>NC_084832.1:5483049-5784507 GCF_033115175.1 Lepus europaeus | reverse complement strand
TCCATCTCTGGTCTCCCTTTCTTCCTGCCGTGGGTTTAAAAAGTACTGAAGAAGAAATTATTTGCTCTATTTTTAAAAAAGAGTACACAAGGACATGGGACAGGACAGAGGGACACAAGGTGAATTGTGGTCATTGGCTTTGGTCCTGCAAGTGTCAATTTCAGCTTCTTCCAGGCTTACAATCATTTGCTACTCAGTTCTAGTTGCCACATTCATGTTGATTTTGCCTATCTTCTATGGTCTCCTGCCCTATTCTGTGTGAACACAGGGTATGCTTGTGTAACTCCACCCTAATAGTAGTGTCATTTAAAAGAGAAGCAGGGGCCGGTGCTGTGGCTTAACAGGCTAATTCTCCACCTTGTGGTGCCGGCACACCAGGTTCTAGTCCTGGTTGGGGCGCCAGATTCTATCCTGGTTGCCCCTCTTCCAGGCCAGCTCTCTGCTGTGGCCCGGGAGGACAGTGGAGGATGGCCCAAGTGCTTGGACCCTGCACCTGCATGGGAGACCAGGAGAAGCACCTGGCTCCTGGCTTCGGATCAGCACAATGCGCCGACCGCAGTGGCCATTGGAGGGTGAACCAACGGCAAAAAGGAAGACCTTTCTCTTTGTCTCTCTCTCACTATCCACTCTGCCTGTCCAAAAAAAAAAAGAGAGAGAGAGAGAGAGAGAGAGAGAGAGAAGCAGGAATAAAGGTACTAGTGTAAAACATAAACTCAACCAGAATTTTACCCTGCTGAATTCTTTCCTTTGATTTCCCCCCCTTTTCTAGTTCCTTAACTTATATCATTATTTCCTTTTTGTGGCTAATATAAATACTGAAGGTCTTTTATCCAAGAGATACTTTTGAGAGCTTATACTTTTTTCATCTTTTATTATGCTAGTTATCTAAGAGAAACCTTTTAAATTTTAAGTGGATAGTTTTTAAATTTTATGTTTAAGAATACTTTTAATTACATCATGACTGCAAAATGTTATCTATTTTTGTTTTTTCAGGTAACCTGCTGTTGAGGCACATTGAGATTCTAGATATTTGGCCATAACATGGACCAGTGATTGGCTCCAGCCTCTGCCTGCTCCAGGTGTGTTCTAGAGTGAGCTAGTGTTTTTATCTTCCATGGACAAGGGAGTTAGGAAGTGATGGATTATTTCAGATAAGGATAGGGTGAATTTCATAGCATATTCAGCTTACCATCTTAATAACAGAGCAGGCCAAAACATACCATTTTACATTCACCTGTTAGGCTAATCCTCCGCCTTGTGGTGCCGGCACACCGGGTTCTAGTCCCGGTCGGGGCGCTGGATTCTATCCTGGTTGCCCCTCTTCCAGGCAGCTCTCTGCTGTGGCCCGGGAAGGCAGTGGAGGATGGCCCAAGTGCTTGGGCCCTGCACCCCATGGGAGACCAGGAGAAGCACCTGGCTCCTGCCTTTGGGTCAGCACGATGTGCTGGCCGCAGCAGCCATTGGAGGGTGAACCAATGGCAAAAGGAAGACCTTTCTCTCTGTCTCTTTCTCTCACTGTCCACTCTGCCTGTAAAAAAAAAAAAAAAAGAAACAAATCTCGTTCATAGAAGAGATTGTGTGTGTGATTTGGTTATTTTAGCCTTTGTCTCTCCTGTGTTAGTAGAGGCAGCAGCTGCAAGACTGTGCGTGGTGCAGAGACTCTCACTGTCCGGACTGCAGACTGCTCTCCAGGAATGCGACATGCATGTCTGCCTCCTCACTCGGCCTCCTGCCTTGGTCTGGAATAACCACTCACCTGCCCTTCCCCTGGCTGTAAACGAGGCTCTGGGATGTGACCATTACTTTGTAAAAGTGCACTCTGAAACCTGCAGCTACGGACAGCCCCTCTATACATCTTCCAGCTCTCTTGTCTGACCTTCATTATTTTTGGCTGTCTGTTCCCATGTATTATTGATTTTTCCAGATGCTACCACTTTTCATAAAAATGAACCCATGCATTTGTTTTTCAAATTCTTTTTGGGTAATCACAACAGAAAAATAGGTATATAATGTCCTGCCTTTTCTCTTATAAATTAGAAGTCAAAAATGAGAGTTAGAGGCAGGCATTATGGCTCAGCAGGTCGAGTTGCCATTTGGGATAGCTGCATCCCATATTATAGTACCTGTGACCGAGTTCTGCCTCCAGCTCTGCTTCTGATCCAGCTTCCTGCTAACGCCCCTGGGAGGCAGCAGATGCTGGCTCAGGTGGGAGACATGGAGGGGGTTCTGAGTCCTAGCTTTGGTTGGGCCACTTGGGGAGTGATTCAGAGGATTGAAGATCTTCTCTCTCTCTTTCTCTCTCTCTGCTCCTTTTCACTCTTGTTTTGCCTTTCAAACAAGTACAAATGAATAAACTTTTTAAAAATGAGGATTAAGTGAATGAATAAGATGTAATGTTCTGTATTAAGAAGAAAGGATTAATTAGACATTGTGTCCTTTCTCAATACTCACAAGTTACTAGTAAGTCTAAGAGCTGCAAGTATGAATTAACAATGAGCCCAGTAATAGGCAGCATATGAGTGCTATCTGAAGAGACAATAAAAATATGAGAAGTTGGACAAGGGAAGAGTCCCTGGGGCTGCCGTGGGCATGCCTGGAAGAGACTCTCCATTTCCTGACTCTCTCCCCTTAGGCAAGTGGCCAGAAGCCAGAACAAACTGATCTCTTTCCCACCTGTGCTCCCTACTATCCATCCTAGACATCTAGTGCAGAGGCTGTGAGAGGATCCCCATTGAGGGAAAAGGGGAAGCCACATATTGTCTGAAGGGTTTCTCCAACAAGGCTTGGTCCCAAGAGCCACCAGGAAGACAATGACAACTGATACAGTCTGCAGACGAGAGCTGGACTCAGTGTATCTGGTTAGGACAACCAGGCAATTTCGGACATCCCCAGGGTAGTGGACAGAGCACGGTGCTGGCAAGTAGGAGTCTTGTGTTTTGTTTCTGGATTTTCCACTAAATAGGTGTAGGATTTGGATGAGTTTCAGTGTTTCTGAGCCCCAATCTTCTTGTCTGTAAGAGGAAGGAGTTACTCTGGATGATGTCTGAAATCACATCCAACTTTAATATTCCATGGTTCTCCCAAATATGTAGAGTTTCATAAACATTGAACTCCCTTGTAAGAGGGAAAGGGGAAAAAGGAGGACGAGGGGCAGGGGACTAAGGAAAAGAGACATGCAGATGATTCCTTTATAGACAAAAACTTGGGGTAAATCCATTTCTCCTGTTATGTCTGGGAAAAGAACTTCCAGGAGCAGAGTTTACAGTGGCCAGAGCTCAGTAAGACTTCATGTTATACAGAAGGCTTGGATCTCTTGGCTGGCTCAGAAGCAGAAGATGCGCCCACGTTAGACATGACTCGTGTTTATTCTGTGGTGAGCTATGCATTCTCAGAATGTATAATTTCTCAGAAGAAATTGGAAAGCACATCGTGTATTTTTACATCACCATGAGCACGTGGCAACACTGGCTTCTGCCTAAATGAGAGTTTTCCCACTTGCTTTTTAGTAAGAGGACCATTTTCTCACTTTAGTAGTTTGATTGACAGGTCCCTACTAAGGAGGGAAAATGAATTTCAAAGACAGAACTAAGAAAAACAAGTTTTTTCTCTGCTCTCTCTGGACATTTGCTGCTCCAGGTGTTACAAGAAAAACAAATTTCTGCACTGGTCTAGTCCTTAATGACAGTGTTATTAAGATCTCTGAGCTCATCTGCTGTTGCTCCTCCTGAGAAGCCAGGGGCACTGCTCCCTACTGACTCAGGGCTACAGAGGGATCACGATTCGCTCGTTGGGAGGACCTGAATGCCCTTTTATATTGTTTGTAGGAACATCGGGCTACCCATGAACGTGGGGAGGGCAGGGAACAACGCCAGGCTCTGGTGGCAGCTGACTGCCTTTGGTGTTTAGTCACAAAGCCTCTGGGTTGGTTGATCTGGGATGTGGGTACGGCTCCCCCTTCTCCGGTCTGCCGGTCATGCACTGCTGACATTCAGCACCAGTTTGGAAAGCGCATGATTATGATGCGGCTGCTAATTGGTTGGCTCTACCACATCTGCCTTTGAGGTGTAGCGGACTTGCAATTTTCAATGGCTGTGGGGACAGGCAGAGTATGTTCAAGTGGAAGCCACGGAAAAATAAAACAACTTTAAACCAATTGCTTCCCAAATGTTCCCTCCTCAAGCATGGGTGAACCCTAAAAACAGGGGCCAGTCTGTTGGGGTTTGCAACGGACTTGGGCAAGAAATGTGAGGAGTGAAGTGTCAGAACTGAAGGCAAAAGGCTGGGAAGGTGGAATTGCTCAGCCCAAGCAGCATAGTTCTGTAGTTCTGGGATAAACTGGAGAAGACCCTACCTGGGAGGAAATTATATCCTTGGAAATCTCAACCTTCTGCCTTACCCTCCCTAACTGAG
The DNA here is from genome assembly GCF_033115175.1 of Lepus europaeus. Lineage (NCBI taxonomy): Eukaryota > Metazoa > Chordata > Mammalia > Lagomorpha > Leporidae > Lepus > Lepus europaeus. Next base: position 5,780,097 of record NC_084832.1, on the reverse strand, counting down.
TCCTGAGGATTGCACACAATCCTGTCACCAGATCAGTTCACTTCCTCACAAAGGGAAGATGTCCTGCAACCCTGGACTGTTTGTGTCCAGACCACGGAAACCAAACTCTCAGCAGGCAGCAGAGACGGTGACATGAGACGGCAGGCAGAGGCTGGTGTTGGTTACAGTAGAGGAAACAGTAGAAGACTGTACGTAGCATACAGAGAGACTTGGGGTCACCTGGGTAAGACAAGAGGCATTTACTATGGTCCAAATCAACTCTGCCAACTTCGTGATCCCTCTTGGTTCGGGGCATCACCGACTCTGAGGTTTCTGATGCTCTGCCCCTTTCCCTCAACACCCAACCTTTGTGGTCTCCTTGAGCCCTACTCCTCTTCAGTGTCAGTGAGAGTTTCACTTTTCCAACCAACTCTTTTGCGTGGATTCTTGAGATTCTGTTTGCTGTTTCCATGGTTTCTAGCTCTTGTTTCTGGATGCTCTCTTCACTCCTCCCTTTGTTTCAATACTGTCCCCACGATGCACTCCTGACCACAGCCCTCAGGGCTTCTGCTTACCAGGACCTTTGGACAAGCGGATTATGTACCCTGGGCAGGCAGATGCAGAAGGACATGTGTTAATGTTGCTACTTTGCACAAAGATTGTAATCTTGGAGCTTCAACTGATAGTTTGGAGCCAGGGCAGACTTGATTCTCTCTGTTCCTGCTGCTGTTACATACAGTCCTCATTAGACCCCTGCTGCTTTATCAGGGGAAGTATGATGGGGAGGCAAAGATTCGGCATCAAGTGCACCTGAGTCTGATTCCCAGTTGTGCTCTTTATTAGCCAGCTGTTGTGGCAAATGCTCCAACCTCTCTGGGCCCAGTTCTCCATCAGTCTATGGAATGGGAGGGGGTGCAGTTTGCTACCAAACCTTGTGACAGTGGTGTGCTTGGCTTGCAGAAATGTCAGTTCTCATCAGTGCAGTCATTAAATATGTATGAGTACCTACTGTGTCTCAGGAACTGTTCTAGTCACTGAGGATGCAAAAATGAACCATCAGGATTCCTTTCAGCCACTGGCCCATTTCCCCGGGCACCTGCAGGGGCAGATGGAACTCATTGCCCATGTAGAAAAATTGCTCTGCTTTTAAACTTTGTTGTCTGAAGGAAGCTCTCCCTATTAAGCTTGAATAGCTCATGTTTGAATATCACAGAACACAATTGGACAATGTTTCTGTGTCTCTTATACATGCACACACACATACACACGTGCACACACACATACAACTCTCCCCACTCACTGGGTCAAGTCCGTACTCCCCAGTCTGATAAATCCCTCAGTCACCCCTGGTCAAATCCCTGCTCTGGCATGCGTCTTCCACAGCAAGTCCCCCAGGCTCCCCTTGGCTTCTCACACCCAGCAGAGGACTCTACTTTTTTTTTAATTTCTGACAAAACTTTCACTAAATTCTCTAGGATATCACTTTCCTCAGGCTACCATACAAACCTCTGTGATGAGATCCTTCCCACTTGCTACAACGTTTCAAAGCCCCTGTTGCGATCTTGGGTCCACCTTGTAGCCTCTCCACTTCTCTGCGCATTTCCTCTTCTGCCAGCTGCTGGGCTGAAGAAGTTCCTGCCTTCTTCCAGGGGGCTCCTTCCACAAGGGGTCTTGATGCCCAGGCTTTGCATTCACTTGGGGTTGGGGCCTTGCCCGTGAACTTCCCCACACGTCCATGTTCCATCAGTCCCCACTCTGCATCCTTTGTATACAAACACACTCAAGCCTTGTCCATCTTCCCCATACATCACAAACCAACCTCTGTTTTTTAAAGAAAGATTTATTTATTTGAAAGAGAGAGAGAGAGGGAGGGAGAGAGAGAGGAAGAATTAGAATCTTCCATCTAGTGGTTCACTCCCCAAATGGCCACAATGCCTGGAGCTCGTGGAGGCTGAAGCCAGGAGCCAGGAACTCCCTCCTGGTCTCCCATATGGGTGGTGGGGGTCCAGGCTCTTGGGCTGTCATCCACTGCCTTCCCAGGCACATTGGCAGGGAGTTGGATTGGAAGCGGAGTAACTGGAACTTGAACTGGCATATGGGATGCTGGTATTGTAGACTGTAGCTTAACCTGCTACACTATTGTGCTCCAGTTTTAGTGTTTCTTTTAACTTCACATGCAAACTTACTGGAAACATTTCCTTCCTTCCTTCCTTCCTTCCTTCCTTCCTTCCTTCCTTCCTTCCTTTCTTCTTCTTTTTTTTTTTTTTTTTTTTTTTTGACAGGCAGAGTGGACAGTGAGAGAGACAGAGAGAAAGGTCTTCTTTTGCTGTTGGTTCACCCTCCAATGGCTGCCGCGGCCCGCACGCTGCGGCTGGGGCACCACGCTGATCCGAAGGCAGGAGCCAGGTGCTTCTCCTGGTCTCCCATGGGGTGCAGGGCCCAAGCACTTGGGCCATCCTCCACTGCACTCCTGGGCCACAGCAGAGAGCTGGCCTGGAAGAGGAGCAACTGGGGCAGAATCCGGCGCCCCGACCGGGACTAGAACCCGGTGTGCCGGTGCCGCAAGGCGGAGGATTAGCCTAGTGAACCACGGCGCTGGCCTGGAAACACTTTCAAACAGACATATTTGACCAGCTAATATGTAGTTAATATATGTTATGTGTACTCAATATGTAATAAAATTAATATATCTTACTAAGTACATGCAAAAATATTTTTACTGCTATTCATTTTATTTTTAATACTAAGTATATTTTCAACTTTCACCATTTTAATAAAAATATTTTTACCCAAAACTACCAATCTCACTCTTAAATCTAATGATATTTTGTAGACTTCTCTTCTACTGAACTGTTTACCCACAGTTGGCTGCTGACCAATTATAAATTAAAATCTTATAATCTCCCTGATTTGATCTGACACATTCTTGGTCCAACCTGGGGATTAGCAAACATTCTGTGTAAAGGGTCAGATGGTGAACGTTTTCTTTTTGGAGGATCATTTGATCATTGCTGCCCGGCCTGGTAGCCAAGAAATAGCCATAGACAAAATGTAAGCAAATGGGCGTGGCTGTGTGCCCCCCAAACTGTATTTATAAAGCAGATCCATTGACCTATGAGTGATAAAGATATCCATGCCCCAACCCGAGACCTGTGACTACTACTTTTAATGGTTAAAAAAAAATAGTCTTTGCAGCTGCAATTAAACGAAGGATCTAGAGGAGCTGGCTCTGAATTATCCAGGCAGGTCCTGAAGGCAGTCCCTTGACGCAGAGGGAGATTGGCTGCTGCCCGTGGATGGAAGAGGAGAAGATGTTGTGACCAAGGAGGTAGAGACCAGGACCAGGAGGCTATAGAACCATCAACCAGGAAGCCAGGAGCCCTTGGAGGCTGCAAGAGGCCAGTACAGGAGTCTTCCCAAGAGCCACAGGTTGCAGCTCAGCTCCACCAACTCCTTGAGCTGAGCCCCACAAGACTCATTTTAAGTGCTGATTGCAGAGCTGTCGAATGAATTCCCATTGTTTTGAGTCACTGACTTCTTGGGACACAAACCTACCCTCATTACTCACTGCCCATTAACTCACTTTCCACACACCTTCCTTCTTTGAAGCCCTCCCCTCGGGCTGCACCCTCCTGTCCCTTGTCTTTTCATGACCAATGATCACACCCTGGACGTGCCCTCACCTCACTGTGGACTTCAGATTCTGACTCCTAGTTCTCTTCCCTGTGTCCATTCATCGCCCTGTGGCTTCAACCCCCAGGAGGATGTCCAGCTGGATGCCTTGACTTAAGGCCCTCGAAGAACTTGATTCCAACAAATGTTTTCTTCATTTCGCGTCAGCAGTCCACTGCCATGACCACCTCCTTGGCCCATGTCGCTCAGAGTTATTGCACATTGTGAACTGAGTTGACCATAATGTCTTGGACTTGTCTTTTCTCCCGCCTCCACCTCCCACTTCCTTCTTCCCATGACCCTGCATCTTTGACCTCATTCAACAAGCTTCCGCCTCATCTTGGCCCTGTCCCCTCTTCCTGACTTCCTGTCCCTTCACATGTGAATCACACTATCACCATTCTTCTGTGTGCTTTTCACTTCTCTTGCTCCCCTGTCTTTCTGTGTGGAAATTCAGATACCTACTTCACACCACCCCAAACTCACAGTCCCTCAATTTCACTGATGAATTAACAATCCTTTTATTGTTCTAGAACATTGTTTTCAGTCTTCTTGCTAAGCTGCTTCCTTGTCTGTTAAGTGTTGAGTTTTAGCTTTTCCTTGGGGCTATCAATCATTTATAGATGGCTGAAAACAAAGAGTTCGGTGCTTCCCATGTTCTAATCTGTATCTAAATATTTTCCCCTTTCATGTCAGCATTGCTAGTCATTGCTTCTGTTTGCTTGCTGGATTTTGTTGCTGCAACTCACTGCAGACTCCTTGATTCAGATTATGGTTGATAAACTTTCCATTGGCTTTTGTATGTGTCTAAATGTAGAGCCATATTTCTTTCCATTTCTTATCCTTACATTACTTAATTTTGGATCCCAGTGTTTGGATTCACATTGACTGCAGGGTATAGACAGTGTGCATGGAGCCATCTGTGGTTTTTAATCTGCCTTCCCATTGCACGCCTCTGTCTCCTGTCAGCTGATCTCTCCTTTCCTGTGTGCACACATTCATGTCGTTTAGTTGGGATTTCATTTCTGTCTTACTCTCTGCATCTTCCACCACAGGGGGTGGTCTCCAGCTCTTACCCTGGGCAAGTGAGAGATCCCTCACTCAGGGTTCAGTGATGGGGTAGGCTGGGGCCCAAGTAAGAGCAATGAATGTCTAAATGAGGAGTTTCGGGGAAACGCTATTCTCTGTTGCCATGGACAACAAAGACAATGCTAGCCTCGGGTGGTCTGTGGCAGTCTCAGACTGTAAGTCTGAAAGAGAAAAGCGAAGAGAGGAAGAAACACAGAATCCCAATAACAGAATTCTAAGCCCAGGAACCAGCCTATATCCTTAGATCTTCCAATTTACATGAGCTGCTAAGTTCCCTTCTCTAGTTGGGTTCTTTTAGATTGAATTTCTAAAATTTACAATGGAAAGAAACTTGACCAAACACTTCCTAAATTGCTTTAATTCTATCATCCAGTATGTTTGTCAGAAGAACCTACTTTTTATAAAGATAGAAGTGATCAGTAAGACAGATATGTTAATCAAATAGTGACAGAAAAAACAACAAAAACAAATGGTGCTCAGCTTTCCAGGACATTGAATTGAGAGCAATCAAATAGCCCACACGGTTTAAGAATTGTCATTTCATTGGCTAAGAATTTACCTCTCCTTCTTGTTTACAATGATGTCATCATAGATCTTTTCAGAAATTTTGCTAAAACATACATAATGTTTCTCACATTCTATAGGTGGGCTTTTCCAGAAAGCACATACAGGAAATGGTCTAACCAATGCTTGTGTACACTTATTTTCATAATCTCAGAGATTTGACATTTGGCTCAGTTTATGGTTTTTGGAGTTTACCTCCCCTCCTTACTTCTGCTAGTATCCATGTTTGCTTAAAGATTTCAGCAACACCAAGACATTTGATCTTAGCTGATTTAATCAAGATACATTTATCTATTTGGAATATTTGGTTACTAACAGAATATCTTAATTCACTTGAAGTTTCGAGTTCCTCTTATGAATACTTTTCTACCTTTTACATATGAAACCAGTCTCACTGGGGATCTGAGACAGTCATCTTTCTCGGTTTGTAGTACTGAAGCATGCACCAAGTTCAGAATCTATGCATTTCTTATTTCTGGTTTTTCCCAAACATAATGAAGTTTTTTTTAACCTCTACCTTGCTTGCCACAACAATCCTTTACTTATTCATATTTTAGTAAGGTACCACGAGACAAGTTGTTGGTATGTTTAATTTCTTCTTTTTTGGCAACCATTTTACAATTTCAACTCAAATTAAGTTAAAATGAAATGTTTATAACAACCTATATTCACATTTCTTTCTTTTCCATGGTATTTGTTATCTCAAAGTTTTATAAATTAGTCATGACATTTAAAAAAGTATACTTTATTTGGGAGAGGGAGAAACAAAGAGAGCTCTCATCTGCTGTTCAGCTTCCCAATTGCCTGCAACAGCCAAGAGTCTCTAGGAATAGAGAATTCAAATCCAGGTCTCCCACATGGGAGGCAGTGACACCATCACTTCCAGTGTCACCTGTTGCCTCCCACATTGTACATCAGTAGGAAGCTAGAATCCAAAGCAGAGTAGGGACTCAAACTCAAGCACCCAGACTCAGGATGAGGGCTCCCAACCAGTATTTTAACTGCTGGGCCAAATGTCTTCCCAGGGGGAAAAAAAAGCACCTTCTTATATACTTAAAATGCATTTATAAGATATTCATATTTCAAAATTTATTTTACATTTCATAGATACAATTTCCTAGCTAGCATACTAATTGGAAATGAGGCAGCAAACTCTAAGCACTAGTTAGAAGATTAGAATAATGTTATCTTTATTGCAACGACACACTTTTAATACCAAATGTGGGCTCAAAGACATTTAGCGATAAATCCTAAATGAAATTGCTGGGCAACTCGGTAGGCTCCGGGGGAGAATGCATTTGGCAAATGTTAACAGTCAGAAAGCATCAAGACCTGGAATTTACCTTTGAGCAGCTCCCCAGGGAGCTGCCAGTGCCGCAGAAGAGGAAGTGTGAGGTTGGCAAGTCAGGAGCAGCTGCACTCCCAGCGCCATTACTGGACACAGATGCAGTGCTTCAACAGAACGAGGAAAAACGCCGCCCAGTGCAATTAAATGCTTTTATAAATGAAAACCCCATGCAGAAATACTCCAGGAAACTTAACTCTGTTCCTTTATTTGAGAATTTAGAGGGGAGTTCAGCTCTCAGCACCTTGGGATGTTTGAAACTCATACATAGTAGCACACAATTAACACTTGGCTGTTTACATGTCTCTGATTGAATCTTCTTTGTGGATCCCTGTTGGGAGGTGAAGGGAAAATATTTTCAACTACAATTAAAGTAAACCATGTCTTTATTTTAAATCAGTTTCTTCTTGGTTAATTGGTCCCTTTTATCTAAATGCTCAGATTTGTCTTTTTAATTAAAAAGGTGTTGTTATTATTAATGACTATAATTAATAATAATAATTACTATTATCTGCATAATGCTTCCCTCTACGATAGCATTTGGGTGAAGAGAACAACTCTCCTATGGCTGTCCAGGCTCACATTTCGGTATTGCTCCCTGCATCCTTCCGTAGCCAGGGCATGCCTGGGCTCTCACTGGCCATGGGTTGGTCATGCGTAAACCTGCAGTATCAGCTGAGAGACTCCACTTCTTGCTTCTCCTGGCACTGAGCATGGCCAGTGTATTCATCTCCCTCGCTGACGACTTGCACCTTGCTCTTGATGGCACAGGGCATCTGTGAGTCCCACTGAGGCCCCCAGCAGGTCTCTGGCTTGTCTTCCACCTGCGGCTTCCAGGGGCAATCTCACCCTTTACAAAAGACTCTCCTTACAGCCCTTCTAGCTTTTCACTCCTTGTTTTCCATTGAGAAGCTCAGGCATTTGCAGATCCCAGCAGGAGCTCTCCCTGATGCAGATACACTGTAGGATGGTATCATCCCAGAAGTCAAGACAGGAATGACGGCAAGAGTCTTTCTGTGTTCAGCACTAGGCTCAACATACCTGGGTGTTTCCATCTTACTCACGCATGCTAACTGTGAGGTCCTCCCCTGTGTCTTGCTTCCTTCCTCTGTTCCCCTACCTTTTCCTGGCCTATCTGGTAGAAGTAGCCGCTATATCACTGTCCTTATAGACGTTCTAATTTCAGATAGGACTTCCAGCTTCTATCCTGGAGCACTAAGCTTCAGAGCTTCATAGTGGATATGGGTGCAGGGAGTTTAATTGCTAAGATAACTTAAAATTCATAGTTGTCATATCCTCAAAACACAGTCTGGGTCACACCATGATCAGGGTTTTAGTGGCCTTGGTCTTGTGCTCATCACAAGGGAAGATAAGCAAGACTCTGGAGCCATTCTTAAAATTCGTCATTCATGACTGTCTGTACAGTTGGGTTTATGACATTTCTTAGCACATCCTGCCCGAGAGCATCCCACTTTGCTCACCTTATAATTCACTTCTCTCAGCAAAGCCCTTCCCATTTTGGACTTAGATCTGTCATATGATTATGAAAAGCAAAATAAAAGAGTTCCTTGTATCAAATTCTTGCTAATTGTGGGAATTAAGGCAAGTTTTTAATGTCTCCGTATTCAGTTTTCACATCTTGAGTCATGGGTGTGATAATAGATATTGTCACAAAGACATGAGGTCATGTGTATAAAATGCTTAGAACATGGCCTGGCCTGTGGCTTTTGCCCTACCCAGTTTAGCTGTTATGATAGAATCACAGAATTTCAGGCATAGGAAGATGCTCAGTACAACTTTGCAAGGGTCGAAATTTCCTGTTAAATAATTTTATAATTTCTCCTTGAGTGCCTCAAACATAAGGAGATTGAATGCCTTCAAAGGCAATTTGTTCTGTCTTTGGTACATCTGAGGTGTTGTAGTATTCCTGCTTATCGTGGGAAATAGCCCTCTCCCAGAAAGACCTGTTCATTATTCATAGAAAGGCTTCTCGCGGCCGCTGAGGAAGCCTGAGCCTCTTCTATCTTTCACGTTTGAGAATGGTGAGTACGCCTAATTCTTTTTCCACATTCTATTCCCTCCTGGGCTGCGCAGCCGGATGACTCTCATTGGTCCTCCTATGGTTTGGTTTGGGTCCCCTGACCGTTTGACACAGAAAGTCCCATAAGCTGTCATTTCTCCAGCAAGATCCTGTCAGCTGGACAGCAGATGAATTACGAGCAACTGTTTATGCTGCTTAAAATCAGAGACCAAGAAAAAATATCCCTTTTTAGCTTTTGGAAATCATAGTCCACATGCAAAATTGATAAATCATTTTTATCTAATGTCACATAGGAATGAGGTGTTCAACAATGAGGATTTCCCAAATAATATTAACCTTTCAAGCACCAAACACATTTTGGATGACCATTCCTCTGGCAAGTATGTGCCTTGAATTCTTCTCCAGTTCTAAAATCCTGTGGCAGGTGCTGCCTGCACACACACACAGTTACAGTCCTCACCAAACCCAGAAGTGTGAAAATCTGAACGAAGACAGTAACATATGTACACAGATCATCATCGAGCTCGCAAGCAGCGGTCCACGTCAATTCGAATGACTCCGGAGTGCACGGCGAGGTTAGGGGAAGGAGAGGTCATCTGAGGCAAGAGTGAATGGCAGACTCCTGGGTCAAGAGAGAAGAGAGAATTGTCCTTCAGAATGGCTGGAGTTCCCACAGGTGACAATGACAAGTACATTACTGGAAGACTGTATTGAAGGCATAGAATGGGGCTGTGCATGGGAAGTGAGGGAGCACAAACAGGGAACAGCTTCTTCCAGTCATTCAACGTGTGCTTGCTATGATCCAGATCTTGTGCTGGGCATACAGTGTCGAACAAGGGTGGCTCAGTTCCATGCCTGGAGGCACTTATAGATTATTGAGACAATGAGGAAGAGCGCACATCGTTGCACCAATAAACAATTTAGAGTTTTCATATTGCATTGAAGGTAAGATATAAAATGCAGTGAGACTATGTGACAGTAAGTCCTGTGGGGTCAGGCAAGGATTCCTGGGGTTGATATCTATGCTTAGAAGTAGTAGGAGTTCACTGGATGATAAAGAGGAAATTAAGAAAATGAACAGGGCTGGCATTGTGGGGATAAAGCCACTGCCTGTGACACTGGTATCCCACATGGATACCGGCTTGTGTCTTGGCTGCTCCATTTCCAACCCAGCTCCCTGTTCATGGCCTGGGAAACAGAAGAAGATGGCCCAAGTTCTTGGATCCCTGCACTCACATGGGAGATCAGAAGAAGCTCCTGGCTCCTGCTTTTGGCCTGGCCCAGCCTCAGCCATTATGTCCTTTTGGGGAATGAATCAGCAGATACAAGATCTCTCTCTCTCTCTCTCTCTCTCTCTCTCTCTCTCCTCTCTGTGTGTGTGTGTGTGTGTGTGTCCCTCCCTCTCTGTAACTATGTCTTTCAAATAAAACTCTTTTAAAAAAATAAAATGAACAAATACTAACAATCACAAAGATAAAGTCCCTTAGGCAGGATGAAGTATGTCTCATTGCACATACTTGGAGTTGGAGTTCAGGGAATGAAGAGGAAACAGAGATAAGGGGGGGGGGGGGCGATCAGCTTGTACATATGAATCCAAATATCTATAGGGTTGGGTTGGCCTGCTTTTAGTGCACACAGACAGGATCACATTTTCATAAAAATTTTTCTCAAGGGGAATTGGAAGGAGCAGACAGATTCCCCACTAGAATGAGATGAGTCTGTCTAGGGAATGAGTATTTCACCCAGAAAGATCTTCTAACACTGAACCCTTAAAAATGTGTAAGTATCAGAGTGTGGAAGAGGAGCCAGCTGGGAAGATCCTGAGAGGCTGGAGACCACGGGAGACCATGAACTTCAGTCAACAATTCAGACTCAACCTTCGTCACAAAGACTTTCCAGATCCAAGAAGCTCAAAATCACCTCTTCATCTCCTAAAACTCCCACATTTCTTTTTTCCTTTTCCTTCCAAAAATCCTTCCAGCCTGAAAAGCAATTTTTTTTTTACCAACTTACCATTTCTATAGACTGTAAGCGTCCTGTGTCTGAATCTATTTCTTTCTTTTTTTAAAAAAATATTTATTTATTTGAAAGTCAGAGTTCCACAGAAAGAGGAGAGGCAGAGAGAGATAGAGGTCTTCCATCCGATGGTTCACTCCTCAGATGGCCCTAATGGCTGGTGCTGCGCCAATCCAAAGCCAGGAGCCAGGAGCTTCTTCTGGGTCTCCCACGCAGGTGCAGGGGCCCAAGGACTTGAACCATCTTCCACTGCTTTCCCAGGCCATAGCAGAGAGCTGGAGGGAAGTGGAGCAGCTGAGTCTCGAACCAGCACCCATACAGGATGCCAGCACTTCAGCCCAGGGCGTTAACCCGCTGTCCCACAGCGCCGGCCCCAGAATCTATTTCTTATGCATCTTCGAATCACCCAAAGCCCTTGGAACAGGGAGATTTACACAAAATGATCACCCAGTTTTTCGGATGAAAGAACGATCCAATTTGTGAATGGTGTAGTTATTACAACAAGGATTGCTGAGGGGGTCGCCTACTGGGTGCAGAAGCACTGCAGGGGATCTTTTGGGAAACCAAGATGAATGGTAGTTGGAATTAGAGGGAAAGACAGATCTGAGGGACTTTCAATGACCCCATCCAACTGTATGGTTTAAATATTTGTACTTCCTGGCCGGCGCCATGGCTCAGCAGGCTAATCCTCTACCTTGTGGCACCCGCACCCCGGGTTCTAGTCCCGGTCGGGGCGCTGGATTCTGTCCCGGTTGCCCCTCTTCCAGGCCAGCTCTCTGCTGTGACCCAGGAGTGCAGTGGAGGATGGCCCAAGTGCTTGGGCCCTGCACCCCATGGGAGACCAGGAGAAGCACCTGGCTCCTGGCTTCAGATCAGCGCAGCGCATTAGCCGCGGTGGCCATTGGAGGGTGAACCAACGGCAAAAGGAAGACCTTTCTCTGTCTCTCTCTCTCACTGTCCACTCTGCCTGTCCCAAAAAAAAAAAAATTTGTACTTCCTGATGACTCCATCGCCTAGATATCTAGCTGCTGCCTCCCTCTGGGCCCCACACGCGCTATACTCATCTGTGGGCTTGACACTCCCTCGTGGTTCTCCTCTGCCCTCATCTTCTCCATATCCTTTAATGCATCATCAGTCACGAATGGCTCGGGAATCATATTTGATTCATGACTAGCTCTCTCCTTCCCCCAGCTGGCCCCCTATCAAGCCCATAATCAAGTCTGGCTGAACTTTCCAACTAAGCTCTGAATTTGACATTTCTCATCTTCTCTATTCCTGCTGCCCAGGCATGTCATCTTGCATTTGTGAGAATACAGGAGTCTCTTGACTGGCTGTCTATTCTCTCTCTTCCACAGTTTGCTCTCCACACAGCATCCACGAGCTTTTACAAACCCAAGTCAGAATGCATGCCTTTGTTGTTTAACACACTCCAGAGCCTGCTACAGCACATGTAACAAAACCTGGACTCCCTGCTTGTCCCTTCCCTACCTCTCTGACTTTGTCTCAATCTCCACAACTTCCCGTGCTCCAGCCAGCCTCTCCTTGCTGGTGTTCTTAGAGGGAATGCAACCACAGAGTGATAGGCATTAAGTGTACATAATAACCTCTTCTGTGCATCAAGAATGGTACCAAACTTGAGAGAATTGCAAAAGCCATGCTCAGGTTGTTTCCCACACACTTCATTCTCTAGAGAGTCATGGCAGAGAAAGACTGCTGGGTACCCAGACGTAAATGTTCTCTTGGTCCCTGGAATGTGAATTCCTGCCTCCTGGACTTTGTGTGTGCTCCTTCCTTTGCCAGGATCGCCAGACCCTCCAGGAAGCTGGTCCTTCCCATCCTTCAGTCTCAGCTCCAAAGCTTAGCACAAATGTCAATTCCCAGAGGGGTCTTCCTGAACCAAAAGTATGAAGTACAGGTACTCATGCAGAGGTTCTAGCCCCTGTGTTGGTGATCTTTAAAGAGCAAGTCGAGAGTAGCTAACATGGTTTTCAACCCTTTTATGGCCATCTCATGATTCTAATGTGAAGATCTTAGGTAGATTCACAAACATAAGAAACTGTGCCATATTAGAATGGAAAAGCAATTTATTGCTGCCATATCCATATAATTTAAGTTAGGTCAATAAAGTATTCCATAAGGAACCTACTTTAATAAATGTGAAAGCATGCTGTTTGAAAAGATTTTCATGAATTTTAAACATTGGCTGTGTCGTTCAGTGTAGTATGGGGAAATGTTTTCCTAAGGTCAAAATTTGGCTCATTCCCGGTCTACACTTTCACAAATGCTGTATTATTGGACTCCACATTAGTAAAGTTCAGATGTATTTACCATCATATTGGGTACACTTGACCTTGGGTGTGTAGGCACAATTTGGCAAGGGTGGTGTTAGTGCATCAGAATAAGTTCCCACCCAAATGACTCGTCATCCTCTGAAATGCCAGGCTTTCTGAAACTCTCAGTGAGGACGGAGGATTTTTTAAATACAGTATATTAAAATACTCTAATTCTACCCACACACAATTTGCCTCCACCTAAGCCAGAAGAGATGTTTAAGACCTAAGAGTGCCGATTAGACTCATTATAGAATACAGCAAATGACATACCGTGCTTCATGAGAGTATTTCTTTTTTTTTTTTTAAGATTTATTTTATTTTCTTAAAATACAGAGTTACAGAGAGAGAGAGAGAGAAAAAAAAGAGAGAGAGCTCTTCCATCTGCTGGTTCACTCCCTAAATGACCGCAACAGCCAGAGCTGAGCTGATCTGAAACCAGGAGCCAGGAGCTTCTTCCAGGTCTCCAATGAGGGTGCAGGGGCCCGAGCACTTGAGCCATCTTCTACTGCTTTCCCAGGCCATAGTGGAGAACTGGATCGGACGTGGAGTAGCCAGGACTCCAACCGGAGCCCATGTTGGGTGCCGGCTTTGGAGGCCGGGGCTTTAACCTGCTGAACCACAGCGCTGGCCCCGAGTGTTTCTTTTTATGAGCATTAATCATATATTTTCCCTGATCCAAGGTAACTAATAGAGTACCTGAAATGCAATGTGTTGGAGTGAAATGGATACTTTGAGATTCAATGGTTGTTTATAGCCCTTGTCTCTTCCATTGAGGATCGGTGTTTTTTTCTCATACTATTTGCTGAACTTTTTTTACTTAATATAGGGTTAACTTTATAATCATTAAGTAAACTGAAAATAGATCTTTATAAAAATTAAGAGTGTGAATGGGAGAAGGAGGAGGAACAAGGTTTGGAGCATGGGCAGGAGGGAGGGTAGGGTGTTCCTAAATTGGTATACATGAAATATGTGAAACTTGTATAAATTATAATTTTTTTTAAAAAGGACTTTACTCCTCAGCGTTAGGAGACAATGTTTCTTATTTATGCAATAATTTTTACTTCTCATTATAAAAATAATTCATATTCATTGAAGAAAATTTAGAAAACAGAACGAAAAAAAGGAAAACCTACCTCTAATTCTATGATCAAGAGGAATGTTTATATGTTAATTTATATTCTTCTATTCTTATTTTTCTTATGCTTATAAAAATGTTATTATTAGGTAACATGCTTTTAAAAAAAGATCATTTTATTTGAAAGGCATAGTTTTCAGAGAGAGATCTTCTATCTTCTGGTTTACTTCCCAAGAAGCTGCAGTGGCCCTAGCTGGGCCAGCCTGAAGCCAGGATCCAGGAACCTCCTCTCCCTCATGGTGCAGGGGACCAAGCACTTGGGCCATCAGCTGCTGCTTTCCCAGAAGTGTTAGCAGGGAGCTGGATTGGAAGTGGAACAGGCTGGACTTGCTGGCAATGCAGGTGGCAGCCTTACCTGCTACCACAGTGCCAGCCCCTATATCCTGCTTTTTAAAATTATAATGTATCACAAACTCATAGAATGGCAGATGCCCTACACAGCACTCTGGCCTCAGAATCAGCCCTCAAGGCATTCGGATCCCATGACAGTATTTCAGGCATGGAAAGCCAAGACGCTGTGGCAAAAAAATAAAAAATAAAAAAAAAAAATCTAAATGAAAGCTCTCAGTGAGTGTGATCCCAGTGGAAAGAATGGGCCATCAAAGAAGGAGGTACCTTTCTCTGAAGGGAGGAGAGAACTTCCATTTTGAATATGGCCTTGTCTAAATAAGACCGGAGTTGGTGAACTCAAGAGGCTTCCATAGCCTTGGCAGCTCAGACAAGACCCTTGGGAGATTACTGACATCATAAATAAGAGTGTCAGTTGTTAAATCAACTATGGGAATCACTGTACACTTGCTCCCCATGTAGGATCTCTGTCCTTAATGTGTGTACTATGTGAATTAATGGTAAAACTACTACTCAAACAGTACTTTACACTTTGTGTATCTGTGTGGGTGCAAACTGTTGAAATCTTTACTTAGTATATACCAAGTTGATCTTCTGTACATAAAGATAATTGAAAATGAATCTTGATGAAGAATGGGATAGGAGAGGGAGTGGGAGATGGTATGGTTGTGGGTGGGAGGAAGGTTATAGGGGGAAAAGCTGCTATAATCCAAAAGTTGTACTTTCAAAATTTATATTTATTAAGTAAAAATTAAAAAAATAAAATTATAATGTATCACAAACTTTCACCAACTCATTAAATATTATTCTATACAACATTATTGACTAAACTAAGCTGTATTTTAATAAACATCTTGACAAAAATAATAAAATGGAGAGGAGCTTTTTCATTGCAAAAATACTTTCTAGAAGTGCTAAATTTAGTGATCTTACTAGAATTTCTAAATGCTTTCTCTACTGATGGACTGTGCAGTATGCAGCAAATTGTCTTGTAGTAGTGACTTCCTATATAGAAAGTAACGGTATGTCATTGTAAAAATTAAAAGAAAAAAATAAGAAAGGAAGGGCGAGGGTGTGGGTGGTAGGGAGCATGAGATGGGAAGTATCATTCTGCTCTTAAATCTGTATCTATATGAAACACATGAAATTTGTTCAGTTATATAAATAAAAAATTTAAGAAGTAACTGTAAGGAGTAATACACTAATTGAACTTGGAATCACTTGCAGAACATTTGACCTAGGCTTGTTCACTTTAGCATCATCTTAATTTGATGCATCAGTGTACATGAATTTTTCAGATTTTGTTTTTGAGATTTCAATATCGGTGAAGAAGTTCCTGCAATTGCCCTTGTTAGTTCCTGCCCATGTTTAATAATTCGTACGGACCCTGAGTTCCTTTCATCTCCACGTAACTTAAACCCCTCTGCTACACTCCAGCTGCACCCCTCAGCCCCGCCTCCCGCCCGTTTTCATGCAGAGGAAGAGCAGCTGGCCCCACTTCTCTCTGGAAAATGCACGCGAGGTGTTGAGTGACTGAGCAGAGGAGGCTTTGAGCTGGGCTTCCCTGCATTCCTGCTGGGGTGGCTCAAGGAAGTCAGAGAGGCTGCTGGTGTCATTTCCACTCAATATTTATTCTCTCCCACAGGGTGCGGGCTCTCCTGACACTGTTTACTGTGAAATCCTCCTTGCAATTCAGTGAAACCAGTGTCACCTAACATGCTACTCCAGTCTTGTGTGTGACACCATTGGAAGTGACAAAATGACAAAATCCATTTAGGAGGAACTGCTTCCTGTCTGTGTTCACCAGCTGGTGAGCACCAGTTGTGTTCACAAGGCATGGCTTCTAAGGCATTGGCTGCTTCGGGGCTCACCTGAAAGGCTTAGCATGGTTTCCATGACGCCATCGTTTCTCCTTCCACAGTTCTAGGAGAAATGGGTACTTTACCTTTCCTGAATGCCTTATGCTTACTGGGAGGAAGCGGTGTTTTGGTTGCCCTGCCCACCAGACTGTGCACCTGCCAACAGGAAATCTTTTGTCAGGACACACGTGTGTGTGTTTCCCCTAGGCCCTAATAATACAACTATCAGACACACACTTAACATTTCCTTGCTTATCTCAGCACAGCTTTTCATTTCTAGCATTTATTATTGGATGTATTGGTTATTTTATAGGTTTTGGAAATAGTTATTTGCAAATTGACTGTTTTCCTGTCCTGTTATTTCCTCCTGTCCTCTCCATTTAAGTTCTGGATGGACAGACAGACCACGTAGAGTCTCTCCCTGTCCAGGCACAGACTTGCTTTTCTTTTTTAACAACATATTTTATTCCACAATGCATCTTATTTCAAGATACCCAAACGCTATCATTTTGCCACTTAATTCACATGTATAGGAACACGAGAGTACATCTATATCATCTATCTATTACTTGTCTAAAGATACAGTTGTCCCTCAGCTTCCATGGGGCCTTGGCTCCTGCACGCTCTGGGCCATCAAAACTTCTGGACATTCAAGTCCCTTATGTAAATTGCATCTTATTTGCTTCTAACCTATGCAACCCTCATTTAAACTTTAAATCCTCTCTAGATCACTTGTAATAATTAACAGTGTAAATGCTGTGTAAGAGTTGTTTCAATGTATTCGAGAATAATGACATGCAAAAAATCTGTACATATTCAGTACAAATGTAATTTCTTTTTTCTTTTTATTTAATAAACGTGAATTTACAAAGTGCAACTTTTGTATTATTATGGCTTTCCCTCCCCGACCTCCCTCTCGCGGTCCTCCCCTCTCCCACTCCCTCTCCCATCCCGCCCTTCATCGAGTTTCATTTTCAATTACCTTCATATACTGAAGATCAACTTAGTATATACTAAGCAAGGATTTCAACAGGCTGCACTCACACAACCACACCAGGTATAGGGTACTGTTCGACTAGTAGTGTTGTCTTTAAGTTTCATAGTAAAACACATTAAGGACAGAGATCCTACGTGGGGAGCATGTACCCAGTGACTCCTGTTGTTGATTTAACAATTGGCACTCTTATTTATGACGTCAGCAATCACCCAAGACTCTTGCTATGAGCTGTCTAGGCTATGGAAGCCCCTTGAGTTCACTGACTCTGAACTTGTTTAGTCAAGGCCATATCACAGTGGAGGTTCCTTCCTCCTTTCAGAGAAAGGCGCCTCCCTCCTTGATGGCCTGTTCCTTCTGCTGGGGTCTTGTTCATCAGGATCTTTCATTTAGGTTGTTTTTGCCACCGTGTCATGGCTTTCCATGCCTGTGAGACTCTCATGGGCCTTTTAGCCAGATCCAAATTCCCCAAGGGTTGATTCTGAGACCTGAGTGCTGTTTGGGGCATTTGCCATTCTATGAGTCTGCTGTGTATCCTGCTTCCCCCGCAGGACCATTCTCTCCCTTTTAATTCTATCCTTCATTATTTGCATATACTGGTCTTATTTGTGAAATCTCTTCGACACTTACCCTATCTTTTTGATCGGTTATGTACTTATACTTATCGCTTTACCAAGTGCGCTGGTATTGGTACCTGCCTCCTTGATAAGATTGAGTTGAAATCACATTTCTAGCTCTACCATTGGAGGTAAGTTCGAGTGAGCATGTGCTGACCTATATATCTCCTCCCTCTCTTATTCCCTCTCCTATATTTAATAGGTGTTTAAAATTAACAGAAAAGTGATCTCTAAGAATGATTGTGCATTTATTACAGAGTTCAACCAGTGGTCTTATGTAGAACAAACAGAGCAACAACAACAACAACAAAATACTAAAAGTAATAAAATACTAAGTTGTTCCTCAACAGTCTAGACAAGGGCTGATCATGTCATTGTCTCTCATAGCGTCCATTTCACTTCAATGGGTTTCCTTTTAGATGCTCATTTAGTTGTCATTGATCAGGGAAAGCATATGATATTTGTCCCTTTTGGACTGACTTATTTCACTCAGCATGATATTTTCCAGATTCCTCCATTTTGTTGTAAATGACTGGATTTCATTGTTTTTTACTGCTGTATAGTGTTCCATAGAGTACATATCCCATAATTTCTTTATCCAGTCATCCGTTGATGGACAACAAATGTAATTTCTAATGCTTTTGATTCACAGTTGTATTTACATAAATTGTATATTACCTTCTTTTGTATACTACTTTTTAAAATGAAACCATTGAAATTCATATGTGTGTATATATACATATTTTCTACAATATCTCAATTTGAAATAACCATATTTTGGGGCCTGTGTTGTGACACAGAGAGCTAAGCAGCTGCCTGTAATACCAGCATCCCACACTGGAGCACCAGTTCTAGCCCTGGATGTCCCACCTCCAAAACAGCACCCCACCAATGCACTCAGGAAAGCAGCAGAGATGGCCCAAGCACCTGGGCCATAGCTATCCACCTGGGAAACCCAGCTGGAGCTCTGGGCTTCCAGCCTTGGCCTGGCCCAGCTATTACAATCCTCTGGGGAATGAACAGCAGATGGAAGATGGCACATCTCCATTTCTCTTTCAGTGTCTCTCTCCCCCTCAACCTTGCCACTCGCTCCTAACAAATAAATCTTAAAATCAGAAGGAATCAAGTTTCCCATATCCAATCTGCTTGTGGCTAATTACTGCTCTGTTGGACAGTGCTGTTCAGGCACTGTTCTAAGTGTTTATATGGATGGACTCAGTTCACTCACATTCTCCCCTCCCCAAAATAACCCATGGGGTACATCCCGGTCCTAACCCATCTTAAAGAAGACAAGATTCTTTCATTAGAATCAATAACTTGCCAACAGTTACACAATGAGGTTGATGACATGGTGATCACTGACTTAAAATAGGAATAGGTATGGGAAACAAAATCTTCAAGGGACCTTAGAAGACTCGAGGCTTGGACAACCTGCTTGAGAGAGTGATCGACACGGAGCTCCTGACTTCCCGCCAGGGAAACGACATGGGGGAGGTTGGGGTGGGATGAGTGCAGATATGCAGAGGCCAGAAGCCCAGGCAGCCGGCCCCATGGCCTGCTTCAGAGAGAAGCCCAAGGGAGGCTTTGCAGGTAAAAGCCAAGGCAGAGGGCAACAGAGCAACAGCCTCATTGATTCCCAGGCTCTCACCTGTCCTGGTAGCAGGAGGATTCTCTAGGGCCTCACAGGTAGAGGAGAGAGCTGCAAGGCTCAGACCTGCCATGGCCGGCAGGTGCGGCACCAGCCCAGAGACAGACAGGTAGGGCTGTGCTCGTCTCTGAGACTCCCAGAGATCTTCAAAGTCTTTCCATGGTCAGACACAGCCCCTAGAAGGGCGAAGAAACATAAAACTGAGAAGAAGCTGCTGTCTTGGCCGAGCACTGGTTTAAATAAGAAAGTTGGTGAGTTGTTGAGATGGATGGTTGTGTTTCTTGTACACCTGATACTGCAGATGTCAGGGGGCTGACATGAATGTATCTGATGCAGCCATTTACGTTTTAAAAATTTTTTTAAACTATTTATTTATTTATTTGAAAGTAAGAGTTACATAGAGAAGGAGAGGCAGAGAGAGAGAGAGAGGTCTTCCATCCACTGGTTGACTCCCAAATGGCCGGAGCTGCACTGATCTGAAGCCAGGAGCCAGGAGCTTCTTCTGGGTCTCCCATGCGTGTGCAGGGGCCCAAGGACTTGGGTCATCTTCTGCTTTCCCAGACCATAGCAGGGGGCTGGATCAGAAATGGAGCAGCAGGGACTGGAACCTGTACCCATATGGGATGCTGGCACTGCAGGTGGCGGCTTCACTTGCTATGCCACAGTGCTGGCCCCCATTTAAACTTTTAATACTGCTCTAAGATTATTGAAGATTATTGCTTTCTTCTCTCTCGTGGTAGGTGCTCTCACGATAGGCTAACTGGTTTTGGAAACAGTTTGCCATTTATATAGTGAGCTGAAGAAATAAGAGAAACTTATTAAAGTTTCTCTAGGTATTTTGCCACCCATGTAGGAACGTCAAGGGTGGGACCCATCAGAGAATCTGATTAGCTACATTTGGAAAGGGAACTTAGAAATCATGTCACAGCACAAACAACTGATTTAAAAATGTGAGACTTATATCAAGCCCCAAAGCAGACACTTTCCGTTTGTGCCGGCAGATGTCAGAGCCGTGGCCCTCTTGGGAGGATGACAGGTGGCTGGTGTGCAGCACTATTGGTTGAACTGTGTGCCCCCTAAAAAGATAGATGGAAGTCTCATCTCATCCCTAGTACCGGCAAATGTGATCTTTTCATAAATGGCATCTTTGTGGGTTTAGCCACAAAAATGTGGTCTGATAGCACTGGCATCCTTCTAAGGAGAGAACACGAACTCACAGTGGAGAAGACCGTGAGGAGATGGAAGCAGAAACTGGGGTGGAGCACATGGAAGCCCAGGACAGCCAAGGCCTGATAGCCATCACCAGCCCTAGGAGAAGGGCAGGGAGCAGGGCACCTCCCCTCCCCCACTCAGGACCTCCGGAAAGCAGCCCCCTGCAGACACCCAGACATTTGACACTCTTCCAGCCACCTGCCCGTGGGATGTGGTTTATGCACTGCTGGGAAACCCAGATGCAGCCCAGGTCCCGCTTCCCAGTGGAGTGCTGGGGATGCCAGCTCTGCACTTCCAAATTGGGCACTTGTGTGTTGATTGATTGAACCAGAAGGCAAACACATACAGCAGAAGAGTGCTTGGAGGAAGTTGTGTGGCAGGGAATTCAGAGATCGTGTGGGGAAAGGACAGAAGGAAGTGATGCAGAAGGAGTGAGTGTCCCTACGAGGGCCCCCATCTCAGCTCAAGGGCCCCCTGCTAGGGGGCGAGTAGAAGAAAACGTTAGTTTGAGAATTGAGAGGGAATCCGACTTATCTGTTCCCGTGATCATCACTTTTAAGTCAGTGTAATTGGAGCTGGCTCTGGGCCAGACCCTGCCCTAACGAGGCCCCACTCACTTCTGTCAGCTGCTGGGTTTTGTTTCCTAATGGGTGTCCCCCCCTGCTTGCCAAGGAAGCTTCCAGAGATAAGAGAAAAGGAGAGTGGAAGGAAAGGCAAAGGAGTGGGCGCCGCAGGGGGTCCCTTCAGGGCCTGGAGACACTTGGTAACTTTTCTTACAACTGTCACTGGTATTAACTTCTAACCCATTAAACTCGCTTACAGGATAGCTTTAGTCAATGAAGCAGGATATGGCCTTTTCTTGGCCTCTCCCTTTCCAATTCCAGCAAAATGAATGAAACACAAAAAGTTCACAGGGGGAATGGCTGGGGAGGCAGGGCTGCCTTTAAGTTGTCCTAACACAAGGGCCCTTCCCATTTCAACTTTTATCTGCCCATTAACTCCTTAGATTTGCTCATGCATCCATCAAAAGGAAGGGGAGGGGGAAGCCAACTGATGTGAGAAAAGATCTAGGTGTTGTGAAGTTTGTAGGTGTAAACTCTCATCAGGAGATGATGATTCTGTGAACCCTCATTTGTGACTTCTAACAACCACTTTGCAGTTCCTTTAGAAGTATTTTAAAGAAGTAACTCTTGAAATAGTTGCAAGGTCAATTTCCATAAATTTTCAACAGAGTGGTTAAGATTAGTTGTCAGCCATTGGATAGAGTAAAGATCACTCCCACAATCTCACATTGCCTTTTGGAAATTGGGGAGGGTAAGTCATGCTAATTATTCTTCCTATGGCTTAAAAACAAAATATTTAATCACATGTTCAGAACTTGCATTGTAAGATAAAATCTAGGCTATCATTCAAGGAGTGTGGATCTATAGATCTATTAATTGTGATAGGATCTTGCTCAGATCATTGTTAGCAAAGCTCTGTAGCTTGGGATGTTTGTATCCCGTATTAGCAGTGCTCCCGGGTTCATGTCCCAGCTCCACTCCAGATCTAGGCTTCTAGCTTAAATATATTCTGGGAGGCAGCAGATGATGGCTGAAGTATTTGGGTCCCTGCCACCCATGAGGGCACCCAGATTGAGTTCCCAGCCCTTGCTGTCTGCAGGCCTTACAGGAGAGAACCAAGAGTTGATAGATCTTTCTCTGACTTTCAAACAAATAAAAATAACATAAAGAAAAATAAAGGGGAGGATTAACACCCTTCCTGGTCATTATATGGACAGAGACAACATTCTCCTTGTCTTCCCTCAGTAGTCCTTTTCCTTGCTAACTGCGCTCAGTGTCACCTGCCATAACTTAGGTTGAACTACTAGGTCATCTCTTTGCTTCTATTGTCTACTTTTAAGACTATTATTATCATGATTATTTGGAGACTGAGAACAATTTATGCTATTAAAATTAAAAGAAGCATATGTTATTAAAGTTAAAGGAAGCATTGCTTGCCCACATACCTTGCACACAACATCATTTTCAAAGACAAAGCTCATTTTCTACAGAGAATCGTTTACGACATGAGTAACCTAACAGGTCAGGGCAGGGGCCAGCTATTCCATGACTGGCAGTCAGGGTCTGGATTCAACTGTAGACACAACCACTGTTTAATTCAGCACCATCCACATGGTTTGCAATACGTGCCTAGTCCCTGACTACATTTTGGAATAATAAAGGCAAACAGTTCTGCTGTTTGCTCCCTTGATGAAATCCAGTATCCCCTGCATGGGCTTACATCCCTGCAGTGATTTCTAATTGCTCAGGACCTCCAGCTCCATTACTTACTGTGATCTCCATCCAAGTAGAGAAAAAGATGTGATTTAAATGACAGTGAGTATCAGGTGAGGCCTGGCTTTGGGACAGTTCTAATGGGCAGATGAATACAAACACAGTGATGGCAGCAGCCACACTAAGTGCACAGATACACATCCAAACAATGGAGATGGGTTCATTCATGCTGACTCCAGGAGTGGGCTGGATGATGGGGAGAATGCTCAGTTTAAGTAAAGGAAGCCTTTTCTGTAGAAAACTATGGTGCAAGAGGCCTCCCCTACTTGAGTAGCTGCTTCAGAATTTCTTAAGACTGTAGAACCCTGCCCTGAGCCAGCCGCCCATGTGCTCATAGCCATCTTTCTAGAAGCCAAAGCAACTTTGGGAAACTGGTGTGTGAGGCGCATGGGTTGCAAATCATTCCATGCTCTGGTTTGCTGTTGCAGCATCACTTCCTAGGAGCCGCCTGTCCTGTGTCGCACACAGTTACACCGCTCAGTTATAGACAAGGAGCTCCGTCTCGAGGCAGGTTCACAAGGAGACCATGGCAGCCAGGAATCGATCCTGTGAGATTTCCTTTGCTGCCTGCTGTACTTGTCTGTCTGTTGAGCTGACCTTGGCAGTGTGTAGCAGTGTATCCCCTTTGCGGGGGATTGCCAGTGTCCAACACCGTCAGATGGGGATGCTGAGGCTAGAAGGCAGGTCCAGGTGGGTGCTGGCTGTCCTGGAAGACAAAAACAAAGCCCAGCTGCCCACTTGGAATGTTTGTCTACACCAAAGCCTGGGCTGCATCATGCTGAATAGTGAAGGTCCAGGCACAAATCCTTGGGAACTCCACTGACTCGGAGTCCAGTGCACCGTCCACACCTTTCTGGCATTGCAATTGTCCGAAGACTCCTGTCGCCCTCATCTGCTAATTCCTGGGCTGGGCAATTGAGATGACCAGAGAAGTCATCTCAGGATAGCTGGGAACACGGTCTATGCCAACAGCAGGCAAGAGCCTTTCCTGGGGAGCATTGAAAGAGAAAAAGTTGAAATAGTATTTACTGCCTTCTCTCTCTCTGCATTTCTCCTTCCCCCGGGTTCTAGCAGGCAGCCATCGCCTTGGGAGGTTTTGCCTGAGGAAGGTTTGCAGGGTTAGAAAATGTTTTTAGGATGGCATAGTAATACCAGAGACAGCAGTAACATTTCCTGCTGGCTTCCTTCTGTTGGCTAAACGTCAGTCTTTCTACGATAATGTTATATTTACTGTTTGACATGAAATACAGTAAGTTCAATGGATCACCAACTTATCAAAATAAATGTGCTTATAAACTGATGTTAATTGAAGCCATTATTGCGGGAAGTAGAAAAAATACATATATCTAGCACTAACTGTCTATTTCTTCCTGCATTACTTTGTATGTTTTGCATTTAATGATGTCAATTTATATTTCATAACAAACCAGTAATAGAAAGAAGCCAACAGACTTTTTAGCCTATAATGTTATAATTTGAAAATGTAAGAATTTCTTTCTAGAAGGTTGTTGTAATATATTTTATATTGTAAATGTTTTGTGATTAGAACATGGTACATAAAAAGCTCTCTAGGTATTTTTGTTGAATTATTGATTCAGTTAATAAAGAATCCCAACAAGTACTTCCAAACTGAGCTACTGCAGTATACAGTAGCACAAATTTAGGACAGTGACTTGGAAACACTTAAAAACATACAATCACTCACATGATTTGATTCACAAGTCTCATTTCTAGATATTTGTGAAAGAATAATTACAGTCATATGCAATAATAATGAGAAAGAATGCTGAGCTGAGTGGGGTTTATAAAAAACAGGTATTAAAAGATTCTAATGAATCTAATGTCCTTATATAATTCACTGGCCAAACAAGAATTGACTTTCATACAACAAAATGCTGTACAGATGTCATAAGTTGTGTACATACAACAATTGTTGCCAGAGCTATTGGGTTACTATATTTTTATGGAACTTAATTTTCTTCTTTTCCCCTGCTTTTTCCAAATTTTCTACAATGACCCATCATTACTCTTAAAGTAAGGTAAAATGTGCTAGCTTAAGATTATATAGTTAACAAAGAAAAGGATGCAAATATAGGTTGTTGCAGTTTTGCTTAATCAAAAGAAATATCTTTAACAGAACAATAATTGTTCCACATCAATGCATGCTGTTTATCTCACTTAAGGCTGACTTTGATCTCAATAATATACTTTTTGTTGTTTTTTTTTAGTTTTAGAGGTTTGTTTTGAACAGTTTTAGATACATAGGAAAAATGAGAAGAGAGTCCAGACAGCTCTCATGAATCCAGTACCATTGTCCCCTGTTGTTAACATCTTACAGTAGTAAGGGGACTTTGTTGCAAGAAACAGACCAATATTGACACATTGTCTTCATGGAAAATGTGTAGTGTGTTTAGATCCCCTCTGCTGTCACCTAAAGTCTTGTCTGTTCTGGAATCCCGTCGGGATCCAGATCACACAGGTCAGCTGTCTCCTTGGGCTCCTCTGGTTGCGACTTTTCCTCTTTAGGACTCAGGTGTTTTGTGGGATGTCCCTGCCTTGGAATTTTTCTGATGTTTTTCTCATGATTACACTGCAATTTCAATAATACACTAAAATAAAATTCTCCCTCCCTCCTGCCCTTCAAAAAAAAAAAAAAAAAGAAGACTCCAAGTCTCCATGCCCTCAAACATCACAAATCCCCCAGCTTAAACCCAGGGCATTGCTGGCTGTGGGTCTTTTAATTCATTGACAAATATGCAAAATGACACCCACTGCTGCAGGCTGCTGGCCTCTCCATTAGCAACCCAACCCCTGGGTGCAAACAAAGATCCTTTAATGGAAGTCACACTGAGGGGGCGGCCTGATCTTTGGCCTCTGGGTTATAGGACACTCTGCTTTGCTCCCTCCAACACCTCCTCCACATTTTGAATTTTAATGGGGCTCTGAGGCCTGTGAGTTAGAAGTGTGCTGTTTCCTGCTTCCTTCAGGGGGCCTGCAGCTTTCAGATGTTATAGGAATTTCTAGTTTGAAGGTGATGTAAACACTTGGGACAAATCTGTCATGATTTTTTTCTTATGTAATATTGTAACCTGAAAAGGAAAATATAACTTTGGAAATAGTAATTATTGTCACCTTGTGAGACAGAAAAAATTTTTTTTTAAAGATTTTATTTGTTTATTTGAGAGGTAGAGTTACAGACAGTGAAAGGAAGAGACAGAGAGAAAGGTCTTCCTTCCATTGGTTCATTCCCCAAATGGCTGCAATGGCCCGAGCTGCGCCCATCCAAAGCCAGGAGCCAGGAGCTTCTTCCAGGTATCCCACGTGGGTGCAGGGGCCCAAGCACTTGGGTCATCTTCCACTGCTTTCCCAGGCCACAGCAGAGAGCTGGATTGGAAGAGGAGCAGCCAGGACCAGAACTGGCACCCACATGGGATGCCAGCGCCTCAGGCAGATGACTAACATACTGTTCCATGGTGCCGGCCCCAGAAAATTTTTCATAACACTTGTTGAAAGGCACCAAGAGATCCAAGTCAAACGTCTATCACTGGGGCCAGTGCTGTGGCATAGTGGGTAAAGCCACCACCTGTAGTGCCGGCATCCCATATGTGTACCAGTTCAAGTCCCGACTGCTCCTCTTTCGATCTAGTTCTCTGCTATGGCCTGGGAAAGTAGTGGAAGAAGGCCCAAGTCTTTGGGCCCTTGCACCTGCCTGGGAGACCTGGAGGAAGTTCCTGGCTCCTGGCTTAGGATCAGCCAGGCTCCAGCCATTGCGGCCAGCTGGGGAGTGAACCAGCAGATGGAAGACATATGCATCTGTGAAACTCTGAATTTCAAATAAATCTTTCAGAAACTGTCCATATGAAAGTCAGAGATAGAGTCCATTTCACTCAAGTAAAGGAACACTTGGCGAACTCATCCCTGAGCCTGGCTTCTGCAGACCCCCTTTCCCTAGCTGTTTGCTTGCATCTCACAGAGAACACCCTGGCCTGGAGTAAGGATTTCTGTTGGAGGTGGAGCTCCTGGTCGAAGGTGGGTGATGAGCGTGATTAGTTAGGAAGGAAGCTGTACTCTGAATAGGTCAAGTGCTAGGACCATCCAGGTCTCTCAGGTTACTGCCGAGTGGGCAGATCTTCTGGAGCAAAGCAATGGCGTCTGAGTGTGTGCGCTCACTGATGCTGTGCCGAGGGCGATGGTTTCTCTATCATTTGTTCCCTTGACCAACATTTATACATCACTCATGGTTGTCCTCTGTTCTGGGAATAACTCATTCCTGCTGGTGAGGGTCAGGATACAACATGCACAGTACTCTATCCATGGTCTCTCTGTAGCAGGTGCTCAAAAAGTCCCAGCACAGCACCCAGCCAAACGCAGTGCAGGGGGCAGGAGACCACAGGATGGCATGCCCAGTCGAATTTGGAGGAACCAGGAAAGGCTTTCCAGGAAGATATTCTTCCCATCTGCTGTGATCTGGGGGGAGGGTGAAGCCAAATTAAAGTCTGTTCCTTTCTCTGCCAGGGTCTCAGGAGTTGTGTTCCTCAAGAGCCTCTGACCAAGTTGCTTCTTCCTTCTAAGCCCCGCCCTGCCTCTCAGCTCCTGAGGAACTCTGTGAGGGGCCATGCCATGCCAAGCACGGTTGCCATGTCCATTCTGCAAACCCTGGAGGTTGGGAAAGCATCAGAAGGAGGGTGGTTGGGTCACACAGCGTGATTGAGGAGAGGTGGGAGGATTGCAGGGGGGAGGGCACAACATTTGAGAACACTCAAACTCTGCACATTTTAAAAGATATAGTATTAAATTAGCTATGTCTAGGATTAGCCTGGAAGGGTGTCCAAAAGCAGCCACACAAGGGCAATGCTCCTAAGATCACCCAAATCCTTGGTAAATGGGGGCACACAGAGCTGACATGCTAGCCTTTAACTTACACAGAAAGTTTGCAGGATGTAACCTATACAAAAAAGACCACATGGGTCACCTCGTTCAACATCTAACTCATGAAGACTCTCCTTTTATCAGCAAGGTGATTGTTGATTTCTGGTGTGCGTGTCTGTGTGTATGTGTGTTCTTAAAGTGATGTTCACTATGTCTCTAGCAGTCACTGGGATGCCTGTGCAACTGCAACCCCCAAAGTCCTGACTTACCTCCACCTGAGTGCACCTGTTGCAAACATTGATCTTTGTTCTGTCCTTTGAAGAGACAATTTTATGATTTCTCTCTGCTAAGCAGGTTGCCCAAATCTTTCTATATTTTTTTTATTTGACAGATAGAGGTAGACAGTGAGAGAGAGACAGACAGAAAGGTCTTCCTTCCGTTGGTTCACCCCCCAAATGGCCACCACAGCTGGAACTATGCCGATCCGCAGTTAGGAGGCAGGTACTTCCTCCCTGTCTCCCATGTGGGTGCAGGGACCCAAGCACTTGGACCATCCTCCACTGCCTTCCCGGGCTACAGCAGAGAGCTGGATTGGAAGAGGACCAACCAGGACTAGAACCCGGCACCCATATGGGATGCTGGCACTGCAGGCGGAGGATTAACCAAGTGAGCCATGGCGCTGGCCCCATCTTTCTATATTTTAATCCAGTTGGTTTATTTTAACAATGTTGTAGCCAAGAAACTCTTGAATAATCTTTGAGACAATGGAGCAAGGACATTACAAACTACTTTTAAAGGAGAATCACTCAATAACAACGAAGAATGAAGCAACACATACACATGAGAAATGCATTTTTTCAATGGTGGCTTTGTAAATTGTATTTATTTCATTATATTAATTATAAAATTATTAGTCACATTAATTCTATCAATCAATATAAAGGTAATATCCTGAAAAATGAAAACACTTTAAGTAATCAGATGAAATATGACCTACTAGTGGGTTTCAAAAGGAGTCTCTTAGAAATATATCTAGCTTTCTTTGGTTCTTATGAACATCTAACAAATTATATCTCCCTTGCAGAGAAAGATGTCTTATTTGTTTTCAATCTCACATTGTTAAACAATAAAAATGATGATAGATACATTTTCAACTAGCAGTTAATCTTTATTATAATTTATGGGTTAAGCCATACTTTTTAAGTTGGCAGATAAACCTAATTATCTTTTGTAAGAATACATTTCATATTTCATGCAATAAATTTACATATTAACATTTTGACTTAGAAAAATAAGTTTTTTTCTTAGAAATAAGAAAAATAATATAAAGACCATAATTAATTGCTGGGTTTAGAGCAATTTTGACAACATTCTGACAGTAACATGCTCATCCCCTTTCTTCCTAACCTTTCTTAACAGGCTGTGGTATTGTAGGTAAAGCCGCTGCCTGTAGTGCTGGCATCCCATATGGACACTGGTTCGAGTCCCTGCTGTTCCACTTCCGATCCAGCTTTCAGATATGGCCTGGGAAAGCAGAAGATGGCCTAAGTCCTTGGGCCCTTGCACCCACGTTGGAGGCCTGGAGGACGATCCTGGCTCCTGGCTTTGAATATGCCTAGATGTGGCCATTGTGGCCATTGTGGCCATTTGGGGAATGAACCAGGATGGAAGACACTCCCCTCTCTATCTGCCTCTGGCTCTCTGAAACTCTGCCTTTCAAATAAATAAATATTTTTTTTAAAAGGCTGTGGCATTATCTTTATTTCATCTTAGTTGTCTTATTTGCAGTTCCCCACTCATTCAGGGATAAGTTGTGGTGTAATTGATGACCTCCATGATACAGGTACTAGCCTAGTCCATGGAGATTTTCAAACAAAGGAGCACTCAGATGGAGTTGAGTACAGGCTATTACATTCAATGAACATTGTAGTTCCTGGAAATATTAGTTTGATTTTCACACATCTACTCTCCCTCCCAAGTCGTGGTTGGTTTCTTACCTTGGAAAAATTCTAAGTGAACTTACTCACTCCTATTTTGAAAGTTTGTACATTTAGCTTGGCAAGGCAGAGAGACTGCAAACGTATGCAAGACAGAGCCAAACACTTAAGTTGAAAACTTTTTGAAATAACCTCATTGATCTGACTTTGTATGTCAGATGTCTTAATGTAGACTATGCAATTAAAAAGCAAATGATTGTTTCACAGCACTGTATTTATAAGGGATACTTCACAATCTGTAACATTTATCCTTTAACCTTTGGGTTGCTGGAATAAAATGCATTTCTGTTTCACAAAATCCTTCTAATTGTGGCAGGTCCTGTGAAGCACACAGTTTGGCTCTCAGGAACTTTTTGGCTTCAGGTCCAATTCGGTGTCTTCTTAAGTATCTCTATTGTCCTGTTCCTATTGTTTCAGAGTTTGAAAGAAAATGAGGATCTCTGACATCATTAATCCTGGAAACAAGTACCCAAGTGTGTTTAACAAGAAAAATCAAGGATGTAACCTCTGCCCGGCTGGTTTGAAAATCCCAAATCTTCTTTGCAAATAGAGTCATTCATTGGGTACAACTGGATCAAAAAGTAACAAGTTTCTGTCTAAGTCTTTAGCCTAAAGCCTCCTGTACCCTCCCTAGATTAACTCTATTGTGCCTGGATTAACCCCCAAGAATCCTAACATTGTTTCTCTTCATTACTTCTATCCCCATGTCTCCATTGTCTTTGCTTTTCATTAGGGGGACTCAACATTAGACAGGTTAAGCCATGGTAAGCTTCTCCAGCTTGGAGTATCTATTTGAGCTTCATCTTCGACACTTGTTTCCCCTTTCAATGTAAACATTCATTTTGAATCCAATAACTTTGTCAATAGAAATCATTAACATTAAGTGCTGAGGAGGCCATGTGAGCAAATGCCAGTGGAATCCCATTGGGTGTACCAAACGTGGGGTCAGAAATGATGGTTCTGGAATTGAATTACTGGCCTGTTGACTCATTTTGTTGTAAACAAATAGGAAAGAATATTAGTATCCACGGACCGTAACCATTTTAATATGGTGATTGTTAAGACAGATACAGCACGTCCCTGGGGCCTGTCAGCAGACACCTATTCCAATTCGCTCTGTTTCCTCACTTCATACCAAACCTTTGAAACAGATTGGAATATTACATGCAATTAACATAAGTTTGTTGGCAGGGTAGTAGATAGAAAGAGACACAGTGAACATAATTTAGTGCTGGTTATGGACAGAAATAATTTCTTTCTGAGCTCCAACCATTGTTTCAGTTAAGACAGTCATTCTCGACCTTGTCCTGGAGGAAATTTGATATTGATCAGAAAGGCGGTGAGCATAAGCCTCTGAACTAAGTTCTAGGGAAGGACAAGAGCAATATTATTATTTTTTTTTAGAAGTGGTATGACAAAGAATCAATGCTGAGTGCATTCTGTGATGTCAGGATTTGATTGAGGAGCTGACCTGCCAGCCAATCAATGACTGGGTAAGATCCAAGAGTGCCTCATCGGCCCCATTCGAGCTCTGTTCTTCCTCTTGCAGGGTGGGTTTCACGCTGGCATAACGTTAGAGCTCTCCAAAGATTAGCCACCCTATCATGGTTAGCAAAACTGAGCTCTGATCCCAGGTTAACGTGGTTTCCACTATTTAGGAACCACTGCTCCATTCTTCTGATGGTAGCACAGAGCATCCCTCTGAAAATGATTCTCAAGTGCAAACCTGGAGCCAGGTGCCAAGGTGGCTTTCTGGGAGAGTTCTTTTGGACTGGTATTTGTATTATCTTTATTAATAGGTATTCCAGAGAGGGAGGGAGAGGAAACAGATTTTCCTATTTTCCGCCCAAACTGCAAAGTGAATCTATAGGTGAATTTTGACCTTGCCATCATTATTCAAAAGAACATACAGTGCTTGGGGCAAGGACCAAAACATCTCCCTCATTTGTATCTCATTAAAAAAAATTGTTAAAGATTTGTAGATGGCAAAAGCAGCCTGAAACGGAACACAGGGTGCTTCTAGGATGGAGTCCTCTGTGGCAAGCCAGACTTGGGGCTTAGGTGAAACTCAGCAGGAATCCAGTGTTTCCTTAGGACCCTGGGGTACACCTACGTCTTAATCCAGATCCCAGAAACCTCTGCTGAGGGAGTTACAGGCCCAGCGATTCCAAGGGAGGGACATGGAACTTGATAGCCATCCTGTAGCAGTTTGGTTTGTGCATACGGTCTTCAGAGCCTACTCTAAAACCACACAGCTGCTCTCCACTACACTGCACAGAGCTTAAGACGTGCACATCCCATTGCAGAGTTCTTGGGTTCGCGTCCCAGCTCCACTTCTCCCAGCTTCCTGCTAATGTGCACCATGGCAGGCAGCAGGAAATGGTTCCAGTACTTGGGTCTAGAACACCCATTCAGGAGACCCAGATTGAGTTGTGGGCTCCTGGCTTCAGCTTGGCCTCACTCTGAACTTTGTAGGCATTTGAGGAGCAAACCAGCAGATGGAAGATATCTCACTGTTTCTCTGCTTTTCAAACAAAGTGCAAAAATAAATAATACATAAAAATTAAAAGCAAAACTCAAATCCATTTGTGGAAACTCATCACTCTCCCACAGGCTGTCCCATTCTGGGGTGGAGGAGAGGGTGTGCAAATAGACAAGAGAAGTGAGGACAGAAAGAGAAAGCAGGTGAGCCTGAGACTTGGGAAGGGGCTTGGCCAAAGAGAAGCAAGTAAAATAAAACAATTACTGCATTTCTGAGCACCAGGACCGAGTGGACAGTGGCCTCACTGCTGCCGAATGTGGTCAGAGTTTGACACAGTGGTTCCCCTAACCCTTCTGTACAGGGCACTGTGGGGTGGAGGTGGTTGGGAGACGAGGAGGAGGATGGAGCAGAGGCAGAGATCTGCCTTCTCAGACGTGGTAAGGAAGCAACAGTGAAAAAATAATTTCTAAGAAGCATTTTTCCAGTTGAAAGGCACTGAACCAGTTATGTCTATAATACATGTTCCCCAAAGATACAAAAAATAAATTAAAAATGGAAAGTAAAGATCATTACAACAAAATTTAAATCTCTCATTGACCTTTAAGCCTCATATCAGCAATGCTAACATTCTGGGATCTATCTTTTCTGGCCCTTTTTCTTCAAATTTAGGTGTTATGTTTATGTCAGTAAATAGTAGAATTATATATAGCCTGCTCCTTTTGTTGAATAATACATTCTGAATGTTTTTCCATGGCAACAAATATTCACCTACATCTTAGTGGTTACTGACTTTTCCTTCATAGATATTTCTTTAAATCTTTATTTTTTAATATTGATGCTATTTATTTAACTTTGGTTATTATAAATGACAGCAGAAACGTGTACAACTTTTTAATCTTATTGACTAGATTCCTTAAAAATGAAATTATTGCGTGATAAGGGGTGCGTATATGAAGGCTGGGCAGACACTAGTGAGTGGCACCGCAGTCTGCAATCCCACCTGCAGGGCTGGAGTACTCACTGGGCCATGCTTGCACGTTTACTCTGTCCCAATTTTCACCCATTTGTTAGGTGAAAATATTACTGTTCAATAGCTGTATTTAAGTCTGTTTAGTTTTATTATTTCTTATTATTGTATTTACAGAGAGAGAGAGAGAGAGAGAGAGAGAGAGAGAGAGCGCTCCTATCTACTGGTTTATCCTCCCAATGCCCACAATAGCCAGGGCTGGTCCTAGCTAGAGCCAGAAACTGAGAGCTTAATGGTGATCTTCCTGGGAGTGGCAAGGAGCCAGTGCCTGCTGCCTCCCAGGGTACATGTTAGCATGAAGCTGGAGTTGGGAGCAAAGCTGCGACTCAAAGCCAGGCATCGGGTATGGGATACAGGCATTTAAATGGCCATATACCCACTCTTCTTTAGCTACACTTTAAAAACTTTTTCTTTTTTATTTGACAGATACAGTTAGACAGTGAGAGAGAGAGACAGACAGAAAGGTCTTCCTTCTGTTGGTTCACCCCCCAAATGGCCACTATGGCCAGCGCGCTGCGTGCTGTGCTGATCCGAAGCCAGGAGCCAGGTGCTTCCTCCTGGTCTCCCCTGTGGGTGCAGGACCCAAGCACTTGGGCCATCCTCCACTGCCTTCCCAGGCCATAGCAGAGAGCTGGACTGGAAGAGGAGCAACCGGGACTAGAACCTGGTGCCCATATGGGATGTTGGCGCCGCAGGCAGAGGATTAGCCAAGTGAGCCACAGTGCCAGCCTTTAAAAACTCTTAATGAGCTTTTTCCCTTCCTTCAATTCTGAAAGCGACATGCACACATGTCTTCTGATCTTTTAAATTAATTTTTTATCAGGGTGTCTATATTTGATAAAAAAAAAACTTAAACCACTGACATTCTCAAACAACTCAATAAAATATTATTTAAAGAATTTCAATTGTGTATGTGGACCTAAAAAATGGCTTATTAAGAGCATACCTTTGAAAAACTATTAAAGGCATAACAAAGGTATGGTAGTAGATTGAACTGAGGTTTAGTTTGGCATAAATGTGTGGCATAAAGGCTAGACATTAATTGAAACATAATCAATGTAAAAATATACATTGAACACACTTTTAAGTAAAATAGATCGGGAGTTATATTAAAAAGTTGGTCAGGGTGGGCATTTGGCAGAGCTGAGATGCTGGCTAGGGTGCCCACATTGCTTATCAGAGTCCCTGGGCTCAAGTCCTGGCTCCCTTCCAACCTCCAGCTTCCTGCTAATGTGCACCCAGGCAAGCAAAGGTGATGGCACAAGTCGTTGAAACCCTGCCACACACAGGGGAGACCAGGATTGTTGTGGGAATCTGGGACGTGAGACAGGGGATGTGAGATCTGTCTCTCTCAAGTAAAAAGAGGTTTTTTTAGAGTTAGTCAAATTAGTACCAATTTCAAACTTTAGGGGGTCTTCTCTGATTTCACCTTGAATATCTATGAACCTCCAATTAAATCTAAATAATGAAGTAGCATAGACATGTATTCTCTACGTACGTACATTGATGTGTTTATCTGTCACAAACGTACTTGAACGCCAGCCAAGATGATTCTGACACTGTGCACGGTAACTCCCCCAGGACCTTTCTTAGTAGACATCCATGTTGTGATCCTGAAGAAGGAATTCTTGGTGTTTCTGAAATAATGTTACATTCCTAGATACCTTTATTTTCTTTCTTTCTTTCTTTCTTTCAATTTTTTTTTAATTTTTTTATTTTTTGACAGGCAGAGTGGACAGTGAAAAAGAGAGACAGAGAGAAAGGTCTTCCTTTGCCGTTGGTTCACCCTCCAATGGCCACCGCGGTAGGCGCGCTGCGGCTGACGCATCGCACTGACCTGAAGGCAGGAGGCAGGTGCTTATCCTGGTCTCCCATGGGGTGCAGGGCCCAAGCACTTGGGCCATCCTCCACTGCACTCCCTGGCCACAGCAGAGAGCTGGCCTGGAAGAGGAGCAACTGGGACAGAATCCGGCACCGCAACCGGGACTAGAACCCGGTGTGCTGGCGCTGCAAGGCAGAGGATTAGCCTATTGAGCCGCGGCACTGGCCCTAGATACCTTTATTTTCAATGACTTTTTTGATTTTTAGAATCTTTTGTTAGACTACTGCATGGGAAAAGCCCTCACTGAAAAGCCATCACCCTCCCGTGAGGAACCTTCCTTCCCCAGCATTTGAAACACTGGGAGGTGAATGGAGCTGGCAGAGGGGCTGGCAGCTGGGTCTGCACCCAGTGCGTGGCACAGCCAAGCTCACTGCAGCCATCACTGGCACAGTACTGTCAGCATGCCCTCCTCGCCAACAAACTCAAGTCATACTTCCTGCCCAATCTGAGTGTGAGCTTCTGTAGACTGGGAGGTGCACAGGGCCATGATCTTCAGCTCTCATCGTTATGATCTCCTGTTTCTATCCCCAAAGGCACCGTGGTGACAGGAGAATCAGAAAGAGAAGACACAAGTAAGGGAGCTGTCCCTGGGTGAGCCACGCGCAGCGATACTTGAAGGCAGGAGTGCACTTTGGAACAAGTCTCCAAAATCAGCCTTACTTTTCGTTAACATTATTCAGCAAACGCTGCTTTCAACAGCGTGCATCCACGGAGGGACCTTGATAGCCAGGATCCCACAGGAAGGAATATTTTTGGTATTAAAATAGGAGAAAAAAATGCCTTAAGCAATATGCTGTAAACACATGGTAGTGGGCTTTGTGTGTACTCGTGTGTGGACATAAGACATTGTGTGTCTGACATTGTATCCGTAGAAAGAGAGCATGCCAAGTGGCTGGCATTAGCAGGACATGCCTCTGACAGGCAGGATGCTTGACCAGAAGGAGGGGACCTCGAAGTAAGGGGTTGTTCAGTTCGTACTTCCTGCTGACCTCAGAAGCAGCCAGAGGGAATCTGGCAGGTTATGCGTGGAACAAAGATGGAAGTCATGTGGTTAAAGAATTTGAAACCCATTGAAAGCCCATTCCTGAGAGTGGGTTGGCCCTGTGCTATTCTTACCTTTCTTAATTTTAATAATTAGACTAAATTTAAAAAATAGTTTGAATATTTATTGCTTTCTTTTCCTTCAGTTCGCTCCTACTTCTTAGAAGAAAATCTCACAAGAATCAAGGCAGGGCAGGCAACATAATCAATGTCTAATTTTAGGGCTGATTGCCTCCAACCCTTCAAACCCTGCTACATTTTCTAACTCTCTTTGGAATTGTTAATATCTCCAACTAGCATGTCAAAAAGTGGTAGAAAGAACAGTTTGACCTAATCAGCCTCTTTTTGCACAATAAAGAAATCTCAAAGGAGAATGTTTAATTTATTACCTTTGTGGAAAACAAAGCTCTGAATTATAGATTATAATTATTTTTTATGTAATTCCTTCCCCAAAGTTTGAAAGATATATGTATTTGCTTTGTGTCTGTTTATCTAGAACATTTTAAAGATAAAATTGAATGCTTTAGCTAAATTATTAAATATAGAACTTCATGGCTTAGTCAGAGCATGTAATAGTGTAGATTTCTAAGATTTGTTTATTTTGTACACAAAGACATGCCATGGACAGCACATAGGCTTTTAAATTAGAAGATTAAGAGGAGTTATGGCCCCATTTTCATTCTCAAGGATATACTCAGAAGGACCCCTGAGTGGTAGGGCTAAGGATCACCCAGGGAAGACACGGGGCATTTGGCCCCTCACTTAGGAAAAGGTCTCCTAGGAAGAAAACATCAAGGTGGCCAACAAGTAGTTCATATGCACATAGCCTGCAACCAAAGATATATAGTTTTTTATACTAGGACTTATTTTTTAATTCTATTTTCCCATGGACATTTTGAAGTCCCTTTGTGCACATATGCATATATTTGTGTGTACACACTATATACACATACACACATTAATATATTCCTCAAAAGCCAAATTTACCTACACCAAACAATGAACACTGCTAACTGGCTAAGGTGACAACAAGTTATTTGAAAGAAATAATGGTTTGTTAGTAAAAGTGAGCATATGTTTCTCTACCACTTTTAAAAATGTTAGTGTCATTTATCAATAGATATGTAACATATGCATATACATGTACATCTAAACACAGACATGTAGATATGTCATGTATACATGATTTATCTATGTACATAGGCATATATCTATATATGTGTATGTCTACACAGATATATAGATAGGGAGACCTAGGAAATTCTAATTGTTATTAAGAATGGAAGAGCTAAGTGAATTATTATGTAATTATTCCATCTCAAAAATGTATCCCTTTTGCATTTTTCCCAATTGAAAAAACCCATTTACAAACTAATCCTCCATACAGGAAAAGGGAAAATCTATGAAGAGGAGAAGCAATGGTTAGGTCAGAAACAGATCTGAAGGGATCCCTCTCTACTGCCAGGAGATTTAGGATAAGAAAAGGAAGCATGGCTGATAAATAAGCATCTCAAGCACTCTGTAGGGAAAACTCCGCTCACACTCAAAGAGACACACAGGTCAAAAAGCACAGCCTGTGTGTTTGGGGGACCAGGCATGGTATTCGAGTCCATGTGAGTGTGGGCAGCGTAGATAGGGCTGGGTGCATACCCAGCTCCTCCCACTGAACAGCCTGCGTGTGCCCCATTCCCTTATCTACCAAATATGGACTATTGAGCAGTAAGTACACCGGGCCAAGACAGCATCTAGTCCACCAGAAACATTCAAATGGGACTTGTTATTTACCCAGGGAGGGGAGAGAACAAGGTAAGCTTTGTGTTGAGGTTATGCATTCCTGCTTGCTAAATTAAATGACACAAGTTTGCCCCAGAAGTTTATGAATAAAAAAGCAAGTTATGTTTTAGGATACACAGAGACACCTGGAAAATAGGATATAACTTCTTTGTTTTACCTATTCCTGAGCTTAAGACTTGCTTCTGCTCTGGGGCTTAGAGTTCCAGCACACTGGATAGCCTGGTGCTGGAGGGGCTCAGCTGTGCCCTGTGGCATCAGACAGCCCAGTTGCTATCTCTGCCTCGTCACATAGCTAGCTAGCTAATGCTCATGCCTTAACTTTCTTATTGGCACCATGTGAGGAAAAGGATCCTCCTTATAAAGTTATTACAAGAAATTGGCTACTAGTAGTGGAGAACTACTTAGCAAGGACCTAAAAGAAATATGTTCAATAAATGTTAGTTATATTGAGGGCAAGATTAGAAATATTTACTGATTTTCCTTTCTCTAAAGTCAGCAGGAAAGCCTCACTCTGCAATGATTGGTGTAAGTATTCCCTACAATCTAAAATTCTATTTGTGAGATACAGTTGGGTATCTTAAGGGAGAGTTATGGTGGAGTACTTTCTCTGTCTTACTTTTCTTTCCACACACTCTTCTGTTTCATTTTCCCATTATCTCTTTGTATCATCTCTCAGCCAGGCAGAAGCTTCCCTTGGAAGAAGACTTTCCTTTCCATTCTCATCCTACGTCTTTAAATGTCTTTGATGGAGGATGCTCAAGGTTAAGGGCTGTGTCTGTGCCTCCTATAACTTGCTGGAGAATCTAGCCGGTGCCCTGTAGGCTGCAGACAAATGCTTTGTTTTATTTACTGACTGAATTAGATAATTAGGCTGTATATTTGAATGGGCCACACAAAATGGTTTAGTATCCCAGCTGTGCAGAGGTAATGTTAAATTCAAGAGAAACATATATTTTAAGTGTTTAGTTAACTGGAGTCACTGCAATGTATAATGACCCACACCAGGAAATCTTTGATTACTAAGACAACTGTTTGGAGATATATAACATTTTGTATATTGATTATTCCTGCCTTCTATATTTCTGTTGCTTTTACATACAGATCATTAGGCAGAAATAGCTCTTGTCTCAGACCTATGTAAATCTTTCCATGGAGGCTAAGACAGTATGCTCTAAAATGTTACACCACGATATTTAATGGGATTACCTTCTAGGGTATGAAGTAAGAAATAAATTATTTGGGGAAATCTAATCAATGATGCTATAAAAATTAATTGCATAAGACTGGGCTCATTTAACTTTTGTTCTATAAAAATAGTCAATGAAGAAAAATATGGCTAGTGCTAGTGGGGGATAAATCTGTCAATAGTTGCGATGCACTATATAATATGGAGTTTCAAGGACTCAAGGAAACTTGCTTGGGCTTACTGTTATGGAAAAGTAAGTATTTATTTTATTTATTCATTTATTTACTTGAGAGGCAGAAAGGCAAAGAGCTCTCATCTGCTGGTTCACTTCCAAAACAGCTTTGGGTGGGGACTAGAGGCTATAGCCAAGATCTGGGAACTTAATTCAGGTCTCCTACGTGGGTGGCAGGATCCCAATTACTGGAACCATCACCACTGCTTCCCATGACACACATTCCATGGCAAGAGTGAGTCAGGAGCTAGAGTAGTGTATCAAACCCAAATTCTCTAATGTGGGACAGAGGAGTCTCAAACATCCGAACTGCCACGCCCAACACCTGACCCACACTGTTATGGAAAATTATGAATGTGAAATAAGCATGCTAATATCTGAAATTAGTATGTTCACTAGATATCATTTACATTTTCCCCAACAATTTATTATAAAAACTTTAGGTTAAAGTTGAAGGAACTTTTAGGTGAGCATTTAGGTTGTACCATTAACATTTAAGTAAATTTTATCATTTCTATCCATTTTTCCATTCCTCCATGTAGCAACCAAACATCGTACATTACAAATATCAGTAAAATTCCTCCTCAAATATGATGTATATTGTGAATTAAACTTTAATATTTGTTGTCTCTTGATGTCAAATTTATACCAAATGAAATGCGCACATTG
The DNA here is from genome assembly GCF_033115175.1 of Lepus europaeus. NCBI lineage: Eukaryota > Metazoa > Chordata > Mammalia > Lagomorpha > Leporidae > Lepus > Lepus europaeus. The sequence continues at coordinate 5,739,730 of NC_084832.1, read as the reverse complement.
CAAGTGTGCTTTCTCTGAGATTCTCCGCTGAAGTGTACACCTGGGTGAACGGATGCCATACCAAGACACAGAGCATCGCCCCTGTAGAACAGAGAACAGATTCCTGCAGCCTTTCCCACTTCCCTAGGGGCAAGCCCATTTCTGCTTTTTGTACTCCCTACCGCCCCCCACCGTTACATTTTCCTTCCTCTAGAATTTTTCCATCAGCTCAGCGTGTTTGCTTTGTGCAGTGCTTCTCACACTCGACAGGATGCCGTTGAGAGTCAGCACATCATGCCTGCATCCATAGTTCGTTCCTTCTCATTGCCCAGGAGCATACCACCGTGGATGGATGGACCGCGGACTGCTTCTCTGCTGCCCTGGCGACGGACGTCTGGGCTCTTTCCAGTGTGGGGCTATCGTGAATAAAGCTGTTAGGAACTTCTGTTTTTACACGTCTGTTTGTGAATGTGCACTTTCATTTCTCTTTGGTAAATCCCTGGAGTGGCTCCTGCAGGTCACCTTGTAGGTATGTATCTAGCTGTTTGGCTGTTTGCTTGGTGACCAACAAAACCAACGATCCACCAGATGAATACCACTTTCATCCTCATTTTACGAATGAGGAAAACAACTGTAGAAATGTTATGGGCACACAGGTAAAACGCGATGAAGCCTAAGTGTGAGCCCATAGAGTTCTGACATGCGTGCTGCTAGGCTCTGATGGGTGAAGTAGTGGGATGTCAATCAGAAAGGACACTCAGGAAACTGATCATTGAAAACCATGACTCAGTTTACCAGGAAGGAATTCAGACGTTATCTTCTGCACGGGGCTCCTAAATTCCTCATTTCTCTGTTTGCTTCTGAAGATTCTAAGGCAAAGGAGTGAGTGACATGATCACCTCTGAGCCTGGAAAGATGACCACATTCCCAGCTAAGGGGAGAGGGGCAGAAACACAGAGTTCAGTGGAGGCTTCATTGAGGTGCCTTTACTCAATTACTCAGCAAATGGGCACTGATGGCAAATTTGCTACATGAAAGGAAGTCTCCCAGGAATTGAAAATCTAGCATCTGACAAAAAGATACCCCTCGTGGGCCTCACATTTTAGTGGGCAGAAAAATTGGCAAAGAAAGACACAAGACATCTAATCTACCAGACGGTAGCCAGCATTTAGAGAAAGAAGCAAGGCAGGAGGAGAAAAGAGGATGGCAGGGACAGGGGAGATTTTTGGTTTATGGACTGATTCCGGGAGCCTTCCAACAGAGGGATTTATGCGGGACCTGGCCAGCGAAGGGAGTGAGGTCAGCAGCTGTCTGCAGGACCCACGTTCTGGTCAGAGGAAAGAGCAGGTACAGATGCCAGGGTGGGGGTGGCAGGTGGGCTGGCACATTCTGAGAACAGAGTGAGAGCGCAGAGATTGAAGTCATTCTCAAAACATGATCGTGAGGCACAAATAAACTCCCATGCTGGAATAGTGGCTGCCCACATCAATGGATATTCGAAACAGTTCTGCTTTGAAGCTTTTGTGAAAAGACCCGCAATTCATCTTCTGTGTTTGTTTCTTCACGTGAACCGGTTTCCAGTGCGTTTTCCGTGTAAACATGTTTTCACTCTGATTTTGCTGAAATTGAAATGGTCCAGGTATCCTGGCTGCTGCGGTCCCCTGTGCCCTGGGCTCCCATCTCCATTTGCTTGCTTGGGGGACTTCCCACGGAGCTAAAGACTGGACTGCCACCACCTGCTCCCCTAGCTGGAAGTCTGCACCCTTGGGCAGCTCCATGCACCCCTCTCGGGGGCGCAGGGGGCTCTAGGATGCCCACAGTCAGGTATCTCCCAGGCCACATGGTGCAGCAGCGGTTTCTCTCTGCAAAGCCATGCCCTGCCTGGCCCTGCCACCTCCAGCCTGGGCACCTGCTTTTGCCTGCCGGAGCAGGGCAGAGATGCAGGGACAGCCACCGCCTTCTCTCCTGGGAGCACCTCCAGGGAACAAGCAGTTCATCCAAGGCCCTTTTCTTCCAGTCAGGGACACAGAGCAGAGGTCAGGTGCAGGCGTCTACGGCCCTTGGCTCTCTCAGTTTTTGGTGCCTCTTTTTTAAGTGCACCTTTCAGGGACTTTCCCTGGCCTTGTTTCCCTCTGGCCCCAGCCAGGGGCCAGGTGGACTTGGTTTCGCTTCTCTGTGTCCTTCCGGAGGACTCCAGGTTCACGTGAAATCGCGCACAGGTGCCGCCTTCTGACTTGGAAGAAGCTGATTTAGAAACCTGAATGTCCATTTCTCAAGAGGTTAAAAGTTTACACTTGACCCGTTGCAAGGGCTTGTTTTCGATGCCAACAGCGTAGCCTCAAACCTGGTGTAGCAGAGTACATGTTTTTCATTATGTGTTAAGCACCATATGAATGATTTGCATATGATTTCAATTTAAAACACGGATGACAATGTTTAGAAATAAAAATCACATCCTATTATGTTTCCCCTGCCTTGTTCCTAGATCCTACAGTTTATTTTCCACTGTACACTTTGACCTGAGTGTGCTAAAACAGAAATGGAAAAAATGAATGGTCAATTCTATTTTACATCTAATTTGGAGTCAAGATGGGCTATGTCATATCCTCTGTTACAGTTGTTTTTTTTTTTTTTAAGATTTATTTTACTTATTTGAAAGGCTGAGTTACAGAGACAGAGAGGGAGACAGGAAGAGAGATCTTTCATCTGCTGGCTCACTCCCCAGATGGCCAGAATGGCCTGGGACTGGGCCAGTCCGAAGCCAGGAGCTAGGAGGTTCTTCTGCGTCTCCCACATGGGTGCAGGGGCCCAAGCACTTGGGCCATATTCTGCTGCTTTCCCAGGCACATTAGCAGGGAGCTGGATCAGAAGTGGACTCGAACCAGCATCCATGGGATTCTGGCCCTGCATGTAACCCACTATACCACAGTGCTGGCCCAGTTATAGTTCTTACTACTATGTTTTGTTCTTTATCTTTTTTTACATTGTCTTCCTTTTCTGGAACTACTTCCTGTTCTCCCCCTTGCCCCCACCAGCTGACATCTTATCCCTGCCTCTGCTCACCTAGGCACAAGGCTTCCCCTCTGTGCTGGTGAAGCATAGGGTTGGGGTTGGAGTTAGGGTTGGAGTGGTACCACCTCCCCACACCCTGCCATTCAACAGCAGATACCTGGGGATCATGGCTTGAAAAATGAGCTCCATTTTGAAGCTTTTCACTTATGTTTTCATGGACTCTTAGTGAAATTATTTAGAGATCTCTTTAATCTCTCTGCTTTTGAGAACATGTAAGCCCTACGGAAATCTAAATTGGAAAGGGCAGCATTCAAAGACGGAAGTTATTGCTTAACCTTTGATGAGCTCAGGGCTTCAGAATTTGAGAAAGCCATGCAGCTGTGAGGATGGCCCAGGTCCTCTCAATAACACCTGGGGGTGGAGAAGGTGCTGGCCTTGGGAGAGGCTTGGAGACCTGCTCCACGAGGGTCCCGCTGAAGGAGAAATGAGGAACATGGGAGAAAATGAGGGGAATTCATTTTTGTATTTCTGGCCTATCTTTTTAAACAGGGCATATGGCACTTTGACTCCCACAAGGGGCATGGCCTCCATAGAGAAGGGATGTGTAAGATTCCTTTTTAAAAGTCTGCTCGGCAATTGTATTAGAATCTGAAGCCACGACTGCTTCTTTACATGCTGTGTGCAAGAGAATGAGGCATGATTCTTCACTGATGCTTTTTATGATTATTATTACTGAGTGGAGGGATTTAAAGAATCCTCATGCTTGTAAGCAATTCCAAATATTTTTCTTTATTATATATATATATATGCTTTAATTTATATAAAGGTAATAGATTTCATGTATTTCATAGTTATAAGAGCATAACGATATTTCCCACCTTCCCTCCTTCTTCCTTTCTTGTTTTTAATTTTTGCTTCATTGTATTTTAACCAAGGCTGTTTAACATGCTGTCTTTTTGTAAATTCTCACATGTTAACATGGTAAGTTCTTACACAGCAAGTCTCCAAGGTGCCACTTTGTTTCAGGTTAGAAAGGTGCCTGCAGAACACTGGACTGAGAGTGGGTGGTTCATAGCAATGGCTCATGAAACACAGACGCCCTGCTCAGAACCTGCCTCCTCCCACTCAGCAAAGCCCAGATTGTCGCATCACTCACCAGACCCCCAATCTGCCCTCCCCCTGGCTGTGACTGCATCATCCCTACTGTCCCCTTCTCCCGCACATTCCAGTTCTAGGGCCTGGCGCGTCTGAGGCTGGGCATTGTTTTCACAGCTCCCTCCCTCCTTTTGCCCGATTTTTCTTTCCTTACATTGTTCCCTCTCTTCACCTCTTGAAAGAAAATCCCATTCATCATCTAAGATTGAGGTCGTGGAAAAAGAGCGTTGATCCTTATGGTCAAGATGACCATTTTCCCCACTTCATCCCTTCATTGTTCTCTCTTGGTTCCTGTCTTGTGAACATGGTGGTAGTTTGCTTTGTATTACAGAGCTGCATCCATGGCCGTCCTCTCCACAGGATTTCAGGTTCCTGGAAGGCCACATGAAATATGTCCCGGGTGGAAATAGCTATTATTGATCAAATGCATATGCACATCATTCTATTTTTAGGTGTTTTCAATGTTTTATTCATTGTGAATGTTTCATAATATATCAACCAGCTCTGGTTTTTTGCCTTCTGACCCATGCAGATAATTACCTAACCAAATATCAAATTACCCAATTATATTCCATGACTACCTCAAAAGAAATACTGCATACCAACAAAAATTTGCTTGCAAGTGCTTTGGCAACTGTAAAACATGACTTTTAAACTAGTTAGTACTACACAGAGAATTTGAAGTATTGATCCCCAAAATTATATACTCACTTTCCCTCTCCTTCAGCTGTAGAAATAATTTTATTGCATGAATATTTACAAGCCACTTTTTTCTTTTTTCATGGACCAGTGTACTTTTTTAGGGCTTATGAGACCAGGCCACCAGTCAGGTGAAAAAGAACTCTGGACTTACCCTGGACAAGGTACCTGCTCCACTCAGATTGCTGGTGAAAGTGTTGTTTGAGGTGCAAAATATACGTAATGAATGGGAGGATCTAGCAAATGTGATTTCCAGGCTAATAAGATCCCAGATCTTTTTGCAGACTGTTGAAGAGATCATTTCAGTTCTAGTTTGGCTTCCATTAACATGGAAAGGAACAATGCACTAAAGGCAGGTGTGTGACTCCTGCGGGAGACGGTGATGGAAATCCCAGATCTTCTGGATAGCAAAGTAAAAAAATGACACCGAAGTGAAAAATTACCCAGGGGAAAGATCAACTCCAGAGCGCTACTAGGAAAACATGGCCTGCAGAAGCAGTCTGGGGTGTGGCTACACCTTCCTTTGTTAAAACCTCACAGGTACCTAACATGTACCTTAGAGGGCTGCTCAAACAGGGAGGCTTCCGGGGAGCTGTAAAGCATGGCTCACCACTTCCAGCAGAAGCCCAAGATGGAGAAGGGCTGATCCCCAGACACTCGTGGGGTGTCAGCACCGACAGGGTTCATAGGAGACCCACCACTGTGCTTAAGAATTTTATAGAAAAAAAACCCAGCTTGAAATGCAACAGTCAGAAATGGCGCTGTTGAAAAAGAAGGCTTTGGGACTTCACAAAGCAAGAGGCAGCCCAAGGAAAGCATTCAGCAAACAACACAAGTTGTAGTTCACAGAGAAGAGGAGGATGGACGCAGACAGACAATCAAGGGTGTGGAGGCCACAGCAGAAGCTGAGGAAAATTATCCCCAGGCCCTGTCCCCATGTACCCTGCTAGGTTTCAGAATTGCTGTGGACCAGTGAGTTCTGTGGGTCTCCTTCTTTACTCATTTTCTGAAGAAGTTTCTACACTACACAGTAGTTGTGTTCTGCTTGTCTTGGCATCATTGTTGCGAGACAATCATTGGTCTCCTTAGCTGGCAGATCTTCAGACAGGGAAGAGGTGTACTCAGGGATCTGCACACAAAGAACTTCATCTTCAGATTTTGGCTTAGTTGCCAAGATCATTGAACTTGAGTCCAAGTTGGAGCCAACATAAGTGAGATTTGGAGATGATTTTGAAAGGCATGTGTATATTTTGTATGTGGGATGAATGTTAGCAGTTTGAAGCCCAACTGTAAATTCTGGTGTTTTTATGACATGTCCAAAAATTCTTTAATGTTGTTTCTTTCAAAAGGCAGTCTATGGGGTAAGCATTTGGCACAGTCATCTAGATGCTGCTTGGGTTGACTACATCCGATATTGGAGCGCCTGGGTCGAAGTCCCAGCTCTGCTCCTAGTTCCAGCTTCTTGCTGATGCACACCCTGGGACACAGGAGTAGATGAGTCCTTGCCATCCACATGGGAGACCTGGGTTGAGTTTCAGCTTCTGTTTTTTCTTGGCCCAGGCTCAGCTGTTGCTCGCATCTAGGGGAATAAATCAGTGGATGGGGGTCTGTCTCTCTATGTCTCTCTCCCTTTAAAATAACCAAAATGAATAAAGAAAACTTTCTTTAGGGACGAGACTTTGGTGCAGTGTTAGGGCTGCCAGTTGGGAGGTCCACATTCCACACAGAGTGTCTGGCAAGAATCCCAGCTTCTCTGCTTCTGATCCAGCTTCCTGCTGATGCAAACCCTGGGAGTCAACAGGTGATGGCTCAAGTACTTGGGTCCCTGCCATCCATGTGGGAGAGTAGGATGGAGTTCTGGGCTCCTGGCTTCAGCCTGATTCAGCCCTACCTGCTGTTGGCATTTGGGATGTGAACCAGTAAATAGAAGATAGATCTGTATCTCTGTCTCTCTCCCTCTCAAATGAGTGTAAATTTTAAAAAAAAATCTTGTTTGAAAAAACTAGCATGCAAATCTCCTACATTAGAGTATGCTTCAGACTTAACATCTTGTTTCTAACAAATAGAATGTCACAGAGGGACAGCATGTAACTTTTGATTCTAGGTCATTATATGTATTAGTTAGGTTTCTTTAGAGAAACAGAACCACATATACGTGGTCTCCTACATATCTGATCATAATTTTAAAAGTTTGTAGAAAATAGAACTTAAAAACATTTATTTTAGTGCAAGAAAAATTTAAATCCATACATTGCTTTTTTTCATAACAATCATTTCCAATGAGACTTTTGAAGAATATCTAGCTATCTATCTAAAGCCAATGTCCTTTGGAAATATTCCTATAGACACACTCGGAAATTGTGTTTTGCCAGCTCTACCTTTGCGTCCCTTAGCCCAGTCAAGTTGACACCTACGGTAAGTAGCACAGTCAAAAAGCACACTATGAAATCCTCCATGGCTCCGTTCACATATCACCCGCCTTGGGAGAAGCCAGCCTCCCTGCTGGGAGACACTCAGGCCAGCTGGAGAGAGGGATAGAGAACTGAGGCCAACACTGACTGCTTGTGAGCCCAGAGTGGGAGCTGAATTGGAAGCAGATCCATCAGACTGGCCTTCCAGTAACTGTAGCCCTGGTCAACATTTTAATTGAAACCTTGCAAGAAATCCTGAATCAGGACACTCAGATCAACCATCTGCAAGTCCACAGCCTACCATGGTGGGCATTTATCAATGAGTGCCTTAAAGAAATACACATTATTTGCTTCAGTTTCCATAAAGTGGCGAATCATGAGTGGGTTGACCCAGTGTTCCTGGGAGGCTGCAGTCAGTTGAAGGCAGATTGGAGCTGGGGGCTCTGCTTCCAGGGTGGCCCCTCACGCTGTGGTTAAGGAGACCTTAGTTCCTTACTAATCAGTAAGCAGGGAAACCCATTTCCTTCCTGTGAGATTCTCAAGTCACTTGAGCCTCCTTACAACATGGCAGCTGCTTTTCCCAGAGAAAGTGGTGCAGACAGAGGGCAGTGTGGAAACCACAGCAGTTTCTATGACCTAGCCTTGGGAGTCACCATTGTCTCCATCACAACATCCTATTGTGGCACAGGTTGGTCTTACTCAGTGTAGAGACTCCAGAAGTTTGTGAAACCCACATGGGACCTCTCTGTGGACCAACTTGGAAGCCGGCTACCTTAATGAAAATTGTTGTCATTAATTTATGTCACTAAGTTTGGGGGCCATTCATTATGCCATGACAGAAAACTAAATATATAAGCACTCCATATGGAATATTTTGGTTATTGCTAAGGATTCTCAGGGAAAGACTTAGTGCTACCCACTTCCCTTCTGCTTGAAGTACCAAGAGATGTGGACACTCAGAAAGGCACAAACCGGCTCCTGGTTCCATAAAGCTTGCTGGTTACAGTGCTGTCCTGGGAACCCTGGAATATCTGGCGCTGGGCAAGAACATAAAACTTGACAATTGATTAGTTTTATTTATCTATTTTCTATTTTTTTAAATAAATATTGATTTATTTGAAAGAGTGACACACACAGAGAGAGGGAGAGACAGAGAGAGAGAGAGAGGGGGAGAGAGGGAGAGAGAGAGAGAGAGTGATCTTTCATCCACTGGGTCACTCCTCAATGGCCGCAACAGACAGGAGCCTGGAATGCTATCTGGGCCTCCCACATGGGTACAGGGGCCCAAGCACTTGGGTCAGCTCCCTCTGCCTTCCCAGGTGCGGACTTGAACTGATGTTCATATGGGATGCCAGTGTCATATAACACTGGTTTCTTTCTTTCTTTCTTTTTTTTAAATAGATAAGGTTTTACAGTCTTGCCTGTGTTCCAACTTTGGGTTAGAAAACTTTAGCTCCTCTTGGTAAACAAATGTCATATGCCTTAAGAACCAGTTTCTCACTCTGTGCGTTTTTCCAATATAAGAGATACAGGGTTTGTTTCCCACCTGGCTTTTCTCAGAACACTGTGATTTAAATCTGTCTCCCCAGGTAGAGGGGTAGAAAAAGAGAAGATCCAGGACGCATAGCTTGTTGTTGGCAGCAAGGTGGGAAATTCATCTGAAATGACAGAAATCCTGGGTAATGAGGAACCTCTGAGGACTCAGGTGTCACAGCGGACTGCAATTGGTATGTGCAATTGAGCTATGGCTTCATATCAATACTTAGGCTCCCTTTTGAATTGAAAATGAGGCAATTAGAAGTTACTGAGCCCCTTGTTTTGAATCGCTGCTGGTCCCTTTGGGCTTTCCACAGCCCAGTTTTGTACTTCTTATTCTGAGAAGTCCCGTCGGTCGCCTTGCAAATTTGAAAGTTCATAAACTCTATTTTGAAACGGGCTTCATTCCAGACGCAGGTTTTACTTTATGATTTCCCACTCCCTCTGGGGCTGTCTCCGCAAAAATGGCAAAACCCAAAGGCTTCCTGAAGGCTAATCTTTTTTCTGAGTCATGTGACTCTTTTCAGTTCTCATCTGGAGAGGGTTCCTGATAACAATGGGTTTGGCTGGTGGTGAACTGGAGAAAATCCTGTTGCTTTAGTGTTAACAATGACTGGAATTTTAGTGCCGTCTGGCTGTTTGCTTCATGCAAAGGAAGCTGGCGCAGACTGGACTCGTGAGTATCCAATAGACTGTGTGGTAAAACCTTTGTCACCCCAACTGACTCAACAAGCAGTTCTGAACGCAGAAACGCTGACCACACCGTAGCGCACCATTTGGTCAATCTCGACTCATATCCAAAGATTAAACTGGATTAAAAAGATCCCAAGAAATAAATGGTTAAGTATTAAAAACTTCAGGAATCTGAAAACTGAGGGGGGTGGAGAAAAGGAGGAATCAGTGAAGTGAAGCATTAGAAACACCAAACAACGTGCAATTAATAATACCTGTCTCAGAGGCAGGTTTATTATAAGGTGGAAACCACAGAAGAGCAAATGATCAAAGATGCTGAAGGCCTCCACTCATTACTCGCATGCATCATGAAGTGTAAAACAAATAGTGATTAGATTTCAGAGATACTTTGCCTTCCAATATTTTTAAGCATTTGGCTCTGTTGGGTAAGTGGTTTCCAAGTATAAATATGAATTCGCTTGAGCCTAATGCAACTGAGTTTTTTGGCCAGACATAGCCTTTCAGATATGACTTGGATAAATCACAGCCTTACATTACACAGGTTTCTGGCTGAGCAGTATTTAGGAGGTTATGGGTCAAGTGCAAGACCTGGGCTAGGAATCAGGAAGCAAAATTCTGGCCTGCCTGAGCACGTTGGAACAGGTAGGTTTAATGCTGCGAGTCCCAGTTTCCTTATTGACAAATGCAAGTCTCAATTCTCTACCTGTCTGCTTTCAAGGTTGTTGAGAAGGTACCAAATGTCATTCTGCACACATATGCACACACACATGAAAGCACGTAGGATCTACAAAGAGCAGGACCCAGCATCCTATCCTTGGTCAGAATGAAATTAATTCTAATGCATAATGTTTATGCCATTATTATTATCTTCATTATTCAAATGATGTCACTGATGTCATTATGTCAGATGACATCAATGCTATAGGACAAGCAGGTAGAGAGCAATGGATCCTGAGTCTAATTAGGTTTTGGGGTCCCAGATTACAGGCTGCTAAGCACCATTCTAGTATGAGGGGAGGAGGAGGAAATTGAAGTTGGACTTAATCAGTATGAGGTAGAATCACCTTTTAAACACCTGAACATGTGCATCACATAATTTTCCTTAGAACAGCACTTCTGTGAGACATTTGGAAATGACTAAGGTGAAAGCTTGCATACTACATACAGATAATCAGTATTTTTAAATGAACAGACTATTACAAGTCCTGTGTGGTTTTTTTTCTTGAATAAAAATTAGTTAGAGTCAGATCAAATGAAGGTTGAGATCTAGGTGCAGCCTTTTGGAGAAATGATTCAACACCAGTCATGAATGAAAGACGTTTGACTGGTACAGTTTCGTCAGCACAGCACCCAGGTCTACTTTCTCGTGCTGGGGACCACTGGTTGATCCCCCATCTGAGTCTGTGCTGTGGGGCTCCCATGCACACTGTAAGATGCTGAGCAGCATCCCTCAGCTCTACTCCCTGGGTGCCAGCAACAAACATCCTCCTCCCTGAGTTGTGACAGCTAAAACATGTTTTCCGACATTGCTGAGTATCCTCTAGGGTGCAAAGTTGCTCTCCTTTGAGAATGATTGCTCTTAAAGTGTCTAGAAAAGCATGGATTATTAGTAATGTAGAGTATGTATGTAAAACATCTGGCAGAGCCCATCTCTCATATGCAAATTTGGAATTAGTAAAAGGTCAGTAGCACATTAAGCTATTTTAAAGGCAATTTTTGAATCTGTATATGCTTTAAATAGTGATGTGTGTTTTAAATTGATGAGTGTACCTTCTTACTAATAGACTGTTTTATACTTTAATCAATGAGCAGAGTCTTCCACTTATACTAGAACCCTTTTTTAAAGTTCTATTTGATATATAGCAAATAAGATTCTGAAAATGGTATAGAAATAAACATTACATGAAGTCAAACACATTAAAATGTAATAGCTGAAGTTTTTCCTTCAAATCTTTACTGTCAAATATGTTTGCTTGCACCATGCCAGCAAGATGCCTTTAAAAAGAAACAAAGAGATGAATATTCATTTTTTACATATTTGCAACAGAACTCTATCTAGTGCATATATATCTATGTACATGGGTTGAACAGTGGCCCCTACACATTTACATCCATTAGAAAACTCAGAATGGGATCCAATATGAAAATGTGACCATTGTAGGTGTAATTAAGTTCAAAATCCTATTACTGGTGTCCTTATATGAAGAGTGGAGAACACAGACACAAGCAGAAGGCAATGCAGAGAAGGAGTAGGGTGTCTGCCATCCAACGAACGCCAAGAATTGCCTGCACCAGCCACCTGAAGAGGGAGGAGAGAGAGAGATAAGAGATGGAACGAATTCTCCCCAAAGCCTCCACAAAAAGCCTCCACTGCCCGATTTCCAAACTCAGAGGGAATTAATTTCTCTTATTTTCAGTCTGCAAGCTTGTTAACACTAGTTCTATGAAACCAGCTTAGTGTGTGTGTGTATGCATGGTATGGATCATATTCCCAGCAATTCTCTGATTTGGCTAATCTCTCTGCGACCAGAGTGTAATAAAATACTCCATACAGGGAAGGGACAGAAACCATTTTAAAAGCATCACAAAATATGGAAGTCTCTTCTAAGCACATAGGGTGTCCTGGTTATTTTTGGAATTTTTGCTGATATCTGCCAACTGCCATTATAGAGTTGTATTTTTGCGTTGTCAATGCGACAGAGAAAATGATGTTGGGAGATACAGTCTCTGACCTCGCCAGCTCAGTGGATTGAACTAACACAGGTGGCAGTCCAGTCATCAGCAAGCCCTGTGAGGTGGCTTCTGGTCCAGAAATGCAATTGAAGTCCAGGGAAGTCCAGTTCGTGGAGTTGTAACAGCTGGGGAAGCTTCCCCTCAAGGAAGGAAGCTGAGCACTAGCCAAATGCAAAAAGGGAGACCCAGCAGGGGAGACTGGGAACTAACATGGATGGGCTGTGAAAGTGATTCGGAGTCAGTCTAAGGAGCCAGCTGCCTCTCATGGGCTTTGGAGGGTGGGGTGTGACCCTCGTTCTCTGTCTTCTTCCTTCTGGGCAGTGGTGTGAGAGCTTGGACGTTACTGAAAAGCACCCTTGTTCTGGTTTTACTGGGCACAGGACCTGCACTCACCTTAGAAATGGCAGGAGATAAGGGACCTTGCCTTCTGTCTGATCCACCCCGTTTTGCAAGTGAGAAAAACAAATCAGAAAAAACAATTGTCAGGAAATAAGGTGGTAGTCTGTTTAGAGCTGTCTTTAAGCTGATGGCTTGAAAGGTACAGGGCGCAGTATGTGATGGTAATGACAGGGATTGCTTGGAAGGTGCAGGTGTGCAACCATGACGGTAATGCCAGGCTGACTGCATTGGAAAGAAGCTTCGAGAAAATCCCAGACTGCCTGTCTTTGGAGGGACTGGGTTTTGATTAAGGGGGCTGGAGGGAAATGTCAGATTTTCAATTTATAAAATAAACTCTTTCAAAGTGCCTGCCATCTTGGAAAATGGGATTTAATATTTATATGTTTGTCCTTTTGACAGCCAGCAGTAAAGATTAGTTAAAATAATAAAATTTGAAATCACAGTTTACTACCTTTTCTAGCATCCAGAAATTCCAAGAGGATAAATTAAGGTATTTTATTTCCGTGTTTGCTATTGATATTGTGGAGATCTCAGCCATAAAGTCAAGTGAACGTAACTTTTTTGAGGTCTATGTGTATTCATTTTTAAAGCTTATACTTCAATGGGCCCACAGAACACCTGGCCAACATTTAAAAACGTGACACTTATCAGAGCACACTGGGTCAAATTGGAAGTAAATCGTGTTAGCTGACTCTTTTGTCAATAAAATGCATCCCCAAATCTGTGCTAGCTAGTAAAAAAAGAGCTCAAGCAATCTCCACACTATAGCAGAGAAAAGTTTTCAAGCAAGAGGCTCCATGTATCTTTGGAAAGAGTTTAAAACACAAATTACTTATTTTTAGCGTAATCTTTATTCTGATGAGTGGGCTCCTATATACTGACGGAGGGCAACGTCGCAAGTGCAAAGTCCAAGTTCTTTCTTTCCTCTTTTCCCCTATTACAAAATAACATTTTCACAACTGGCTTAGATTTTGGCACACAAAGAACTCTCAGCGTCTTTCCTTTTTGTTTCGTTAGTTCGTTGACAGGACCTCCAGGTAAAAGGAATGTTTTTAATAAAATATATTCCCTCGCACAGCGAGGAGCAGAAGGTAGCTCTGCAACAATAACGATGCTACTGCTGACTCCTGGGAGACACATCAGCGCTCACTTCCGTCTACTTGATTGTCCCTGCATTGCTGATTGCTGCTCTTTTCTCTCCCAGGCATGAAAGGGAAGCATAATGTATCTACGTATGTACCTGGGCAGCCCGTGCAGCCTGCACCAGGCACGCATGCTCACGGCTGCCTCCTTTAACCCTCTCTCCGCTTCTGCCTTCCTTCTCCCTGTGAAGTGAAAAATGGAAGCAATTTGCTGGAGCCATTCCTGAAGCTCTCCTACCTGGCGTCCCGAGGTCTGTAATTGGTTTGATATTTCTCCCGTGCCAGCTGGCCCCGAGCCAAGGTGCTCTTGGGTCATGGGCGCAAGGTGCCCCGTTTCTCCCCAACGTAGCAGGGCCCCTCCAGTCGCCACGCTGGGTTTTGAAGACTGGTCAAACAACACCCTGTTCTCGCTGAGACCTGCGAGGTTAGTGCTCCAGGTTTAAATTGCTCCACCCTTCATCCCCTCTATCTGTAAGAGATTCACATAGCGTGCCTGGATACCTTGGTTTCTACTATGAACACTACACATCGAAATCTACTCTCAATTTTGGGGGAACAAATTTGATGACTTTCACTTTAATGTTATGATTAAAGCCACATGTTTCTTCTAACGATCTCCAAATTGGGGGCTAGACCTGAATCCTGTGGTGACTCAAGGCCACTCCCCGGTTCTCTTCTGTTCCATTCTCCAAGGCAGATTTATTTTCTTCCTGCTTCTGGTAGGATGACTCCTTGCATTGTTTCATGCAACCCCTCCCTGCTGCATTTTACTTCACAGATCGATCACTGCCTGGTTGTCACTCTACATCAATAGATTTAATCAAAAGATTGCATCTCTTCACCGTCACATATAGTGTTCATGTCAAGGATAGAATCAAAGGCCACAGAGCAATGCAATTTGTGTGGTTTTTCTTAAAGATTTATTTATTTATTTGAAAGTCAGAGTTACACAGAGAGAGAAGAGGCAGAGAGAGAGAGAGAGAGAGAGAGAGGTCTTCCATCTGATGGCTCATTCCCCAGATGACCGCAATGGCCAGAACTGTGCTGATCTGAAGCCAGGAGCCAGGATCTTCTTCCAGGTCTCCCACGTGGGTGCAGGGGCCCAAGGACTTGGGCCATTTTCCACTGCTTTCCCAGGCCATAGCAGAGAGCTGGATTGGAAGTGGAGCAGCTGGGTCTCGAACCAGCACCCATACGGGATGCCAGTGCTTCAGACCAGGGCATTAATCCACTGCGCCACAGAGCTGGCCCCAACAATTTGTGTTTATTAACCTCCCACTTTAGGCCTTCCCCAAATCACCCTTTCCAGCTCCAGATTAGTTATCTCCAGGGAAAAAGTTCTGAATGCATTCGCCCATGATGTCCTATGGCATATCCATCGGACTGATTATATGAACTGACAGTGGTTATGAAAGCTTGGAAGCTCTGTGTTCACCTACACTGTAGAGTCATGTGTGCTGGTGGACTTCATCTAGTTTCATGCCCTCCTTGTGTCGTTGACAGGCATCTCGTTGGACATAGGATGAATCAGAAATGGTTAGGATACAGCCCCTGTGCTCAAGGAGCTCTGAGTTTCATGGAGGACTGCATCTATGAGAACAAACAGTGACAACCAACCTTGCCAGCTAGCTGGAGCTGGGTGGCAAGCTCCCTGGTGACTACCAGGCTCAGGGTTACGGTCAAGGCCTCTGTCCTCCTAGCTTTGCGAACTGCTACAAGTGCTGCTCTCCAGGCATCCCAGCTGCAAACTGGACACGAGAGTCAGCAGAAGCCCTGGCCAAACTGACCTTAACAGAATGGGAACATTTATTTTTGCTTCTAAACCTGCACCTGGGGGTTAGGTGTGGCCCTCAGTGTAACAAACCGAAAAGCAAAAAAGAACAACCTTTACTTATACAAGTATGGGAAAACCTATATATTATTGTGCTCCAAACTATCTTCAGACATGCAATAAACTTGCAAGAATATAAGAGTGTATGATTGTCATGATATTATTTTTATATTCTGATGCGATTAAAATACTATTTGAAAAACTGTTTTGCATTTATCATGCACAGACAGGAGCAGCATAGCGTGATACACTTGAAAGACATTAATGTATAGCATATGTTATTCCATACTAAGATTCACTCTTAATTTATTTAAATTAGGTTTCATTCTCCTTAAGTTTTAACAATCGTGTTTTCCATTTGTTTTAAAGGTTTGTTTCCCCTTTGAAGCTTAGCTTTCATATGAACTTCTGTACCCACCTCACACTTCTCGGTTTCCATCTGGTAAAGCAGGGGGCATATCCACGGCAGTCCAAAGCCTATGTAAAGTGTAGAATGTAGTGGGACACGTTGATGAATGCGATGGCAGCAAGTGATTTCAACATGTGCCAGAAAATCAGTGAGCCCTGTAGTAAAATGAGTTTGAGTTAGCGTCTTTTTTTTTTTTTTTTTTTTTTTTGGACAGGCAGAGTGGATAGAGAGAGAGACAGAAAGGTCTTCCTTTTTGCCGTTGGTTCACCCTCCAATGGCCACTGCAGCGGGCGCATCGTGCTGATCTGAAGTCAGGAGCCAGGTGCTTCTCCTGGTCTCCCATGCGGGTGCAGGGCCCAAGCACTTGGGCCATCCTCCACTGCACTCCCGGGCCACAACAGAGAGCTGGCCTGGAAGCTGGCCTGGAAGAGAGGCAACCGGGACAGAATCCGGCGCCCCAACCGGGACTAGAACCCGGGGTGCTGGCGCCGCAAGGCGGAGGATTAGCCTGTTAAGCCACGGTGCCGGCCTAGAGTCTTCTTTGTTCATTTCCCAGCTATGGGGTCTGAAGTGTGAGCTAAACTCATTTGATTTTCATTTCTTCATCTCTAGGCTACTTTATGCATTTGTTGTGAGGATTAATTAGACATTATCTACACAATGCAGGGGGACACAGGATATGTCACTTTTTCCTTAAGGAGTACAGCTCAGAACAACATACTAAGCCAGCAGAGTTGCAAGGTACACATCATATTCAAAGCTTTTTGGCAAGAACAGCCTGAAAAGTTTGTTTTTTCTGGGACTCCATCCTCAGAGAGTACTGAGAATATCTTGCTCTATTTGGGTGAATTGCTTCTAATAGAACAACTTTTAACTGAGTTACTTTTCATTGCAAAATTTTAAATACGTTTTAAGTTCTACTTGCCAAAAATAAAAACAAAAGGTGGAGAAATAGTTGAGAAAAATGTGACGATAAACACAATGACCCTCATTAAGACCAATCACATAAAAACATAAAGGTAAAACCAAACTTTTAATGGAGAAGAAAGTAAATGTATTAATTTCAGGAATTGGTTGAGTGCAACTTCCAACTCGAAGCCTCCAAAGGAAAATTAAATAAGTGACACACATTGCTGTAAAAGACTGGAATTCTGTAATTCTTGAAATGTACACACACCCAACCCAGTGAGCCCAGTGTTTGTGCCTTGTACGCAATGTTCTCCCAGCTGGAGCCAGCCCTCTGCCCCTTCCTGGGATTCTGCTGATCAAAACGCAAATCATGCTCAAGACACAATGCAAAGCTCATGGGAAGGTCAGACCTCGTGTTCACCCGACTTCTGTGCTGTGACTTCTGCATTGACTTCTCTCTGGGCCGGTTGCTGCCATTCTCCTGCCCACTGCCTTGTGCACAGGGGCTATGTCTGTGGTTAACATTTCTCACCCCTTCAAATTGGAGGCCTAGAAATGTTCGGCAATTCCAGATCATGTAGTTACTCAAGTTACTTAAATGAGGTCTTGGCACTTGTGTTTACTCGTCTCTGTGGATGCCTGGATGCTTCTACAGTGGAGCTGTAGTGAGGGGTAGGATGCCTGGAGGTAACGACGAACCAGGTGAATGCCACACAGTGGGCCAAGAAAAATTACGGAGACTGGGTGAAGTCATGAACGCATCATTGAAAAAGAAAACATAGTGGAGGGACACAATAAACAGTAACTACGACTGCTGATTAGCGGAGTGCAAATGTTACTTGCAAGCCTGGAATGAGAAAAGCTGGAAAGTACCTGGAGAGAGAAGTTATGTCCTCCCCCGAAGGCCACACTCTGAAACCTTCCCTAGTGCAAGTCAGCCAGACGTGCTTGACATAAACACATTTTTCTAATGAGAAATGCTCTTATGCGTATTCCTTGTGTGGTGTCCTTTGCAAATTTATCTGTAATCCTATACCACAGCTCATGCATGAAGGAAGACAACAAAGAGGGTGCCGGTTGGGTTCAGAGGCATCCATTTTTGGGGGTGGATTAAAAGACAGAGCTACAAGTGGCAATGTCGCAATGGAGGGGTAGGTTCTTCAGCAAATGCATCTCTCATAGTTTTTGTTTTTATTCAAGGTTTTCCTTCCAGCGATGTCTGTATTACAAGCAAAGTGCCACTGATTGCTTTGCTTTGATTCAAAGTTAGGATTAAAGTCTCTACAACCGCTGTATTACCCTGGGAGTGCAGAGCGCCTTGTCCAGAGGAGAAGCATGGATGTTATTACTTTGATACTGATCTGTATTTCCCAGGAGGGTGCTTAAAAAATAGTATTTTCCTTCCAAAACTAAAACCTCATAAATGTTTCTTTTGATTTTGTAACTAATGCATTCTCAGTGAAACACTCTCAACAGTACAGAAACCCATCAAGCAGTGAGAGAAAGCACTATCCCCTTGTAAAAAGACACTGAACAATCTGAGTTTTCCCTTTTCCTGCCTTTTCATACATATTTTTATCCCTGTAATAAAATCCTATCTATATTACAGAACCAGATACTTCTGCCTGGTGTATTGCAAGCTGCTATTTTTTTGCATCCACATAGATGTGCCTCATTCTTTCGATTAGCTTCATAGTGCTCCACTGTAGAGAGTTTTTGTATGTACCTGAACAACCCCCTGTGTGCCAGTTTCCTAGAGCTGCCATAACAAGGTACCATAACTTGGAGGCTTAAAACAACAGAAATGAATTCGGTCTGCACTCTGCAGTCCAACATCAAGGTGCTGGCCGAGTCATGCTCACTGTATGCTCCAGGGAGAGTTGACCCTTGTTGCCACTTTCTGAGGTTGCCAGCGAGTCTTGGTGTCCCCTGGCTGGACGCGTCCCTTAGTTGTCTTTCCCTCTCCTGTGTCTGTCCCTGTCTCTCCTCTTTTTGTAAGGTCACCAGCCATATTGCATTAAGGACCCCGCTTACTCCAGTATTAACTAGTACATCTGAATGACGGTGTTGCCAAATAAGTTCACACTTCTGAGGTTCTGGGAAAGACAACGGTGTGGGGTAGACACCATCCAAGCTAACATAAGCATTGTCAATAAAGCGCCAGAGAGCAGAGCATACTCAGACCTACCTGACTAGCTCCTGGGAGTGGAATTGATGAGGTGTATAACACTTCCAGTCTTACAATGCTTATTTCTAGACCTTTCTCCTGAAAACTTTGTTGCAAGAGCAGTGTGCCTGTTTTTTTCCCTCATGCATGTCAACATGGGACTGTTTTACATTTGCAAAATTACTGGTCATGGACATGAGCTAGCACAGGTGTTACGTATGTCCAAAATGTCGCCTGCTCTCTGTCAGCTTGCAGGATGATCGGGGAAGAGACAAAACACACCTCCCCTCTTTGTTGTTTCACCTCTAGTTTGGTGGGTACACCACCCCCCATGGGGCTCCAAGCCAGATTCCCTCGAGGCTTTCACCAGTGGCTTCGGTTGCTGCAGTCTGGTCTTACTCTCCAACGCTGGTGCAGAGGCTCTCAGCTGGTGAGGTTGTGCCCATCTTCACCCACTGTGTATAACCACTGTGTTCCTCTGATTTGCGTAGAGTTTCCTCTGCTGTTTTCTCCCTAACTCCTCCCTGGGACTGTACTCTTTCCACTTTTTTTTTTTTAAACTATTTTTTCCTACACTCAAGCAGCAAGCTCTCTCCCTACTCTGCCAGCTTAATCCAATCCCCAGGTGTTTTCTCTACCTAAGGTGCAATATTGAATGTCTTTAGCTCTCTGCAAGCTCAGATGCTGATATTCAAATGATAAAGGCTATGAAACAAAGGAAAGTGTAAGATGTCAGTATTGAGCTATCTAACATAGTCAGAGGCATCCGTTGAGGATTCCCTGAGTGAGCCCCCTCCTAGGGTGCAAAGTGTGTGTCTGCTCCAATGTGGCAAGTTAGGGAGCCCCATGCTGAAGGCTTTGAGGCAGAAGGGGTTGGAGCCTCCCAGACAGCACATGGACTAGGGGCTTTGGAAGCTGGGACAAATAAGCAGGCGCCACCCCATAAAGGCTCCTGCAGCCGTGTTCTGCTATTTGTACTTTAGCCTAAGAGCAGTAGGAGGCCATTAAAGGGTGAAGCAGAGGATGACATAATCCGATTTGCAATTAAAGTAAAAGCAGAAATTGCTTGGCTTAGGCTATAAACCCCCTGAGCATGAGCTGCAGAGTGGTTAAGCCAGTAACTATTGAATGCACATGACAGTAGCATTTTGGTAGGCAGCTAACTACTTTTAGTAGAGACTGGGCCAGACAAGGAACCAGCATACTTTGTGAAAAACCGATTGTTATTTTAAGTCCTAAATTAAGCTTACATTTCACGTCTGAAAACCCCTCGTACTACCCTCATCACAAGTCCACGTATTGGTTTATTAGGTTTATGTTTTATTTTCAAAGAAGAGCCAAGATGTGTAAGGCCTCATTAAGCCATTCTGAAACTACAAATGGAAAGAGATGAATTTATTTAATTCCTTTGGGACACATGAAGTCGACAACTCCCATATGGGTCCATTTTCCTAGTTAACAAGCGTTTTCTAGCATCTGTTATTTTGAGAGTACTAAATCAAGACTCGGGTAAGTCCTAAAACTTTTCTCAACTCCTGTGGCAGGAACAGAACACACGAAAATAAAAGGAAAAAAATGTTGCAATGCCCCTGAAAGCGGAGTAGAGGCTGGCCCATCCACGGGCCGGAGACTCACAGATTTCTGAGACGCAGCAGCAGGGCCTGCAAAGGAGGAAGGTACAGCCAAGCGGTGCAGCCCAGGAGGCAAGCCCGTGGGCCTAAGAGTAGCTGAAGGTTTTTATACACAAAGTGCCAGAAAATCTAAAGATTCTGTGGGGAGGAGGGCTTCTAACTTTAGCGACAGAGAACCTTGAAGGCTGACATAGTCATATTTGACTTTACAGGAGATAAAATCTTTTGTAGGGCAGGGATAAAGTCATTAAAATTATGAATACAAGCAGCAATCGACAGGAAATAGCACTGCAGTGCACGAACCAGACAAATGCTTAATATTTCTAATATAAAAAAAAGTTCTTAAAATATTAAGGTGAATCCCACAGTAGAATTATGCCTAGAACCAAAATGCTGGTTGTGAAAGACTGGTTGTGTTTTGTTTAAATGCTCAACCCACAAATCATCAAGAGAATACAAAATAAAACAGCCTAGTTTTTTTTTTAAACCCAGTAATTTTGCAAATGTAACACAGTCCCATGTTGACATGCATGAGGGAAAAAAACAGGCACACTGCTCTTGCAACAAAGATTTCAGGAGAAAGGTCTAGAAATAAGCATTGTAAGACTGAAAGTGTTATATACCTTATCAATTCCACTCCCAGGAGCTAGTCAGGTAGGTCTGAGTATGCTCTGCTCTCTGGCGCTTTATTGATAATGGTTATATTAGTTTAGATAACAATCAAAATACCAGACATTCCTCACAGATCTAGAAAAAATAATACTTAAATTCATATGGAAACACAGCAGACCTTAAATAGCTAAAGCAATCTTATACAACAAAAACAGTTTCAGGCATCACAATCCCAGATTTCAAGACATACTACAATGGCCTGCACCACGGCTCACTTGGCTAACCCTCCGCCTGCGGTGCCGGCACCCCGGGTTCTAGTCCCAGTTGGGACGCCGGATTCTGTTTCGGTTGCTCCTCTTCCAGTCCATCTCTCTGCTGTGGTCAGGGAAGGCAGTGGAGGATGGCCTAACTGCTTGGGCCCTGCACTTGCATAGGAGACCAGGAGGAAGAACCTGGCTCCTGGCTCCGGATCGGTGCAGGGCACCGGCTATAGCAGCCATTTTGGAGGTGAACCAAAGGAAGGAAGACCTTTCTCTCTGTCTCTCTCTCTCTGTCTAACTCTGCCTGTCCAAAAAAAAAAAAAAAAAAAAAGGACATGCTACAAGACAGTTATAATCAAAACAGCCTGGTACTGGTACAAAAACAGATGGTTGTACCAATGGAACAGAATAGAAATGCCAGAAATCAATCCAATCATCTACAACCAACTTATATTTGACCGAGGAGCTAAAAGCAGTCCCTGGAGCAAGGACAGTCTCTTCAACAAATGGTGCTGGGAAAAATGAATTTCCACATGCAGGAATATGAAGTGGGATCCCTACCTTACACCTTACATGAAAATCCATTCAAAATGGATTAAAGACCTAAATCTGTGACCTAATACTATCAAATTACCTGAGAACATTTGGGAAACCCTGCATGACATTGGCACAGGCAAAGACTTCTAGGAAAAGACCCCAGAGGCACAGGCATTCAAAGCCACAATCAAAAAATGGGATTACATCAAACGGAGAAGCTTCTGTACTGCAAAAGGAACAGGAAAGTCAAGAGGCAACTGACAGAATGAGAAATTTGCAAAAAGTACACTGATAAAGGATTAATAACCAGAATATATAAAGAGATCAAGAAACTCCACAATAATTAAACAACCTAGTTAAGAAATGGGCAAAGGACTTAGATATTGTTCAAAAGAGGAAATCTAAATGGCCAACAGATGCATGAAAAAGTGTTCAGGATCAGTAGCCATTAGGGAATTGCAAATCAAAACCATAATGAGGTTTCACTTAACCCCAGTTAGAATGACTTTCATACAGAAATCAAAAAACAAATGCTCATGAGGATGTGGGGGAAAAAGTACACAAATCCACTGTTGGTGGAAATGTAAACTGATTAAGACACTTATGGAAATCACTTTGGAGACACCTCAGAAATCTGAATATAGACCTACCATATGACCCAGCCATCCTACTCCTGGGAATTTACCCAAGGTAAATGAAATCAGTATATGAGAGTTATTTGCGCCTCTATGTTTATTGCAGCTCAGTTCACAATAACTAAGACATGGAATCAACCTAAATGCCCATCAACAGAAGACTGGATAAAGAAATTATGGGATTGGTACTCTATGAATACTATACAGCAGTAAAAAAAAAAAGAAATCCAGTTATTAGAACAAAATGGATGAATCTGGAAAACATCATATTTAGTGAAATAAGCCAGTCTCAAAGGGACAAATACCATCTATTCTCCCTGATCTGTGATAACTAATAGAGCACCTAAAGGGAAACCTATAGAAGTGAAATTGACACTTTGAGAAGCAATGACTTGAACAGCCTTATCTTGACTGTCAAAGAACAGTTTTTTTTTTTTTTTTTTTTTTTCTTAATGGAGAATGGGACTGGGAATGGGAGAAGGAGGAGGAAGTGGGGTAGGAAGGTAGGTATGATGGGAAGAATCACTATATTCCTAAAGTTGTACTTATGAAATTTGTACTCATTAAATACATGCTTTCTTCGGGAAAAAGAAAACACACCTGGCAGGTAGAAAAATTCATTTGTGATGGCATAAGAGAAATCCAGGTAAGTGTTGTGTCTGAGGTCCTTGCGTGTGTGTTGCAGAGGAGAGGGGAGGGATCGAGTGTAACAATGGGGCCTTTTGTGGAGCTTGGTAGGGTTAAGAGTCCCCCAGTGCTCCATAGCCCAAGACTCATTCTCTCCTCCGGGAAGACTTGTGAGGGAACAGTCCCCACGTCCTAGCACACAAAAATGAAAATAAACAATGTGACATTGGTATTTTTTCACCCTCAACATCCATGCTTCTATTTTTTCCATGACTATATCTTCATTTCAGTATGAATTATGTGTTTATATACTTTATTTTTTCATCAGTGACTTCTGTAAAAGACTTCCTTCCCCACAGTCCACATCTGGAGGATGCTTCTGGCTGGGTTCCACTTGTCTCTGACCTGTAGTGTGAGACATGGCCACACCGCTGTCCACACACCCGTGAGCAGGACATAAGAACAGGGAGAACAAATCCAGTTTCAAAGCTGAGCCTCCCATATTGACGCATAACTTGGGTCAACTCCACAGAAAAGAGCTTCCTGCACATGCTTTATCTTGGTGCAAATAGCATCTACCAAGAGAAGGTGGGTTGGAATGTTCTCTACCTGCTTTTCATTCTGTCTCGAATGCTGTGGGCACTGCAAAGATAATCCGGTGCTGTGCTAGAGGATTCTCAAAAGCCAACTGTTGGTTAACTTTTTATCCATTCTGAGAGCCTGTTGACATCACGTTGGTAGGTTAGAATCCTTTGTAACAGAACAAGGAAATAGAGAAGTGCTACAAATCAGAACCTACCTCACGCCAGAGGGAGCCACCAAGCTTCAATACACCCCTGGGAAGGCTCTCTGTCCTCAGTGGCACATATGTTCTTCTGCATGGTCTCCAAAAGCCACGACAGGACAGCAGGGCCTGCGCCCAAGTTGCTGCTGGGATAGGGAAGGTGTCCTCTCAACCATGTCTTTCCAGGGCTGCGATGTGGAAACCTCCAGATGTATCTTCAACACTGAGGGGCTCACAGTCCTGTTCCTTGTTCAAAGAGAGAAAGGAAACAGGAGGGAGACTGAGGAGGGCTCTGGAGCTAGGAGGCGTGGCTCCTCATCCCGGACCTGGCCCACGCTGGGTGTGTGGCTTGGAACAGGGAGAGCCTCACGTCTTTGTGCTTCAGTTTCCACATCTCTAAAATCATGATAGTAGCACCGTTTGTCTTTTCAGACTTTACAAAGATCAAACTGTTTATGTCCGAGAACATGGATGAGTTAGAGCACCATTTAGCACAAAGATCAGTTCTTATTTTTTTTTCTTTTGAAATAAGTATAGACCTACAGAAAGGTGGCAAAAACTAGTATAGAATCACTCCACACCTGCCACACTGCCATCCTCATGTCAGCACCCTGCACGATTGTAGCACATTGGAGGGAACCAGGAAATTAACGCTGACACAGTGCAGAGTTTGGCAGCTGCCCCTGGAAGGTTCTTTACTTGCTCCACGGTCCCACACTGCATTTAGTCGTCACATCTTGCTCTTCTCTGATCTGTGCAAGTTCTTCCATTTACCTTTATCTTTCGTGACCTTGACACTTTGAAGTCAGTTCTTTTCTAGAAAGTCCCTCCATCTGAGTTTGATACTCTTTTATGATCTCAATGCAGCTGTATGGATTTTTTTAGGACAATCACAGAAGCTTCCCTATGTCTGACTCAGAGCATCAGATATGTTGTGGTTCACGTTGCTCTTATTCTTGCTAGTGTTAACCCTTAGGAGGTTAAAATCTGTCTGCCATGTCTCTTTACCTTACAGACACCATTTTTCCCTTCGAAATTTTAAGAAAAGATCTTGCATGGAGGTATCTCCAGAAAATGCCTTTATTCTGTTTTTCATAATTTTCTTCAGCAAATGATTTTACTATGATTATTAGTATTTTCTTCTTTGCTTCCTAATTTTTGTTCTGAAACACACATTCCATAATTGATTATGTCAGTTGGTACCTGTGTGTACCCCAGTGAGGCCATAAAAAAGAAAAAGACTTTGTAAAACTCCTTTGTAGCAGGTAATTGGAACCCAGAGAGAGGAATCTGCTCAGACAGGAAGGGCTGGAGAAGAGCTGACTGGCTCTGCCTGGCTTCACCTGGAGGGTGAGGGAGACCAGGTGTTGAGGAAGGCAGGGGACCTGTCAGTGTGCGGCAAAGTGAACTTCCTGCTGGTGAGTGCACCTATTAGCAGCAGGGTGGTTGATCAGCTCCCGCGATCTCAGCTGAGCTGCACCCTGCCTCTGAAGCAGCCCAGGGAAGGTGCTCTGATGGCCACAGTTGCTAGCAAGAGCATCCCCCACTGAGTCAGGTGTCTGTGTGCCTAGCTGAAGGAGGGGGTTTCTATGCTCTCTTCCTTCCTGGGGAGGTGCACTTGCTCCATTGCCACCTCATTGGGTAAATAGGCCTTGGTGGGTGCCCAACATCTCTGCAAACCTGCTTGGTTCTTCATGTCTCCGTGGAAGAACCAAAGTCTCCAATAAAATGTTTCGTGAATGTTTTAGGAAATTTTCTGGTACTATCCACACGGCACAGATGTGTGCATCTGGGGCACTAGAAGATATATTATTGAGGAGAAAATTCATCTGGCTGCATATCTATTGATTTGTTTATAAATTCCTTTTCAACTTGAGCCAAATCTCTACTTCAGCTCTCTAGCTTACTTGAACATAAACCAGTTTGGCATCAAGTAAGTTGGTGGCCCTCTGGTTCTCTTTTCCAATGGTTTGGTAATTTCTATTGTCTTTTCTCCCTGTAATTAGCTAAGTAAAAATCACCCCTATTTAAATGCTGGTGGACAAATTCATGCACATTAGCTTCTGGACACCACAATAATTAACACACCATCTGCCTCTGTTTAAATACGGTGCAGTTTGTACACAGAAAACCCTGGAATTATCTGTTCTTCCTTGAACAAAGAAAGTGGGTTAGATACATTCATGCCAGAACTAAGCACAAATGTCTAAAATGAACAAAACTTTCAGTAAAGGAGGAGCTGTTCTGTGTTCCAGTTCAACTTGAACTCATACCCATTTCATGTGAGGAGAGAGATCTGTTTAGCGTTGCCTTCTCTTTAACTCCAGGGTGCCTGCAGAAGTGGTGAGAATCAAGACAGACTTCCGTGGCTCATCACTTTTCTATCCTAGGGTCTCAAGCCAACACTAAATAGAAGGTTTGGTAAATTTTCTGTCAGGCGAAGTTTCCAACAGCAAAGGAATTTAGATAAAAATGTCATTTTTTTTTTAACCAGAGATGGATCCCAACACACATGTACGTATTTCACGTGAGCTTTGGCGTGTGGAAGAGCAGAATGAGGACTGAAGGGATACAACATTGACTTCCTGGATTCAGTACACTCTTACGTATATGACTTCTGGTCAAATTCTGCAGCTCTCAACAGAGTGGAATGTTTGGGGTAGATTCCAAGACACATGTGAACTTGAGACCTTCTATTCTGCTCTACCCTCAACTTCCCAAGGCTCATGGTCCGTGCTCCATTGCTAATCAGAACAAGGATTTCTTGTTGTCCTGCAGTATTCCCATTACAAGTGAACCAATTAAAAATGAAAAATTGTGTTTCAGCTGTGCAAAGTTTCTGGCTTCTAAAGAAGATAAACTGGAACGAGAGACCTGCTTTGTTCATTTTTCTTCTCTCTAGGAAAGCTACCTTTAAGGATTGCAAGAATGTAGCATGCAATTATTCTAAAAGGATATGCTTTGAGATTTTTAATTCATTTTAATCTGCCTTGTATTATGAAAGCTATACTTCTTTTTAAGGCTTTCAGACAACCAGCTTAATTTTCATATTGATTCATTCAGGGACAAAACAAAACTTTGTATAAACTGAATGGAAAATGACTCTTTTGTGGCAAAGAATCTGTGCTTGCATTTAATTATAATTCAGGGAAGTGTTCCTTCCTAATTAAACATTTAAATGAAGTGGGGGTAAAAATGGAAATTTTGAAAAGAGAGAGAGTGCTACATAGGTCTTCTGCCCCAAGATGAAAGGACCCATCAGTTCTTATATTTTACCAAACCTAAAGCTGATGTGATTTTTTGGGGCTTAAAAGTGTGCCTCTGCATTGTAAAGAACATTTTCAGAGTATATCATGATTACTAAATTAGAAGTGCTCTGTATTCAGACTTACCAGGGAGCAGCTTTGGAGTGCTTTATTATCTAATTAAACCTCACAACATGTTGCAAAGTTATTAATACATAAATGAGATCCAGTACAGTTGAGTGCCTGGCTTTATTGTATATGTTGGGAAAAGGGATGTGAGTATACATTTGAGTTTGGAAACAAAATACGCTTTGGCCCCTGGGCCATCCAGAATGCTCTGATCTCTGGGAGCACATACTTCTGTTTATTAGACAATTCAGGCAATATGTGAAAGTCTCTTGATGTGGAGATATTGAGCTTTCATTTATGAAATAAATATGAAAACAGATTATTGAAATAAATATCCTGTTAAAGTATCATTTTGTCAATTATGTACCATGTCTCTTCTTGTCCTGTTTTTAGTCCATACCATACCCTCTTGAGCCAGAGCAAGTGGTCATGGCCTCTGGTTTCAAAGTGCTTTTTGCTTTGTCCTGGGAGAGAAGGACCTGTACTTTTTTTTTTTAATTTTCCTAGATACAAGGTTCTTCAGTTCCTGAAGCACCCTGCTGCCTTGTGCCATCCCAGCAGCTGTTTCCTCGTGGTTCTTTATCTCCCATAGAACCTAGCATGATACCTTGTGTATAGAAGGTACCCAGTGGGAGCCCTTTCCAGAAGCATTTGGGGGTGCACGAGAACACGGACCCCGCAAGTGGGAGATAGTTGTTCACTGTGCATCACAATCCCCTGTTTGAGGATGTGGCCAAAAGTTCCCAGCCCAACGGCAACACTGAAAGACAGGCTGTAGGAACTTGTCTGGAGCCAACGGGACAAAATGAAGTTCTGAAAAAGTGCAGTCTGTGTGACAACTGAGTGTGTCTGCCACTCAGGCACTGCTGCTTAACAGCACCTCAGGGCTTTAAGCATCTGTACATGTTTGCCAGCGGGAGGGTCTCCGTGGTGGTGGGACACCCCTGCAGATTTGAAGGTTGGCTTGCTGTCAGCGGGCCTGTGATCCCCTGAGCTGTGGAAGTGGGCTCTTCTCTACCCGTCTCTCATCCTCTAACAGGCTAGGCAGCACCACTAAGAAAGAGGGAGCAGTAGCACGAGTGGCCTTCCGAGATGGGCACACCAGCACCTCTGCTGCATTCCTTTGGCCAAAGTGGCATGGCCAGCCCTGACCAAAGGCAGAGGAACCACGTCCTGGTCTGGCTGGGACACAAAGGGCGTGAGTGCAGGGCACTAGTCATTCTGGCATTAGCTAAAGGACACAGGGATTGGCTGTTCTAGGAAGAGAAGTGTTTGCCCACTGGAAGGAAACAAGCAAAAATCTAAACCCAAGTTAACAAAACTACAAGTGTAATAGGAAAAAGAAGGTTAATATCTTTATAAACTTGACATTGAGAAGGCTTTCCTAGGAAAGATACAAATCCCAGAATTTATGCTGCACAAGGTTAAGCACTTATAAAAATACCCAATAGCATTAGAAAAATTAAGAGAAACTTCTAATTTGGCAAAATATATGCAGTTATATCCAGAAAATCAATTTGTTTCATAATAATACTTACAATCAATTTTTAATATAAAATTACAAACAATATAAAAATTTTTAAGGGATGTGCAGAGGTAATATTCACAAATTGCTAATTAACACTTGGCAAGAGAAATGATGATTTAAAAAGTGGTGAGACAACAGTTTTAACCATTGTGTTATTAATATTTCAGTATTGCCAGAGATTAAGGGATATACGCTCACTGTCATAGACTATTGGAAGAAGTGCGAGTTGAAAGTGATTTCACTTAGTTTTGAGATTCCTCAGAAACCTGAATATAACTCTACCATACAACCCAGCCATCCCACTCCTTGGAATTTACCCAAGGGAAATTAAATTGGCAAACATAAAAGCTGTCTGAACCTTAATGTTTATTGCAGCTCAATTCACAATAGCTAGGACCTGGAATCAACCTAAATGCCCATCAACAGTAGACTGGATAAAGAAATTATGGGATATGTACTCTGTGGATTACTATACAGCAGTAAAATAAATGAAATCCAGTCATTTGCAACAAAATGGAGGAATCTGGAAAACATCATACTTAGTGAAATAAGCCAGTTCCAAAGGAACAAATATCATATGTTCTCCCTGATCAGTGACAACTAACTGAGCACCAAAAAGGAAACCTGTTGAAGTGAAATGGACCCTATGAGAAACAGTGACTTGATCAGCCCTTGTCCTGACTGTTGAGGAACAATTTAAAGCTTTATCCCTTTTAGCATTTTTTTTTTGTTCTTCTTAATACTAGTGGTTGAACTCTTTAATTAATACACAATTATTCTGAGGTGTTTAACTGAAAAGTGATCTCTGTTAAATGTAAGAGTGGGAATAAGAGAGGGAGGAGATGTACAATTTGGGACATGCTCAATCGGACTTGCCCCAAATGGTGGAGTTAGAAATGTGCCAGGGGATTCCAGTTCAATCCCATCAAGGTGGCATGTACCAATGCCATCTCACTAGCCCAAGTGATCAGTTTCAGTCCACAATTGATCACACTGATAGGTCTAAGAGTCAAAGGGATCACACAAACAAGACTTGTGTCTGCGAATACTAACTGATAGAATTAAAAAGGGAGAGAACGATCCAAAATGGGAAGTGGGAGACACAGCAGACTCATAGAATGACAGATGTCCTAAATAGCACTCTGGCCTCAGAATCAGCCCTTAAGGCATTCAGATCTGGCTCAAGAGTCCATGAGAGTATTTTAGGCATGGAAAGCCAAGACACTCTGGCAAAAAAAAAAAAAAAAAAAAAAAAAAAAAAAAAAAAAAAAAAAAAAAAAAAAAAAAAACCTAAATGAAAGATCTCTGTGAGTGAAATCCCAGTAGAAAGAACGGGCCATCAAAGAAGGAGGTGCTTTTCTCTGAAGGGAGGAGAGAACTTTCACTTTGACTACGACCTTGTCTAAATAAGATCACAGTTGGCAGACTCAACAAGCTTCCATAGCCTTGGAAACTCATGACTAGAGCCTAGGGAGATTACTGACGCCATAAACAAGAGTGTCAATTTGTTAAGTCAACAACAGGAGTCACTATGTACTTACTCCCCATGTAGGATCTCTGTTCTTAATGTGTTGTACAATGTAAATTAATGCTATAACTAGTACTCAAACAGTACTTTATACTTTGTGTTTCTGTGTGGGTGCACTGTTGAAATCTTTACTCAATATATACTAAATTGATCTCCTGTATATAAAGATAATTGAAAATGAATCTTGATGTGAATGGAATGCGAGAGGGAGTGGGAGAGG
This sequence comes from Lepus europaeus, assembly GCF_033115175.1. Lineage (NCBI taxonomy): Eukaryota > Metazoa > Chordata > Mammalia > Lagomorpha > Leporidae > Lepus > Lepus europaeus. Next base: position 5,708,919 of record NC_084832.1, on the reverse strand, counting down.
GGAGGGTTGCGGGTAGGAGGGAAGTTATGGGGGGGGGGGCGGGAATCCACTGTAATCCAAAAGCTGTACTTTGGAAATTTATAATTATTAAATAAAAGTTTAAAAAAAAAAGAAAGTGATTTCACTTGCAAATCACATGGATACAGGAATATTACCTTAGGAATTACTAGAATTCAATCTTATTCTTACAAATAATTATTTGTTTGTTCTTGTGACCATTACATTACCCCATTTGCCACTTTGCAGATGATAAATTAAAAGTAAATTATGGGGTCAGTGCTGTGGTGTAGCAGCTAAAACCACTGCCTGTGGTTCCAGTGCCAGCATCCCATATGGGCACTGGTTTGAGTCCTGGTTGCTCCAGGTCTGATCCAGCTCTCTGCTCTGGCCTGGGAAAGCAGTAGAAGATGGCCCAAGTTCTTGGGCCCTTGCACCCATGTGGGAGACCTGAAAGAGACTCCTGGCTCTTGGCTTTGGATTGGCCCAAGTCTTCCCATTGTGGCCGTTTGGGGAGTGAACCAGCAGATGGAAGATCTCTCTCTCTCCCTCTGCCTCTCTATAACTCCACCTTTCAAATAAATAAGTAAATTAAAATTTTTCCTGAATGGTGATTGTAAGTCATGCCATGTTTAAGTTATATGCTTACTCTTAGTTACCTTTATTCCCTTGCCAAGGAGTTCTGAACTTTTTATCCGCATTGTCTTCATCTGTACAATTAAAAACAATCTTCCCATAGTTCTCTTCTGCAAGTTGACATTCTGTTCATTGGCCCAAATTAATGATATCTGATTATCTTATGGGCTGGTTTGTTAATGGTATATGGCTATGTAGATTGGCTCAGCAGTGGATGAGTGAAAATTAATAGTTATTTCTAACAATACCTACAGGTTTTTTGAGTGTGATTGTTCAGATATCATCTTTGCTAATTAGTAAATAGTCGATAGCTTTTGACTGACTGATTGTCTTTTTGATTGATTACCTCATTTAATTCTCACTCACTGCAGTTAGATTTCTCCATTAAAGCTGGGCTTATAGAGCCTGAGCTTCATAAACTAAACAGCTTGCTCAAGTGTACACTCTTAGAAAATGTCAGGGACAGATTCATTCCCGAGTGCCCTTTATCCCATGGCTTCTGCCTGTAGCCATACTCTAACTGAATTCAAATACTGGGTTCACACATTGCTTTCATGCAAACTTAGTTATGCACATATGAATCCATGACCATCTTTTTCAAACAAAAAGACAAAGTCCCTTGGTATCCATAGCGGATTGATTTTAGGCCGCCCTAAAATATCAAAATTGCAGATGCTCAAATCTTTTGTAAAAAAGAAAGTGGTATAATAGTTGCATATAACACGCACACATTCTCCTGTACACTTTTAAAAAAAGACAAAGTGAGAGAGAGAGAGAGAGAAATAGAGAGAGAATCACTCTTCCATCCTCTGGTTCATTCCCCAAATGGCTGTAACAGCCAGGGTTGGGCTAGGTTGAAGTCAGGAGCCTAGAACTCTATCTGGGCCTCCTATGTGGGTGGAAAGGTCCCAAGTACTTGAGCCATCTTCCATTGCATTAGCAGGGAGCTAATATGAAGTAGAGCAACCAGACTTGGACCATAGCTCCCAAATGGGATGTTGGCATTACAGGCAGCAGTTTAACCCACTGTGCTATAAAGCTAGCCCCCTGCTATACACTTTAAGTCATCTCTGTATTACTTGTAATACTTAATACAACAAAAGTGCTATATAAATAGCCATTCTATTGCATTGTATGATGTGTTCAGTATGATGGAATCGTCATGGGCCTAACTACATAGCAGATGTCAGCCATGTCAGATTTTTGCCTCCTTGCCCATGCCATTTTTTTTGCATTTGTGGTCCAATCCACAGATGCAGAATCTGTTGACACAGAGTCAACTCTAACATGTTTTAATGATATTAAATGAAAAATGTCTGTGCTATCCTTTAAAAATTCAGGTGTAAGTTGAAATTTTTCACACTGCTAAGCTGAGTTTTGACAAGAGCAGTCATCTTAGAACATTTTCAAATGATGAAACGAAAGGCATTTTAGTGTGGGAGCCAAGGACACCTTTCCCTAGGCTTACCTGGAGCAACTTACTAAAATGAAAAAGCAGAAATCAAACCACTCTTACCATCATTCACATATATTTAAATGATTATGTCACCAATGAGTGAAATGCCGTGAAACAGCTTGACCCTTAAGTGACAGCACATCTGATTCTGACATTCCATTAAATTAGAAAACATATTCCTTGCAAGGCTGAAAATATGCAGAAGTCACAGCAACTTTTATTGCCTCTTTCCTGGATTCTGAGTCCATGAGACAATGGTTCTCAGGCCTGCTCAGTCTCCTTTCCCCTCCAGACTGGTGTGGGCAACCACTGACACCAAGGGAATCCCAGGGAGCCAAAGTGTCTTCTCCCAGCAGAGCTCACCCCAGGACTGTGTCCCATTCACGTTTCCAGTGTTTGTTTTTCCAGTTGCTACTTGGGAGATGGCATGCGGAAGAAACACCCTGGACTTTTTGTGTTGACATTCACTGAGTAAAATTAGGTTCCTACGATGTTTTTTAAAGTACTGGTTTAGCTGTGCTCCTTTACCCGAAAATGTGATGGCTGGGGAGGCTTTGTGCTGCTACAGTCACAAATCATAGTTATTTATTTTCCACAGCTCAGTGTAGTAGGGTAAACTTCATAATCATCCCAGCAAACACCCGTTTGGAGTCTTCCTGGCTGGGAGGCCTGTGATGTTTACATGAGTATGTTTTCAGGTAGCAAAATATCTGTGTATTTGCATAAGTAACCACAAGTGTGATGCACACGATTAATTCAACCTGAAGGGTGGGGAAAAAAGGCACATCTGATTTCAAGGATTTTGTGACCTTAAAGATGAGAATCTTCACATTCTAGAGAGAGAGAAAGGATGCTAGCATGTTTCTTGGCAACAGTCCTCACCTGTTAAGTAGCTGGATCCTTGAAATGCATTCGAATGGCTCCGGTAGACGATTTGTATATTAAATACCTATCTACAAAATCCTTCTGCGTGTCATCAAGCATGTGGGAATTAGGTTGTGCTGAGAACATTTCCTGTATGACTCCTGCAAAACCAATGATTGTAACAGGACTAGACTAATCAGAGAGCCCTCTCTGCAGCACGGTACATTTTGCAAATCACTAGCACACGGATTTCAATTTGCTCTCATCAGGAGAATGGAAAGGCACGTGGGTTTAAAAAGGAGTATGTCGGTTCCATTGTGGGAGTGCTGACTGATGCAGAACATTAGCCCAGAATGCTGAAAACAAGACGGCATTCCCTTGCAGAGCTGTACATACAGGCACAAGGTGTTTAGCAAACACAGAATTTGCCAAGGGTGAGGTCCTGCAGCTGATTAGCGTGCTAGGATTTCACCCCCAGGCTCTGCTGCTAGGTCTGCTCAGGTTTCAAGGGTTACAGGCTGTGCTTCAATGGAGCTGCACCAAAGTAGTTCATTTTAGAAAGGATCCTGGAAATCTTCAGCTCCTGTGTGTGTGTGTGTGTGTGCGTGCACAATGCCTGCATTAGCATGCCCAGAACTGTACACATGCGGTTGTATGTACCTCCCCAGGCAAGCCTCCCTCTCCTATCACATTTCCACGACTTTCCCTCTCTTCATTTCCTCCTGTGCTTTGCTCAGCGCATGAAATCCTTTGCTAGAGCTCGATGGATGATCTGATTGCTGTCTCACTCCATTCACTTCTCCCCCTCCTCTGCTCGCTTCAGTCTGAGCCACAGTACTGTAGCGTCCAGAAAAAAGAGGGAAGTAAGGCATTTATGTTCTGGTTAAAGCCAGCAATGCAGACCTCTCATTGCCTGCCATGATGAAAAGTTAAATAAACTGAGTTGCTCAAGAAGCCAGGTATCTTTAAGTCAGTTAATTATGAGCTCCATTCTTCAGCAGAATCATTATTTAATCACATTGTTTCTTGCATTGCATAAACATGTCTTGGTTTTTCACATAGATAACCAATGTGGGACAGTTTTAGAGGTGAACACTTATGTGAGAAAGTATTTAAGTAGATGAGAACAATGATAATGGCTCTGTCATCAACCTGTATTTTATTTTCTATTCCCTAAAGCTCTTGAAAATAAGAAGTGATATTTAATATAAATACTGAAAACTGTGAAATTAGTCATCACTTGTCTGACCCAGGATAACAATAATAGATAATGTCTTTTATATAGCTCCAAGAAAATGTTAAGGGTTTTACACAGATTAGTTCATTAAATTTGTCAGTCAACTCTGATAGGTTTTATTCTTGTCCATATTTTAGCAACAGAAACTAAAACTTGAAGAACTGGAATTGTTTTCCCAAAGTCTCACAGCCTTGTGGACTATAGGTGGTGAGGGTGATCTCTTTGAGGTTTATCACTTGATGGTACCGTGTTGTCTGAGAGTTGCAAAAAATAAAAATAGAGCAAGGATTATGCACCTGGCAAGCAGTCAGTCCAGTGATTGGAGCCAGACAATGCCAGCCCTGTTGTGTTCGTGGAAACTGCAGAAGCAGGGAGGTCCCAATTCCTTCTTGTCCTTCTCGCTTGAGGGAAGTCCAAAAGTCGGGTCATTCTGATTTCTTACTCTTCTCTCCTGGAGCAGGTCAGAAAACCCTCCTTGCAGAGGTGTCTGTCCTGTACTGGGGAAAGTAGCACCCTTATCTCCAGGGGGACAGAGGGACAGAGGAGACCCTGAGCGTTTGGACAGCTGTGTAAGTCCCGCCTCCCATTCATTACCATTAGCTCACCCCTTTTGTCCAGTGATACTTTCTTCAAATGCAAGCATAAAAAATGCACATTGTTACCAGTTTCCTTATGAAGGTTCCCATGTTGTGTAAAACCTTCAATCAATGCTTTTCCCTTGTTAACATGTCTTTTGTTATGGAAGCTTCAACTATGAGCCTAGTAATGGGAAGAAAAGCTCCTTTTTCAGTCCCTAAATCAGCCATCTGGGACTCTGAGAAGTTGGTGTAGGGTCTCTTGGTAGAAGAAGGGATGCTGTTAGCGGGTAGGGATGTAGGAATGGTTAGAGATCAAGCTGTTAGTAACGGAAGAAGGTAAACAATGGGGGCCAGTGCTGTGGCGCAGTGGATAAAGCCACCGTCTGTGACACCAGCGTCCCATAAGGGTGGCTGTTTGGTGTTGGTTTGGTCCTGGCCACTCCACTTCTGATCCTGCTCCCTGCTAATGTGCCTGGGAAAGCAGTGGAAGATAGCCCACGTGATTGGAACCCTGCACCCACGTGGGAGACCCAGATGAATCTCCTGGCTCCTGGCTTCGGATTGGCGGAGATCCATCCGTTAAGGCCAACTGGGGAGTGGACCAGTGGATGGATTCCTCTCTCTCTCTTTCTGCCTCTCCTTCTCTCTCTGTGTAACTCTGACTTTCAAATAAATAAATAAATCTTTTAAAAAATGATGGCCCAAAGACAAATGGAAAACTGTATTTGTGTGGACAGTTACACCTAAGCATAATTGGAGGACAGAAGGCTATGACCTGAGAGTAACAGCCTGGAGGGACTTAGCAAGCCTGTTTGTTCAGATTCTTCTTGGTGTTCCTGGGACCTCTCCCCTGATTGAATGGAACAGGCCCACATCTGCAGGGGAGGGGCTGCCAGGGTGTATGACCTCCTTCAGGGTAGCAGCAGTAAAAGAAAATCAGAGAACGCCTCCCTTCTGAGGTGGTCTCAATTTTCCTCCCCTTGCTCAGTAAGGCAAGGTATCATATTTTTGGATAGCATGGCCTGAACTCCATTAGAACACACACACACACACACATTGCTGGAGAGCTAAATACTAGGCACTAGTGTTCCTTCTAGGACTCAAAGTGGAATTGGAGAAAGACTTAGTGATGCCTATACTGCAAGACTGCAAGTGCTAGGATGTGTTCCGACACAATGAACCTTGGGGCTAACTCAGCTGGAACAAGCCCTCCTGATTTCGCCCTCCAGCAGCCAGACTACCGCGCATATTGGGACAAAGCAGCCCTGTTCAAACCAGGTGGGTTCATGTATTAATCAGGACTTTCCAGAAAGACAACATCAACAGGCTACACAAGAGAATATTTATTAGGGGAATGGCCTCTCAGGATCTCAGAGGCTGCGAGTTCCCATCGCAAGCAGTCTGCAAGCTGGAGAACCCGGCATGACTCAGCCCAAGTCCAGAGACCTTGGAACCAGGGGGGCTGATGGTATCGTCTTTAGTCCAAGGCCAAAGACCCCCAAGCCCTCAGAAAGGCAGAAGAACCTAGAGTTAGTGTGTCCTAGGGAGACAAAATGACATGCTACTCTGGAGGGATGGCGAGACAGAGAGAGGGAGACGTTGTGAGCCCACTTACCCACATTTTCATCTTCCATCTGGGCCCCCAGCTGATTTGAGGGGACCCACCCCCCCATTGAGGGTAGGTCTTCCACATCAGTTTGCCAAACTACACATCAATCTTTTTTTTTTTTTTTTTTTTTGACAGGCAGAGTGGATAGTGAGAGAGAGAGACAGAGAGAAAGGTCTTCCTTTTTGCTGTTGGTTCACCCTCCAATGGCCGCTGCGGACAGTGCATCTCGCTGATCCGAAGCCAGGAGCCAGGTGCTTCTCCTGGTCTCCCTTGTGGGTGCAGGGCCCAAGCACTTGGGCCATCCTCCACTGCCTTCCCAGGCCATAGCAGAGAGCTGGCCTGGAAGAGGGGCAACTGGGATAGAGTCCGGCACCCCAACCAGGACTAGAACCCGGTGTGCCGGCGCCGCAAGGCGGAGGATTAGCCTGTTAAGCCACGGCGCCAGCCTCACATCAATCATCTTTGACAAAGCCCTCACTGACACACTCATGCTCTACCAGCCTTCTAGTCCTCCCCCAATCTAGTCCAACTCACATCCCAGGTGGACAACCACATTCAGATTTCTCTGCTGTCTTTGTTTTAGTTATGCTTTTTGTCTGCACCATGTGTGAGACTGAATATTAGTTCAATCTCTCCATAGTTGTATGATCTTGAGCAAATTATTTCACTCTTTAAATCTCCAGGTCATCAGCTAATAACTGGAGTTGGGTTATTGTGCAGACTCAATTAGATAAGGTATGTAAATTGTCTTGTACTGTGCCTGGCCTAGAGTTAGCACGTGATAAATACTAGCCATTAATCACTCACAGTCCCTGCTATAAATAATTACTGCTGTTGCTTATTTTATTTCATCAGGAAAAATCATCCAAGACTTGGAAATGGGCTAAAGGGATTCCTGGGTGTCCTTCTAGTGGAGCCCTGGCCATTGAGTAGCAAGCACGGTGCTCCTCAGTGCGACTTTCCGTGATGGTGGAGTTGTTCTCACTCTGTCTAGTCCAATGTAGCCGCTGCTAGCTGCCAGGGGCTGCTAAGCACTTGAAACCTGGTTATTGTGACTGAGGAACTGACTGTTACATTGTATTTAATTTTAAATAGTCAGAGTGGCCAATGGCTATGGTATAGACAGCATAGATCTGGCCTACTCTCTGGGGACTGATTTTAAATTGCCTTGCTATTGACTAGGTAATTTTATAACTGCAGGTGGAAGCGAAGATATCAACACAAATTATTCTTGTCTAAAACAAAGGAAATACATTTAGTACTAGGAAATACAGCTGATTTCTCCCTTATAGAGAAGATGGCTTGAAATGCTACAGTGATTTCCCAATTGGATATTAATCAGTTTTGTATCTACATGTAAAGCATTTCGGTATTGCCGTTTGCCTACCCGGGTAGCTATTTTTCAAAAATGTATCCATTACTGAATTAGGTTCTTGGGAAGAAATTTAGAACACCAATTTGTGAGGAGAAATTCTATTTGTCAGAACAAAAGCAGGTCACAAGCAGCCCCGGAGTTGAAGAACACTTTGATTTTTTGTAAGGTGTGCAGGTTGCCAGGTTTCTGATCAGCCTTGCACCGCTCTGTTGTCGAGAATGTCTCTTTCTCTGTGTGCAAGATCTCACCTTCCTGGTGTCTTGGCTTTTGCAGCTGCTTCTCCTCGGTAGAAGCATCTGTGAGGTGTGTGGGGATTTTCACACTGCCGACACCAACTTTTGTGGAGGTGGTGATGACAAATTTCTGCTGTGCTTTGTGTGGAGGAACTCATGGAGGGAAAGAGGTTCCCGTCTCAGGAGCGCCCCACCCCCCCCGGCCCCTGAGGCACCCAGCGAGGATGGAGGGAGTGCTTCCCGTAGGGATGCTGGTGGGCAGTTTTCTCATGTTGTCTGGAGGGCTCTTGCTGGGGCTCAACTCCGGCTGAGGCACATCTTCCATGTGACACTACTGATGCAGTTTGTGTAGCTTAACCTCGCTGGTGCCACCATTCTGGTCACCACCATCTGGTTTTAGGACAGTGCCAAGAACATTCTCCTTCTTCCTTTTAATCCCAATTTTACGGGCTGGGTACCCCTCTTGTCTGACCTTTCTGGAACGCTTGCTGGTGGGGAGTATCTGTTGATTGCTCGCATGAGGGCAGGCTTCAGCTGCGGTGGGGCTTCCCTTGATTGGACTTGTTAGCCTTGAGCTTGCTCATTCTAACCTTGCCCCTGGGCATGATCAGCCCAGCTAGGCTTCTTAGTACCTGACTTGCAAGATGACAAAGAAAACTCCAGTGTTTATTTTTTTAAACTATTTTATCATGCTGGTTGCCTCTCATTAGTGTGTGTATTTTATGTTTATGTGAAAGCAGTGACTTTAACTTGAAAAAAGCGAGCCCGCTCATGCTCTTGCTTCCTGAGGTGCTTCCATTTCAGAACAGTTGACCTGTGTGTGCAGCTGCTTACATTGCTGTCTCCGTGTTTCACTTGGGGCTTGGGGCAGTAGCAGATCACACAACTCGGTTATGGAAGGCTGGGGATTAGTATGGGGAAGTGAAACAAAATAAAAAAAAATCTGCATCTGGTGCATGAGTTGGCCTTTTTCCACCTTCTAAGAACCTGCCTTTGTGGACCAGAGATTGTTGGTTTTAATGACAGGATCGCTGGTTATTTTGTTGACTTAGATTTCATTGCCATAGAAAGCAACAACCTGTGTTTTGGGATTGCATACAGTATCAGCCGACACTGAAGAGCAGAAGTGGACAGCACGGCACTGCACGTGGATGCCCGGGAAACGCTGGCTCCTGGTAAGAGGTGAAGATAAGTCATTTATTATAGGGTCTGATGTCTTCTTTGTCTCCAGCATGTTGTGTGTTTGAGAATGCATGCATACTATCTTCCAGGGAAGATATGTACACACGCATACACTCACACATATACATATACAAACACAGTTTAAGTGAAGAATTACCCAAGAATTAGAAGCATTTCTGTGGATCAGGAAAAGGCAGTTGAATCATGTCATGAGCATACTAGAAGTGAAGAGAAAGTCAGAAAACTGGCAAAAACCTTTAAAGGGCTGACACGACATATATAAAGCTGAACTGTTGTGTATCTGAGCAGGTACAGTGAGTGCCAGCCCTAATCAGCCTCTGGCTGGAGCAGTTTTGGGGAGGAGAGGCAGTACCTTGGGGTGATCACTGAAATAGTACTAAAGTGGAGATGAGTCGCCAGGGCATTTTGCTGACCACATGCCAGTGGGACTCCTTGAAACATCTCGAAAAAGTTTGTGAGTGCAAATTGGTGCACTTCATTCAGTGATAGTTAAAAAAATAAAAAGTGGATTTTAAAATTTATTTATTTTTTTACTTGAGAGTAAGAGTTACACAGAGAGAGGAGGGGCAGAGAGAGAGAGAGAGAGAGAGAGAGGTCTTCCATTTGACGGTTCACTCCCCAATTGGCCACAACGGCCAGAAATGTGCTGATCCGAAGCCAGGATCCAGGAGCTTCTTCCAGGTCTCCCACATGGGTGCAGGGGCATAAAGACTTGGGCCATCTTCTACTGCTATCCCAGGCCATAGCAGAGAGCTGTTTCGGAAGTGGAGCAGCCGGGTCTCGAACCGGCACTCATATGGGATGCCGGCTTCAGGCCAGGGCGTTAACCCACTGTGCCACAGTGCTGGCCCCTAAAATCCACTTTCAAACACAGCCATAAGAAAGTTACACTAGAATTTCCTGCCACCTATTGTGACAAATGTAATGTTCAGATGTAATTAAAGCAGAGTTTTGAGCATGCGAAAAAGGGAGATAAGAAAAAGTAAGAGGCCCGTGGATAGGGCAGATATCACACTAGTACTCAACAGTCCACCCACTACGATCAATCAATGTCATAGTGCATGGGGAAGGGAAATGTTCACAAAGAATGTTGAGTGAAAAGTGAGATCATGATTTTACTGAGGAGTTACACACGCCACGACCACTACAGATGTAAAGTGGATATGTTTCTATGGATGAAAGAAATCAGAAGGAAATTAAAAGGGTCATTTCCTTTAACTGATTTTTTTTTTATTATTCTTTAAACTTGTTTTAACAATACATTATTTGTGTTTGGAAATAAAGTGAAAATGAGGAGGCACAAAAAAAAAAAAAGAAAAAAGAAAAAAAGGGAGGAGAGATGAAAAGGTCATAGTGAAAAGAAGAAAGCTGAAAGGAGAGACAAAAGGGAAAGAATCAAACAGCAAGAAGCTCTGGAGCCCTCCGAGGAGGCACAGCCCCTTTGAAGCCCAAAGCTGCTTTGCTGGGGTCAGGTGTCCACTCACGTCCTTCTTCACCACTGCACTGATGACCACCGCGCCCAGGAGGGACCGGCCAAGTGTTCTGGCTTTGTTCCCACCGCCCCCCTCCTGGCAGGCGCCACACAAAATCCTTGTGCAGTGAAAGGGAGTTAGTGTTCCTTAGGTGACCTTTGTTTTAGTAAATTAAACTGTGGGAGCAGGTGCAGGCAGGAAGCTGCCCCATGAACAGGCAGTCATCAAAGAAGGAGAGAGCAGGAAGAGCTGCGAAGGCGGGGCTTGAGTTCTTTTACAGTGAAGAAGTTTCAGCAACAGCACCAACTCTCTTTGCAGTGGGATCACAAAGCCCTCCCTTGTGAAGTTTCTAAACACAACTAGAAAAGAAATGTTAGACAAACATAAGCCAAAGGGAGGCGCCTATTGCATTTTTAATGTAGGAGGAGCAGCCAGAGGTGAACACACTGCAGATTTCACGCACCAGTGGGATCTACAGCGACAGGCTCCAGCAGGCAGACCGGTGATGTGGAGGCAACGGTATTCTGGCTCCTCCCTCCAGAACACTGGGAAAACACTGCAAGTTATTCACATGCCAGTTCTAGTATTTGTGGTTTTAAAACACAGCTCTCATTTTAAGGATTTGGAAGCCATCTTGGCAGAGCAAATCCTTAACTTTGTGTGCTTGTTTGGGGCACAGTCGAAACTCTGATCCATGTAGCCCCTGCAGTCTCCATGGAAGACAGTCTTGCACATTGGAGCCATTCAGTTAGGAGATTCTGGGATAGAAAGGTCCTTGGGATCAGCGACTGTTCAGATTTCAGCCCAGCCTTTAGCAGGTATTGACTGGGGCAATTAGTTAATCTCTCTACTCTTGGTTTCTTCACTTGTGTTTGTGTACAGTGTTGTGATCAGATGTAGTGAAAGGATGCACCATGCCACAGAGCTCACCAATCAGGAGTGATTTTATGGAGGGCAGTTCATAGGAGTATTTTTGAGTGGAGCCTTGTCTCAGAATTTTATAGCTCAGATTTTAATCCTCATGTATCAGATATGTGCAGCTATAATTTTGCACCAATAATATGATTAGGTACTATTAGATGTAATCTGAATTCCTTTTATTCTTTTTAAATGGAGAGGGAGAGGGAGGGAGGGAGGGAGGGGGAGAGAGGGAGGGAGGGAGGGAGGGAGGGAGGGAGGGAGGGAGAGAGAAGGGGAGAGAGAGGGAGAGGGAGGGAGAGAGAGAGGGAGGAAGAGACAGAAGGAGAGAGAGAGGGAGAGAGGGAGGGAGAGGGGAGGGGGGGAGAGGGAGAGGGGGAGGGAGAGGGAGAGAGGGAGGGAGGGAGGAAGGGAGAGGGAGGGAGAGAGGGAGGGAGAGAGGGAGGGAGAGAGAGAGAGAAGGAGAGAGACCTTCTGCTAGTTCACTCCCCAAATGCCCACCACAGCCAGAGCTGGGCCAGGTTGAAGCCAGGAGCCTGGAACTCAATCTGGATCTCCCATGTGGGTGATAAAGACCCAACTACTTGACTTGAACCAAGGCAATGCAATATGAGATACAGGCTCCCCAAACTGTGTCTTAACCAATGTACCAAATACCTGTACATGTGAATTCATTTGAGTACTTCAAAGAGTTTATGGAAAAATTGAATTAAGAGGTCAGTTTATTTTGGTACCAGAAATGGTTGAAATCCATATGTAGATTTTTTTTTCACAATATGTGGTTTCCATAAACTTTTTGAAACCTACTCAAAGGGTCTTCAGAGAGACTATGAATCTTCTGTCTGCTAGTTTACTCCCCAAATGGCTGCAACAGCTGGGACTAGGCCAGAACTCAGGAACTCCATCCTGGTCTCCCACATGGATGGTGGGGGCCCACGTACTTGGGTCATCTTCTGCTGCCTTCCCAGGTGAATTAGCACCCGAGACTCGAACCAGTGCTCCAATGTGGGATGTTGGTGTCGCAAGTAGTGGTTTTACCTGCTGCGCCACAATGCTGGCCCCTCTTTGAACTTCTGAAGAACTTCTGTATCATGGAAAAAAGAAAACATTTCACAAAGATATTGTGCACCTAACTTAAAGAGGAAAACTTAACTGAAACTCTATGTTAGAGTATTCAAATAAGAGATCATTAATGTGAATTATTTCATTTAATCCTCTTATCAACCCTAGGAGTAAATGTACTTTTATTGCATCATGTGCCAAAGAAGAAATTGATGTAATCAGTACAATTGCTCAAAGTGACAGTAGGGATGAGAAATCCTGAAATCAGAATTTCAACTCTCTAAGTATAGACCCCAAGATTTCAAAATAATGGATTTAATGGAATTTTGCAAGGAAGAGGTAGTTCAACTTATGAATACAAAATGGACAGGCAAAAACATGGAAACGAAGAATCATGTTGTTGTATGACACTTCAGTTATGGAGTATATGTAGATTGAATTAGAACATCTAAAGGTGTTCTCAAATACGAAGGAAGAGAGGTTGGCAAGAGGCAGGAAAGACACGTCAACGCTGAAACAGAAACAGGTGACCAGACCCCAGTGACAGCCAGCATGTCCAGTGACTCAGTATAATGTAGGACTCTACAGAGATGAGGAAGAGCCTAGGAACCAGAGGTAGTACAGACGCCCAAGGGTGGGACATAGTACTGCCTCTAGGCGAAAGGTTCCTCCACATCTGGAGACACCATGCTCTAGGGCAAGGACTGCCTGCTGAGACAAGTGGTCTTCAGCTGGGCTGAGGGAGTCTGGGCTGGCATGCTCTGACCTTCCTCCAGTTGGCCTATGCTTCCCATTAGCAGAACCCAACTGGAGATAGGGAGTCTCATGAAATCATGCACCTGCATCCATCTGGAAGATGTCCAGATTAAGGAGAGCTTCCCAGGGGATGTCAAGGTGTTGGATTCTATTTTACAAGAGACTGGAAGGCATTGCAAGTCTTTGAAAGAGCTCTCAAGTGTCCCGGTGGGCATATCTAGTTTACATCCCATGTGATGCCTCACCTGCTGCCCTCACTCCCACCCAGGGTCATGTGGTGAAGATGGAATTCAGAAGTCGGTGGCAGAGAACCACAGGATAGAGTTCAGTGATGGTTGGGGTGACAGCAGTCATCAGTGGGAATGTACGGGGAGGAAGACACTGAAATGTTTTGGAAGGAAGCTGTGGAAGAAGTTGAGGGAAAAAGCCAAGAATTAGTCTACATGTGTTGCCTGGGATTATGAGTAGAAAGTTTTGTACCACAAAATGAGAGAGAATACAGGCTGGGGAAGCAGCATGGTGAGGAAGAGAATGTAATAAGTTTAAAATTGTTAAATATGAATGCAAAGACCTGATGAAAAATTTGAAGTTCTCTTGATCTTAATCAACATCTCTAATCTTAAGCCTTGAGTTCAAGATTATTCATGATCTGGTCTTTGTCTTTCTGGTTGTTATGGCATCTAAAATTACAGACTTGGTGGCATAGAACAGGGAACATTCATTTTTTTCTCATGAATTTCTTTTCCCATGAATCCATACTCTATATTTTCATGGTTGCAGAGTAGCTCAAATTTGATTGCAAATGTTTTTAGGTAATCTTAATTAAATCACAAAAGAGTATATATTTAAATTTATAATAAATATTATCCAAATAAACTTTAAAAATTAATAGTCTAGCCCTCTTGGATTTTTCTTCCTTCTGGAACTATTATTATGAGTGGCCTCAGGCAAGCCACTTCTGACTTGGTTTTCAATAATACATAGCCACTTGCTGTGTTATAAACGAATTTTTACAAAGCAGCTCCCTATAGGCAAAATAGAAATAATAATACTTTGCAAAATTGAGGTCATAGGCATGAATTATTTCAAGTTCTAAGCAGTGATGTAGCAGCATTTTATTTCCAGGACAGGATGCAAGTTTGCTATGATGCTTTGCTCTGACATATAATTATAGAACATTTTAAAGCATATTTAAAATATGACTGTATGCTTCAATCTTCCAAATAACATGTTCAAAGAGTAACAATTTCATTATGGAAACATGGCTTTCTTTATCATGTTCTTTCTTATGAATACTGGATTGTTAGTGCCTTAAATTCATTCATGAATGTAGCTATTTGACATTTGTTCACGCTTTGCTCTACTCATTACTTGTGATTTTGTCAGGTAATCTAATAAGACTGAATTTGCAAGGCATACCCTGTAGATGGTGTTTGTTTTCTTTTTTGGCACCATGTCGATGATTTCAATAGCAGCCGCATTACTTCTATTACAGTAACCCAGTATTTGCAGTCAAGTCTATGGCTGACCATGTGTAATTTAGAGCATTCTTAGCTGATTCAGCTAATGTTACTTTTTAAAGAAAAGCTTCAAAAATCCTAATCAACTAATATCAATTATGCAGGATCAATTTATTGAAAGAGATGTTACTATATAAAAGTAAATGCTTAAAATAAAAAAAAAATCAAGAGCGGTAGAAGGACATTGGGCTGTAAGCTCAGCTATAATGGGCGTGGTTCCTTCTTTGTGGATTACAGCCCAGCTTCTCCTGGGATGTCTTCTTGATGCCGTCTTGCTTTGGGACCGAGCAGAATGTTCTCACGTTTAGCGTGAAAGCCTTTAATTGGATGTTTACCCCGATTACTCTATAGAACTTAACATCTTCTTGCTAGTTTTATGGAGTTAAGCTGTTCACAGGGGCTGGAAAATCCTGCTAAAAGCTCTTGTTTCCTGCCCGGTCTTATCTCATCACTCAGCAGAACAGCACAGGGATCACCAACATTCAGCCCACCGGGATCCTCCAAAACAGACTCCTTCCCCTAATCGGAGCATCTGACATGGGTGCGTGGCTGAGTCCACCTCTTTTCTTACAAACCAGCGGTCCTTTTGCCAAATGACTTCAGTGAAGGCCGCTAGAGATGATGGAGTCATAGAAACTGGTCTCATCACTCACACACGACTCGGGTGTTTTTCAGCACAGCACATGAAACAGAGTGGAAGGTAAAATCTCACCACCATGGATCCCAGTGCAGCCTGGTCACAGGAGGTGTATTCCTGGGAAGTTTATTTTCAGAAAAAAATACAGCTCTTTTCCTTTGGTGAGGTTGTAGTTTGTGATTACAAATGAGGGGGATGCAGGGAGTTCTCACTTTTAGACAATCCTGCCCTGTGTCTGGAGGAGTGAGCTCCATCAGAATAATTAAATCTGCTTTGAAAGAACGCTATCAGAGAAAAAAAAAGCACTAAGCAAATCTCCCATTACAGACAACTTAATTCCAAGTTTTAGAAACATCTTTGGAATTCATGAGCAAACCGAGTTGGAAGGGTCGGTTACTAAAGTTGGCCTCTAAGCCTTGCCTTCATGGATAGGGATCAGTTGATCAGGTTTTTCCTAATAGCTAATTGAACAAGGATTTCAGTGAATGAATTGTGATTTCTTGGTTTTATCTAGTTAAAAATAGAAGAATTCCTGAATCTGGACCTGCTGTATCACATTAAGGTGGGACCAGTTCCCTGTGTTCTTCTATGCTTGGAGCTCACTGGGCAGCAGGCAACAGCAAAAGCTGGGAGCCAAAGTGCACCTTTTAGCATAAACTGTGGACAGTTGGAGTAGCAGTGAGATAATGCCACTGTAGCCACTCAGTGATTCCATGGTCATTTGGATTGGAAGGAAGAAGGAAAGAGGAGAGAAGTGGCGAGATTCAGTATTACTCAGGGAGATGGATCTAGACAGAAGTCTTTTCTGGCATTTTGATTTTATTGTAAAGAATTTAAGAAGGGAATGGAAGACCGAAAATAACCGAATTTTTTTTTTTTTTTTGCACCAAAGTAAATTCATCTTTCAATTCCATTTTCTGGGAACTTTGTGAAATGCCCTTGGACATACCCAGGTGACCACAAGGCAGTGTGGTGGGAGAGGAACACGGTGGGCTTGGCAGGAGAGAGGTCGCTGAGACCTCCCACGATCAGTGATAGACCAGCTCAGTCTGGTCTATCAGTGATAGACCATACATTGTGGAGAAGGTGGACTTTGAAGACTCTTTGAATGGAGGGAACCATCACGGGCCCTCTAGGCTCCCAGGGCTGCTACTGTTACTGAATGACAGTTTCTGGGATTCCCCATCAACCCCACTCTCCTGCCAACCAGGCTCTCCAGAAAGGAACAGTTCAAGGGCACTGAACCCACATTCACCTCCCAGCTGGCTTCTGTGCCTCTACCCACCCTGCTTCCAGTAAGAACAGACCAGTCTGTATAGCTTACATGCAGCAGAAGCCAAAATTTCTTATCAAAGTCTGCATTGAATCACGTTTTAGCACAGCAATTTTATGTCTGACTTTTTGGACGATTCTCTTGGAAGCACCAGAGGATGGAGAACAATATGGACTGGAAAGAACAATTCTTGAGCTCAGCAGTTGAGGGGACAGGGGAGCTCTGTGTGAGGAAGTGTAGGTGAGGCTGGTTGTTCATGGTATCATCTCTCTACTAGCCATACAGTGGATTAAGAATGACCCAAGGAGACTCATTCCTGCTGCCTTACTTTCAGGCTGCTTTAATTTTAGAATAAAAATTCTCTATTTGGTAATTTCTTTCTTGCTCAAGGTTTGTACTATTACAAGGCTTTCCCTTCTTAGCAGCTTGGCCACCGTTGCAGCTATTGTAACTCAAACATAGACAAAGGAAGAAAAAAAAAACTCTTTCTAAAACAAAAACCACAAACAAATTTTTAACATTTTTTAGGGCACATTTCCTTCAGGAGTTCTAGGTAACAAAGAGCAACACATCTCAGGAGGATAAACAGAGACTCAAATGGAAGGAGTGGATTTTCATCTTGTTTGGGAAATGAATAATTTGAAGATAGCCAAGTTTTCAAAGTCATGACTATACCCGGCGGTCCTTATGTCCAGAAAGTTACTTCCTCACAGCATCACTGTTTAAATATTTTATTTCAATCATCTTTAAATGGATTTCTTGCCATCTGCCAATATGTCCCAGAGTAACATTAGCAAGCACAGTGTGTACTACAGATGGCCGTGTCTTGTCTGTCACAGGTAAGGACACATTGAGTAGCATCTGAGATAGTGAAGGAGAAAAGCTTCGTGAGATACCTGGTGTTTTCCTAGGAAAGGTGATTTATTTTGGACACTCATTGCCTTTGCCTTTAGTCTTTGACTATGTGTCAGGGATTATGCTGGGTTCTAGTGATAAACACCAACCAGAGAGTCTCTAAGGAAAGACAGGTCAACAAGGGTTGCCCAGGGAGACCAATGGTGAAGGACAGGGACCACAACATGGACATAGACCATGGACATGAGAAGGAGCTCACCCAACTTAGATGGGAAAGGGTTGGGTTCTGTCCTGTCAGGCTAGCCAGATGACATTAGCAGGAAGCTGGATTGGAAGTGGAAAAGCAAGGACTTGAAAAAGGCACTTGGATATGGGATGCTATGGATGCCATGACACAGATGAAGGGGAGGACACATTTTCCCTTGAAATGCCTTTGGTGGCAGTGGAGAGTGAATGTAAAGTCCTTCTGCATTTCAGTTACTGCCATAACCCTGATTAGCTTGAGAGAATGTGAAATCTTGCATTTTTAGCTTGAAAATTAGTGGAAAATGCGTAGCCTATTCAATGCTAGATTGGACCTTAACGAATTGTTGTCTGTGTAGGTCAGAAAGCTGACAGTGGTGACTCTGCGGGATGTGAGCACCTGAAAAGAATACTTTGCATGATCAGCTGTTCATAGTTTTTCCTGCTGTTGCACCTTTTGATGGTGCTGCTGTGCTAGGCAGCAGGCATGTGAGACGACACCAGGGACCTTTGAGACACGTGGGGAGCTGGATTGTTTGGAACAGCCAAGTGAGTTTCCACATTGGAGAGGTGGGCCATCAGTGGTCTTGGATATATGTTGGGCTCTAATCTAATTCGTTCTCTCTGTAGAGGTCAGAGAAAGCCACTTGAGTATTGAGAGCAGCAAAATGACATCAGCAGGCTTCATGAGCTCATTCTACGGAGATCCGAGATGGATTTGAGATCCAGATGTTAGGGACAAAGGGGTCATTTAGGAGATGACAAGTGATGAAAGGTGACAGATAACTAAGATTGAGAGGTGATATCTGGGAGATCTTAAAAATAACAAGATAATTTGGAAAGTACAGGTTGATCATCCACAATCTTAAAATCTGAAATGCTCCGAAATCCAAAAGGTTTTGAGTGTTGCTGACATGATGCCACAAGTGGAAAATTCCACACCTGAATCCTGTGATGAGTTGCATTCAAAATACAGGCCCACTAAAATACTGTTTAAGAGTCACTGTAGGGTATGTGTATAAGGTGTATAAAAAATCAAGTTTATATTTAGAATTGAGTCCCATTCCCAAGATATCTCATTATGTATGTGCAAGTCTTCCAAAAATCTGAAAAATGGCACCTTTTGGTCCAAGCATTTTGGATAAAGGACATTTAACCTGTAATTAGGAAAGCCAAGAATGAGGAAAAAGCAACAATACAGTTTATTATCCTGTTGTAATTACTACTAAGATAGTAGTAATTTCTTTTCCTATTGCATTGCTGAACACTGCCCTAGGCATCATACTTGGATTATCTCACCAAATTCATGTTACAAATCTGTGAGGCCTGTTTTCCAAATGAGGAACTGGGGCCCACAACACCCGGAGTCACAGGGCTCATAAGTGATTGGTCTAAGATTTGGATCCAGGTTCATGCTTCAATTACTGGGCAAAGCTTGGTGCCATTCATTGAAATGGAAAAGGGGATGAATCATCATTGAGCGCCTATCATGAGTCAGGCAACATTCGAGGAGTTGTGGAAATTCACTGAATTAATCCTCAATCAGCTTCGTGACTGGTTTGGCCCATCTTACTGCTGAAGAAGTGAGGCACACAGAAGCAGGGTAGTTAGAGTTCATATAGCTAGTTTCAACACCAGAATCTTGGATTCAAGCCCATGCATTTAAATACTTCACTGAATTAAGCTTGGAAAGCTGATTAAAAGATACCTGCCCTTGTATACAGACCAATGTCTTCAAGAATTTCACATTATGTTGGTTAAAACTCAGGATACTATGGCTGGTGTGTGGCTCAATGGGTTAAGCTGCAGCTTGCATCCATAGCATCCCATATCCGAGTGCCTCTTTCAAGTCCTTGCTTTTCCACTTCCAATCCAGCTTCCTGCTAATGCACGCAAGAAGGCAATGGAGGATGGCCTGAGTATTTAAGCCCCTGAAACCCACATGGGAGACCCTGTTGGAGTTTCTGACTCTTAGGTTTGGCCTGGCCCAGCCCTGGCGGCTGTTGTGGCCATTTGGGAAGTGACAGGGTGTAGAAGATCTCTCTCTCTCTCTCTCTCTCTCTCTCTCTCTCTCTCTCCTGCTCTTCAAATAAAATATTTATAAAGAGCCTCAGAGCATTTGTCTGCTCTAGAGATGTAGCCTTGGGAGTCATTGCCCAATAGATGAAGTTTGAGGTTTTGAATGTACCCGAGAACACTGAAAAGCCACCAAGTGTCACATGTGTTATAATGACTGATGGTCACCCTCAGGATTGTGGAGGTTCTCGACCCTGCTCCTGGTAGAAGGGCATTGTTTCCTCATCTGTTCCGTCGGACACTCTGCTCTCGGACTTGTCTTTGCCGACACTGATGTGTTGATCTCGTATACAAATATCTATTTGCTTGCAAAAATGCTTCGTAATTGAGAAGCATTTTGGCAATACATTCAACTTGTCATAGGCCTTTGTGTATTTTATTTTAAACAGTTTTTTTTTTATTTGAAAGACAGAGAAAGAGAGAGAGAGAGAGAGGGAGGGAGGGAGGGAGAGAGGAGGGAGAGAGAGAGAAGGAGAGAGAGAGGTATTTCATTTACTGGTTCACTTCCCCAAAGTTCGCAGCAGTCAAGTCTGGAACAGGCTGAAGCCAAGAGCTCTATCCAAGCCTCCCACATGAGTGGCAGGGGCCCAAGCACCTTAGCCATCATCTACAACTTTTCTAAGTGCATTAGCCAGGAGCTGGATTAGAAGTGGGACAGCCATGACTTGAACTGGCACTCAGATACAGGATGCTAGCATTATAAATGGCAGTCTAACCCACTGTACCACGATGCTGGCCCTTTATCATTTTTTAAATTTAATGTACCTCCTTGTTTTTCCATTAGGTACAAAATTATAGTATTTTGCTGACACTGTGGTGTACATAGAATAAAACCATAAACTGAAACAATGAATTGCAAGTAAGAATATCAACAGTGGAGGAAAGAATACTTATTTTTAACATTGAATTATCTGTCAGGTCTTCATTCTCCAGCCTGACCATTCCCGTAGCAACAATGTAATTATTACAAAAGAAGTGCAACTGCTGGCTAAAATGTGTGCTGCAGCAAGTGGGACCCACAGCAGCTATTTCCAAAGTTAGTCTTCTTAGGAAGGTTTAAGAACATGTTGGGGGCCAGCGCTGTGGTGTAGCAGACAAAGCCGCCACCTGCATGGCCAGTATCCCATATGGGTGCCGGTCCAAGACCCTGGTGCTCCACTTCCAATCCAGCTCTCTGCTATGGCCTGGGAAAGCAGTAGAAGATGGCTCTAGTCCTTGGGCTCCTGCACCCAAATGGTAGACCTGGAAGAAGCTCCTGGCTTTGGATTGGTGCAGCTCCAGCCGTTGCAGCCAATTAGGGAGTGAACCAGCAGGTGGAAGACCTCTCTCTCTCTCTCTGCTTCTCCTCTCTGTGTAACTCTGACTTTCAAATAAATAAATCTTTTAAAAAATAATTCTTTAAAAAATAAATAAATCTTAAAAAAGAGAACATGTTGAACACAGCTAGAATACCCTCAGAAAATGTCCCTGAACTTTGAAGGTAAGCCTTTGATACTTTTTAGGTCCTTCATGATTGTGCCTAAATAATGCTAAAATAAATAGGAAGTCAAACAGCCAATGAAGTGGTTATTTATTTTGAGAAATTGAACCTGGGAAATCAACTGAATCTCATTCTGTTTTCTCTCTCTTGCAGAATCATTCAAACTGTATTTGGTATGTAGATTCGTTGTAAACAAAAGTCACACTCTCAGAACTTGACACTGGTTCCCATGGTATTTTAACACAGTGCCCACCAGCCTTTCAGTTACTGGCAGTGTCACATAAGGTTTGCAGCCACTGGCAGGAAGAGTGTGTTACTTCTCGCTGTGGAGAGAGGCACCAGGTGACTGAATATCGAGGTGACTTTCACGTAGCCATCAGGAGCAGAAACAAGATTTCAAGCAAAGTTTTCTATGTACAGCCTAACTTTACTATGTCGGAAGCTTCTAGGAGAACACTTTGTAAACCATAGCCCAAGTTTGATAATACATTTCTATCTTTAGTTGTTGGTAATTTTGTAGCATCAGAAGCAAATTGTTGCTATTAGGACAAATGCCTTGTGTTTATACAGGAGGAGCATAAGGTACCTAGAGAAACTGGCAGCACTCTATCTGATAAGGATTTGCCAAGCACACGGGCACTGAGGCTGTGGAAGAACATTTCTTACATAAGAGGTGAGGCCAGTTTTTGGTTGGTCATTTGAGCATCCACCAGCCCTTTTGCAGTAGGCACCTGCCACTTAGGACAGGAGTCCTAGGACGGTAACCTACTCAAGAGACCATGATATCTTGTGGTCAACTTCCTGGGTAAGCAAAAAGGAGCACCAACTCCTCTGAGCCTGCTCAATTGGTTGTATCCAACAGGTTTCCCACTGCATAACCTGGCTCTCACTTCCTGTCAATTTCTCTCACTGAAAGAGCATTTTTTTTTTTGACAGGCAGAGTTAGACAGTGACAGAGAGAGACAGAGAGAAAGGTCTTCCTTCCATTGGTTCACCCCCCAAATGGTTGCTACGGCCAGCATGCTGCGCTGATCCGAAGCCAGGAGCCAGGTGCTTCCTCCTAGTCTCCTATGTGGATGCAGGGCCCAAGCACTTGGGGCATCCTCCATTGCCTTCCCGGGCCACAGCAAAGAGCTGGACTGGAAGAGGAGTAACTGGGACAAAATCCGGCGCCCCAACCAGGACTAGAACCCGGGGTGCCGGCGCTGCAGGGGGAGGATTAGCCTAGTGAGCCGTGGCGCCGACCTGAAAGAGCATTTAAAAAGAGAACAAAAAAGATGAACTTCAGCCTTAATCCAAAGTCTTAGTTTGGAATTGGTGCCTTGAGATACCAATGTTTCATAGGTTCATAATGTACACAAATATTTTCCCGCATTATTGAGTGGGTAGTCATCCACCTGTGGGGTGTGATGACGGCGACTGTCATTTCCCAGTACTGTATGTTGAAGAGTCACGGAAGGAACAATATGAATGTGTCTCATGATAACATCCACATTATGGATGAAGAGTGTTCTCGTGGAGAAACACAGGTTGCCCTCTCGTGATTTGCAATTAGCGGATTGGAAATTATTTTCTGCTGAAGCAACAATTTGTCACCTGAATTGAAAACTCTTTTTGGTCTTCTTTTTCAGTTCCTTTTGTCAGTGGTTCTGGTTTCTGGGATAGCCAGTGGGCTACCCTAGCACCAAGTGGTGCACATTACACAGGTTTCTGACCACGTCTGCATTGCTGGGTAAATGGAACATGAAGCTGTAGTTTTTAAAGCCTGAATTCCTCGAGTTTGTGGTGATGACATTTCTGCAGTAGGGGAAGAGGGTGAGATTGTAGATGAGGTGAGAAACGTGCAGAACAGAGCCCGTCTCCTCTAAGGCTCGCATGCTCAGAGGTGTCTGAAGGCCAGGGACCCAAGTCCTCACAACACAGAGTTGGATGCTGTTGGTCACAGATGCACAGGTTCAGTGTCACTGTCCTTTAACATTTGGGGCAGGGATCAGATCATGCACACACACACACACACATAAACCCTATAGAATCTTCCCAAGCTTATTGGAAAACACATATTATGAATGTACAAATTTATTCAGTTTTCCATGAGCTTTTTGAAGAGTGTGCATGTATGTGCATGTGTATAAATAAGTATAACACCAAGCTTTGGGCCATCCAATCCACATCTGCTATTAGATTGGCAAATGGGTCATTCATATACTCCTTGTTTTTCCTGCTGAAATAACATGATATGCCAGGAAAAGAAGTTATTGTTATCTTGGCTCTCAAAATTGTGGAGGCTTTGCTTGTCTCAGGCTTGTCGAGTATTTTAAGATCATATAAATAATCCCAAGGTTCCCAAGAACAAGCACTGGGAACCACTCAGCAAGCCTGCTTATTTTAGATACCATCCATCGACACTTCACTATTTCTATTTTCAAAAACATGTTTTTCCTCTGAAAGATGGCTAGCATTACTCTTTAGCAGATGCACAAAGGTGAAACACTGTACTTTAAAAAAAGTTTATCACTTTGTAAATGAAGAAAATAAAGTGATTAGTACATGCAAACAACAATTTCAGCTCAATTGAGGTTTCAGCTAAAACCTTGGCCCAAATCCTTACGACCATTAGCAAACACAAACAAGTGGAGGCTTATGTGTATTTGTGTTAAACCCAAAGCTAGCTGTCTGTTTACAAAATACCCTTGGTTCCTTAAGATGACTTCCTGGAGCCCTTGCTTTGGTGTTGGGTTTCTTAGCCAGCACACAATGCCCTGGAACTTACCAAGTCCTGGATTATCCAGTCGGCCAAGCACAAGGGGGATTCGTGAAAGCAAAAGAGAAAGAAACAGGATTTCAAAGAGGATCTTTTTGGTTTTCCGAGCCTTAGCCTTCCCTGAAGGACTGATAGATGGACTTCATTATGGGGAGAGGTCAGAGGTCACATTCTTAGTTTTTGAGGCAACACAAGTAAGAGTTGGTTACTAAAGATATTGCGTTCCTCTAGCTTCCAAATGGATTTATTTTCAACCAGTTTGCAGCCAGTGCTGTGACGCATGGGACAAACTATGACTTGTACACCTCGAAATGTTCCACAGTCTCCCTCTAGCTCTCCTCACCCCGAGATGTTTTTTCTTTGTAATGCGCTATACCTCACCTCCTTCAGGTAGAAAACAATGGACAGGGTTTAAAACTGATGACTCAAGGCAGCAATATGATGTTATTACTCAATAGCATGCAGAAAACCAACAGGAAAGTTTCCGATGAAATGTTTAGAAGTGGTTGTCACCTTGAAACAGACCTGTTGGTTGTGATAGTGGTAGTGGGATCAGTGAATTCTTGCATTTTTTATAAGTCCTTAAGGACATGCTTTTTGCTTGCTTTTATTATTAAATGTATCATAGGTGTTATTTTCATTTAAAAAAAACAAAAAAATCTTTTCAGTGTAAAAATTGTTCTTAAAATTTTCCAAGTGATTCATTCTATTCTGTTACTGTAACATATGGCTTACTGTAATATAAATGTCCAAATTAGGATTTTTTTCCTTAATAGATGGGTAGTGTCTGGGTCCTGGGGTGGAGGAGGATAAGACTGTGGAAAGCACTTTGCTATTATACATTTTGCAGCAAAGCAATAATTGAATGAAGAAAAAGGAGTCAGATTGGAAACAATGGCAAACATTGGATTCTACAGATTTTTTCCTGCTAGAGAAAGAACTCAATACTGTGTAGTGTAGCAGAATTTATCACAATATATTTTCTACTTTTATTGTCTCTTTAATAGAAACATTATTGGCTCTACCTATATTATGTGGTAAACCTAGTTAAGTATATGTACTTTGAAGACAAATAACCTTGCAACTAAACACTGACTCTTCTATTTACTTGGCGCTGTGAATTCAGTCTTCCCCTGCCAGGAATTAATCTAACAATAGTGTGTATCTACCAGGTTAAATGGATGATGTATTTAAAGGGATTAGCATAATATGAACATGCAATGCATCTTCATTGTTAAGAAAAGCAAAGAATTCGACAGTGTGATGTCCATATACATGCAAGAGGTAAGGGCAAGCGTAGGAGTACTCAGAAGACACCTGGCGTTGCTGTCAGGACAGCTGGATCCATTTTCACTTATTCACCATGTTATGGAGGATGAAATCCAACGCTCATATCAATCACTGAAACCTGCTAAGGCAAAATGGTTTAGTAAGGGATGTTAGTTTCTATTAAAGTGGCATCATAAAGGAGTGTCCTCTTGCTTTTTAGTTTTACAGGGATGATTTTATTTTCTCAGAAAATCGAACATACTTGGTAGTCGTCCAAATAAATGCCCAGTAAATCAGTTCGAAATTTGTCCCCAAGGACAAGAGAATCCAACATTTAAGACAAAGCATAGACCATTTCCTCTCTGACTTACTTTTTTTATTCCAGTCTCCTCTACTCTTTGCATTTGAATGGGTTTATGACTTGGTCTGCTCTTTTGTCCACATCAGGCAAAACCATGCACTTTACCACTTTCTAATGCTGAGTTGGGCTCAGCACAGGGTCTACAACAGGCACGAACATCCCCCATCCCTGTGTTACACCCCCCACCCCATACACTCATACACACACACCCTGTGTACAAGAAAGTGCTCGTATGTGCCTGGTGGTGACTCAGTATTGAAATGAGAAGTCCAATTTTGGCATTTGCTCATAGATTACAACCATACAAATTTTAAGATGTTTATTAGAAGGAAACAAAAACTAATAGGGAAATCAAGGGAAAGACAGTGGTTTATCTCTGGAGGAATCAGACGCTGTCCGGCCATTTCTGAGTCTCCCTTATGATTGACATGCCTGTGGTGAGAATCATCTGAGTCATTGCATTACAACCTATGTACAGAGCTTTAAATAACTGAAGTACCTAATCAGTGATAGTGATAATAACTCACACCTGAAAGTAGAAATTATTACTCGTATGACTCAAGAGTTGATTGGAGGCAAGATGTATTTGAGAGGATGTGTTTAACCTCTCCACGCCAGAGCCTCTACTGACATCTTTTGTATGGTTTTGCTTTCACCCCATATTTCTTGGCTCTTGTTAGAGCTCTCAGACCAATCCTCAAGCCAACATCACTGTCATTGTCTACCTCTAAGTATTGTTGGTAGTAGAGAGTGGAGAAGACAGGCTTTTACCCCACTCTGATCAGAGCCAGCAACATTATTTTTGGGGTCCTAGGGAGGAAGGAGAGCCCAATGTCCTCCCATAGGCCCACTGCCCTAACCCACAATGACAACCATACCAAGGATACGCTCAGTACCTCGGTTATGGTGTGCTCCTTGGAGGAGCTGCACTGTGCCAGGCTGTAGAATGTACCACATTGTGTGTACTGAGAACAAGAAATTAACATGTCCCAAAGGAGGTAGGATGAGCTACACATGGGGAAATCAAATCCAACTGGCTGACTCAGAATCCAAAGTGTTCTTTAAATACATCATATTTATCCTACTAGAATTTATCATAAATGTTCTGAGACTTATGTACAGACTGAATCTAAGTTTCAAAACTGATATTTCAACTCCTGTTTCCTTTTAGTTTATGAACACGTGTTTTTTTTTACTTTTATTTAGTAAATATAAATTTCCAAAGTACAGTTTATGAATTACAATAGCTCCCCCCATAACTTCCCTTCCACTCGCACCCCTCCCATCTCCTGCTCCCTCTCCCATTCCATTCACATCAAGATTCATTTTCAATTCTCTTTATATACAGAAGATCAATTTAGTATATATTGAGTAAAGATTTCATCAGTTTGCACCCACACAGAAACACTAAGTATAAAGTACTGTTTCAGTACTAGTTATAGCATTACTTCACATTGGACAACACGTAAGGACAGATCCCACATGAGGAGTAAGTACACAGTGACTCCTGTTGTTGACTTAACAATTTGACACTCTTGTTTATGGCGTCATAATCTCCCTAGGCTCTAGTCATGAGTTGCCAAGGCTATGGAAGCCTTTAGGGTTCACCGACTTCGATCTTATTCAGACAGGGTCATAGTCAAAGTGGAAGTTCTCTCCTCCCTTCAGAGAAAGGTACCTCCTTTGAAGGCCCCATTCTTTCCACTGGGATCTCACTCACAGAGATCTTTCATTTAGGTCTTCTTTTATTTTTTCCCAGATTGTCTCGGCTTTCCATGCCTGAAATACTCTCATGGGCTCTTGAGCCAGATCTGAATGCCTTAAGGGCTTATTCTGAGGCCAGAGTGCTATTTAGGACATCTGTCATTCTATGAGTCTGCTGTGTATCCCGCTTCCCATGTTGGACTGTTCTCTCCCTTTTTAATTCTATCAGATGGTGTTAGCAGACACTAGTCTTGTTTGTGTGATCCCTTTGACTCTTAGACCTATCAGTGTGATCAGTTGTGAACTGAAATTGATCACTTGGACTAGTGAGATGGCATTGGTACATGCCACCTTGATGGGATTGTATTGGAATCCCCTGGCACATTTCTAACTCCACCATTTGGGGCAAGTCAGCTTGAGCATGTCCCAAACTGTACATCTCCTCCCTCTTATTCCCACTCTCATATTTAACAGGAATCACTTTTCAGTTAAATTTAAACACCTAAGAATAATTGTTTGTTAATTACAGAGTTCAACCAATAGTATTGACTAGAACAAAAAAAATACTAAAAGGGATAAAGTATTAAATTGTATTTATGAACACATGTGTTATAATATTCCATGATCTGTTAGGAAATAGATAAAGAATCGCTTCTTTGTATGGCTCTATGCTTCCCCAGCATTCTTAAACATGATGCTTGAAATTTTATCCTTGAAGGAAAATTGTTACAACCTACAAGTGCCTCAAAATTGAGACTAGAGACAGAAAGCATTTGTATACTTAAATGCAGCACTCACTGCTATGTATGTCTCCTGGCTAGACTCAGTTTCTATGCATTGTTATGGAAATATTTCCTTCCCTCACATCTTATTCTTAGTTTTGTTCCTTTTGTTCAAACATCTAAATTTAAGCTAGACTTTAGAAGGGGGGATTATTATTTCTGACAAATGTTATTTGGAAAGAATGATTTCTTTTTTGCCTATGTATATATAAGAAGTAAATTTATTTTTTAAAAACAGGACAAAGGCACCCCTGGGATTAGCAAATAGGAATATTTAAATATTTGAAATGTCTATTTATAGTTTTATTTAAATTTACTTTCTCTCTCCAGGATATTAAGAGGAATAAGAATATTTATTTACCAAAAAGGAAATAGCCACAAGTGAAACACACACACACACACGCACATATATATTATATATATATCACATCTATATTTTTAAATATTTCATATAGGTAGAGTTGGGCTAGGGACTTTTGCTACAACATTTTCTGGAGTGATTATTAAATTGGATTTCTGGTCTTCTACACCCATCTATAGGATCAGAGCTCCTGAATAAATCAAGGAACATATATTTTTAAAAAATTTTTTTCCATTAAGATTTATTTATTTGAAAGTCAGAATTATGGTGGGGTGGGGGGAGAATCTAGAGATCTTTCATCTGATGGTTCATTCCCCAAATGGCAGATTCCAGGAACCAGGAGCTTCATCCAGGTCTCCCACATGGGTACAGGGCCCAAGCACTTGGGTCATCTGCTGATTTCCCAGGCACATTAGCAGGGAGCTGGATGAGGAGTGGAGCATCTGGGACTCAGACTGGTGGCCATATGAGATGCCAGTGCTGCAGATGGTGGCTTAACTTGCTGTGTCACAGTGCAGGTCCAAGATCACACATTTTGAAACAACCCACCATGCACAGACACATCCTACTTCATGAGATAGCAATCATTTCTTTCAAAGGAATAGATAGTGTTTTAGGCTTTGTGGACCATACTTTCCCTGTTGCAAAGATTCAGCCCTCTAACACAAAGCAACTAACAGATGTGATTTAAATGTGCACAGCTGCATTCCCACACAATTTTTTTTTGTGGATACAGGAATTCAGATTTCATAAACATTCACATGTCAATCAAAAAACGTAAAAACCATTCTTATCTCTAGTGGTGGGACGTTTCTGGTCCACAAACTATAGTATGCTGACTGATGACCCTCCAAGCTTGAGAACAATTTATCTAGATAGCACATGATATAAATGATTGGCATTTATAAATATTTGTCCGGAACAAAAGATAGTTTCCTGTTATGTCAACAGGAAAAACATTAGATTTTTCATTTGGTGATGTTATATTGCCAAAAATTAACTTCAACTAATTTGTATACTCCATTATTGCTGTTTTTATTAATAATACCACTATTCTCTCAACCTGTACTTCAAGCAAATTAAAATAGGTAGCAACACTATCATCACTTAAAACATTTTCTGGCAGAGAATAAAATAAAATGATGGACTCGGTGTAGCTAAGAAGTAGTGGGAATCATTGTTTCCTCGCCAACAACTCTGTCCCTTTGTCCCTTTATTTTCTTTCCTAAGTCTTCCTGCTACTTTAACATCAAAAGGTGCAAAGCACCCTTTTCTTGTTGGTTCATGTGTAGCAGGACGATTTGATGAGATTAGTTTTGCAGTTTCCCTATGTTTTTCTCCCCTCTGATGAGGAAGTTTCACTGATGTTTCTATTACAGAGTCTGAAGCAGAATACACCTATGGTCACCTGGTTCTAGCCTTATATCTTAAGGCTTATATCTTGTGTTGAGAGGATGACTCTTGTCTGTCCCCAGTAGTGGGGTAAGGAGCTGCTACTCTTGCATGGAAGCAAAGCTAAAGAGGAGAAGAGTCACAGGATGGAAATGGGAGTGCATTTGGGCCACGATCACTTCCCTTGTTGGGTGCAGGGAGGAGGGAAGACCTGGAAGAGAATAGATCAACAGGATGATCTGGCCATTGAGTTCAATCCAAATCCCAGAACCCAAGGTTAGCCTTAAAGCAGAGCCAAGGAATTCTGCTTCAGTGGTGCCCAAGATGGACAGATGACCAGGGGATCCTCTCTAAATGATAGTATGGAACAAAGTCTTGGATATTCACACAAATCAGAGATCAAAGAGCATCAACCTTGGTGAACAAGAGTAAGGGTTAGGCTTAATGGGACTGAAACAAAATTCACCCTCCCAAACAAATGTTTCAGTTGAGATTGATATGTTTGAGTTTTTTGAAAGATTTATTTGAAAGGCAAAGTTACAGATCCACACATCTACAACTAACTAATCATTAACAATTGAGTTAAAAAGCACTCCCTAAAGAAAGGAAATCTCAACTAATGATGCTGGGAAAATTGGCTCTATACCTGCAGAAGTATGAAATAAGACACCTGTTTTATATCTTATATAAAAAAGAACACAATATGAATCAAGGATCTAAATATCTTTCAAGATACCATCAAATTACTAGAGGAAGACATGGAGGAAACTCTGCAAGACACTGGCATAGGCAAACACTTCTTGGAAAAGATCCCAGCAGCATAGGCAATAAAATAAAAAATAGACAGATGGGGTTTGTCAAACTAAGAAGCTTCTGCACTGCAAAAAAAATTGCTCAATGAAGTGAGGATGCAACTGACAGAATGGGAGAAAATATTTGCAAACTATGCAACTGATACAGGATTAACATACAGAATCTATTAAGAGCTCAAGAAACTCAACAACAACAAAAACAATCCAGTTAAGAAATGGGCAAAGGACATGAACAGGCATTTTTCAAAGGATGAAATTCAAATAGTCAATAGACACATAAAAAGCAGCTCAGGATCACTAGGCATCAGGAAAATGCAAATAAAAACCACAGCAAAGTTTGACCTCATTCCAGTTAGACTATAATCCACAGATCAAAAAATAATAAATGCTAGTGAGAATGTAGGGAAAAATGTACTCTAATACACTGTCAGTGGGAATGAAAACTCGTACAACCATTATGGAAGACAGTATGGAGATTCCTCAGAAATCTGAAAATAGATCTACAATATGACCCAGGCATCCTACTCCTGGGAATTTACCCAAGTGAAGTGAAATCAGCATATGAAAGAGTTATCTATACCCCCATGTTTATTGCAGCTCAAATCACAATAACTAAGGTATAGACAACCTAGATGTCCATCAACTGATAACTAAAGAAAATGTGGTACATGTATACTATGGGATATTATCCAGCCATAAAAAAATGAAATCCTGTCTTTTGCAACAAAATTTGTGCAACTGGAAATCATTATGCTTAGTAAAACAAGTCAGTCCCCAAAAGACAACTATCCTACCTTTTCTGATATGTGACAATATATAGAATACAGAAAAAAAAGGAATGAAACATGAATAATATGACATGGTTGTTGTTTTTAGTCCTTGTTTACACTCCTGTGCAACTTTGGTCTTCCTATTTTTCACTTGTTGAATACAATGCTTAGTGGTGAATTAAGCCTGCAATTATGGAGTGGATTAAAAGCATGTCTCTGCAAAATTAAAGAAAAAAAAAGGAAGGAAGGTGTAAGTTTGGGGAGGGGTAGGAGGAGGGAGAAAAGTATAGTTATTTTCTTAGTACTGTACCTATTAAATACATAAAATTTGTTCTCCTTGTATTAATAAAAGAGTTAGAAGGGCTGGTGCTGGGGTGTAATGGGCTAAGCCTCTGCCTGCAGCCCTGGCATCCCATATGAGTGCCAGTTTGTTTCCTGGTTGTTCCTCTTCCAATCCAGCTCTCTGCTTATGACCTGAGAAAGCAATGGAAGATGGGCCAAGTGCTTGGTCCCCTGCACCTGTATGGAAGACCCAGAAGAAATCTTTGGCTCCTGGCTTCAGATCAGTCTAGCTCTGGTAGTTGCAGCCATTTGGGAGTGAACCAGAGGATGGAATATTTCTCTGTCTCTCCCCCTCTCCCTCTCTCTGTGACTCTGCCTTTCAAATAAATAAATAAATCTTAAAGAATATTCCTATACAATTTCACCATCAATGATTTCAAACGGTAGATTGTTTAACAAGCAATTAGATCATAGGAATGTCTTTCCTTTTGTCTTATCACACTAGCAATAGTCCTGCCACATTTGCTAATGCTCAATTTTGGGAAAATTAAATTTGACTCAGGAGATTGGTATGGTAGGGGTTAAGGTTTGTTGGTATAAAATATAAACAATGAGGATTGAATTATTCCATTGTTTTCTGTACAGAACATGCTTTCCAAATCTCCTTTACTATTTTCTGAAACATAAGGCTACAAAAAATTCAACAGTTTTACATGTATTCATACTTTAATTGTAACAACACCTGGATGTGCTTATAGATAGGCACACGGCATGTTATCATTCAGTCTGTAGACAATGATCGCAGGTTGTGAATGAGGGTACCTTGCAGTAGAGCCGGCTGGCATAGCTTGGCCCACTCTCCTCCTTCTAGCCTTGGTTCCTCTTACTATATGGGTGGTCATGACCACAGAACAAGTCATTTTATTTCTTGGGATTCCAGATTTGTCATTTGCAGAGTGTTTAGCTCTATCTGTAGTTTTCAATCCTGGTCTGTCATCACTCAGTAAACTTTGAGTCACCAAAGTTCTAGATCATTGTGTATGAAGACTTAACCTACCTTTGTCCTTGGCTGGAAGGTATCACAGTCCCCATGGATGTGCTGTCTGGTGGAGTCTTTGTCTGCCTGGAGCTTTGGCCACTAGACAGTCTAACACTGAGACTTATGACAGGAACACCACAACACTTCCACCCTTAGGGAAAGCCGGAGACAAAAGTACCAAGCCCAATTGGCAGAAGAGGGCTTGGAGAATAAAGATCAGCCACAGATGCAGTGAGAGCTTGAACCCCCTTTAGACACAAAGCATGGGTAGGCTTCCTGGGGATGTGACGCTGTGAGCATCTCGCACACATGGTGGAGTGGTGGTGGTGGTGACAAGCATCTTTTCTTTCGGCTACTTCTGACTGACAGCCTTTGGCTGTGGCTGATGTGACCATGGGCACCTCAGCTCTCTGGCATCTGAGTCTGAAGAACTATCAATGCTGGGAATGTTGAGGCAGTTCTCAAATTTGCAGTCACTTGGTCTGAGTTGAGGCTGGTCCCCAAACTTGTGGCTCCTGTCTGAAACAAGGACAATCTAGTTGGTTAAAAGCAACTCCTTGGGATGTTCACATCCCACATTGGAGTGCCTGATGCGAGTCCCAGCTACCTGGCTTCCTGTCCATCTTCCTGCTTAATGCCTCTGGGAGTCAGTAGATGGTGGCCCTGTCCTTGGGTCCCTGCTACCCACTTGGGAGATGTAGATGGAGTTCAGGTTCCTGGCTTTGGCCTGGCCCAGCCAAAACCCCACCAGGCATTTGAGGAGTGAATCATCAGATGGAAGATCTGTTATCTCCTTCTGTCCCTCTACCTTTCAAATAAGGAAATATTTTTTAAAAGTTTGGAGGGTATTGCTGGACTATTGTATATCTAAAGGTTGTTGCCAGGTCTAAACTTTATTTCTTTATATATTTTGTCCAATGGGATTCTTCATTTGTTTTCTATTTGCATCACAATGAGTGATTCATATTCTTTAATTCATGAAACACTACCATTCTTGGTCCTTGCAAGACTTGTGCCTTTATTTGTTGCTTCCCTTTATTCTACATTGGCACTGCCACTTCAATGTGTCTCATGTTCTTGCACATGTGCACATTTGGAGGGTGCCCAGCACCAACTGTGATTCATGAATTTCTGTTTCACATAAACAATATGTTATTATAGAACTTCAGCCATTTCTTCCTAATACAGCACTATTGATTAACTTGGGCTCCAGTTCTTGGTATCCTGTGTAATTCACTTTTGGTACCCCTTCAAATATTTCCTATTACACATCCATTATGTTTTCCTCAATATAGTCCTGGTGTTAGGCAACTAGGTTCCTTCAATCCAATCCCTCATGACCTGCTATGGTACTGGGATGGCCATTGTTGTAGTGGTTCTGAAGTTTCTCTGAGACAGGCTTCCAGGAGTGAGACTGGGGACACAGTGGCTAGACAGACTTAATTTTAGACTGCACAGAAATTGTAACAATTTACACTTCCACAGACAATGCATGGACATTTTTTAGACTGCCAATCTCTTGCTAACCTTTGGAAATATCTTGATTTCTACTCTGAATAATGAAATCATATTCTCAGCCCAGTTGCCTGCTTTTTTTTTTTGCAAGATTTATTTATTTCCCTTTGAAAGTCAGAGTGACAGAGAGAGAGAGATCGAGATCTTGCATGTGCTGGTTTATTTCCCAGATGGCTACAAAGGTCAGGGTTGGGCTGGGCTTATTCCAGGAGCCAGATGTTTCTTTCGGCTCTCCCACATGGGTGTAGGGGCCCAAGCACTTGGGCCATGCTCTGCTGGTTTCCAAAGCGCATTAGCAGGGAGTTGGATTGCAAGTAGAACAGCTGGGAATTGAACTGGTGGCTGCATAGCAGGTGGTGGCTTAACCCATTATACCACAGCACCAGCCCCATAGTTTTCATCTTTCCTGTTAAATTGTAGGAATTCCTTGTATGTTACAGTTTTACATATTGCGAGTATCTTCTCTGAATTTGCCTCTCCTGAATATTTTAATTTATTTGAAAGGCAGTGTGGAAGAGAGAGGAAGAGAGAGAGAGAGAGTTTACATCTGCTGGTTCACTCCCCAAATGACTACAACATCCAAGGCTGATGAGCCATGCTGAAGCCAGTCACCTGGAATTCTATCCTGATCTCCCATGTGGATAGCAGAGGCCCAAGTACTTGGGCCACGATGTGCTGCCTCCCAGGCATAGTAGTAGGAAGCTGGATTTGGATCAGAGGCAGGACTCAATCCCTGGCATTGCAGTATGGGATTAGGGCATCCCTAGTGGTGGCTTCATCCACTACACCAATGCCCAGCTCATACCCCATAGGTTTCCTGACTTTTTAATAGGCCCATCAGGGCCTTGCCTTGTGGTTTGCCCTCCGTGATTATGTCTAAGGAACAATTCAACTCAGTCACAGAGGTCTTTGCTATTGTCCTTATAGTTTTATCTTTCACAGCTGCATCTTCCAAAGGTGTGTGGGAGACAGGGAATTTTATTTCTGAGCCTGTTTTCCAGCATTGTTTATTGAGCAATCGGATCTCAGTGACTACAATGCTCTTACATCACAGGTACCAGGCTGCAGTATGGAAGAGTCTTTGTTTCCATGCCACAATTTTTATTAATATGATGTTAATAGTTCTCAATTGCCAATATGGTAAAACCTACATTCTGTTCCTCTCTACTTTTTTTTTTGCATTTTATTTAAACTATACTTGTAGTATTCAGCTTACATTCCCTTTGCAGTTTAGATTGGATTTACAATATGGGTGTCATTTGAGTCTAGTTTTAGGCTTTCTTCCATAGAAAAATCATATTCTTAAGCTAGTAATAACTTTATCTCTCCTCTATGAATATAAATCTTCTTTGGCTTGACTTATTTTGTTGGCTATGTCTTCACTCCAATTACCTTGAAAATTGGGGGTGACAGAATGCACTTTTATCTCATTCCCTCTGTTCATAAAGGAAATGGGTTTGATATGTCTCTACTAGTACTGTGTTTGCTATTGGTCTGGGGATACAGTCTTTATGAAGTTACAGAATTTCTTTCCATTCTTGTTTCCTTATGTTTTGGTTTCTGTAACTAATATTTGATTTGGGATTTCTATTTACTTCTGTAATTATAAGTAAAATAGATCTATCACACTTTTTCTTGCATTGTCCTTAGCAATCCACTCTGTAATCAATATTGTATGAGATAATAAAATAAGCTATATATTAATTATGGTTTCAGAAACAACTATTTTTAAATTTATTTTTGAGGTGGGGAAGAGAGAGAGAAAAGAGAAACCATGGGTTAGTCCAATCCCCAAATGCCCACATAGGTAGGACTAGGTTGGGCTGAAGCCAGCATTTGTGACCTCATCCCAGGTCTCCCCTGTGGGTAGGAGGAACTCAATTATCTGATCCATCACTGGCTGCTTTCAGGATTTCTCTGGTAGGAAGCTGGAGCCAGGAGCAGGAAATTGATGTGGAGAGTAGTGTCTTAACCACTGGGCTAAATTTCTGCCCCTTTTATGTCCCTTTATGTTTATTTGCTCTTTTTTCAACTTCTTAAATTGAGTACTTTGTTAATTTTCTGACTTTTGTTCACCCAATTCATTATAAGCTACATGCTGTTTTACCCAAGTTGTACCCATTTCAGCGTGTTGTAATTGATCCTTTTGGATATTCTATAATTCCCATATTATTGTTCTTTAACCCAAATTTAATTTAGAAATAATCTATTTAGATTCTAGATATCTGGACTTCTGTTTAGGTCTTTTTGTTGAATTTCAGTTTTACTAAACAGTAAATTTAGACAATAGTTCAAACTTTCTATTTCACAAGAAATGGCAAAATAGTGATTTGTATTTTGATTTTTCTGTATTATCTGAAATTCTTAACATTTTCAATCTGGAGCAGATGAAAATAAATTTAGGATAATTTTTTATTTCTTCCCTTTATCATTTTTCAGAATTTGGGCTGCTTCCTGAGAAGTCTAACAATATGGCAATGTGTGTATTTTCTCCAAGATACCATAGTTTTTGTATTCTTGAAGTGTTTAAATTATCATCACTCCCTTACATGCTTAAATTTCCCTCTCTTGGGCCATCGGTGAGTTCCTGTGTCCTTTTGATAAGATTCTGTTAGTCTGTAATTATCCCCTTATTCTCTAGCATAATAAGAAGTTCATGCTGAAAAGATTAAATTTATGGGTTTGCTATCCCATAGCTGGCATTTGCAGTATTTCTAATGTGTCCAGGCCACTTTCAGTGGGAACAGAGAGACGCAGTTTGATGCTGTCCATGTACATGCTACTAAGCTCTGAGACTGGTCTGAAAAATACATAGGATTTTTAAAACAGAATATATCATAATTGTGCTGACATTTCCAATTAAAATTTAATATTACAATATGTCCATTTTACTTTATTTGCTCATAAAACCTACTTTTCTTCTTTTATTTTTGACAGGCAGAGTGGACAGTGAGAGAAAGAGAGAGAGAGAGAGAGAGAGAGAGAGAGAGAGAGAGAAAGGTTTTCCTTTTGCCGTTGGTTCACCCTCCAATGGCTGCTGCGACCGGCGCATCACACTGATCCAAAGGCAGGAGCCAGGTGCTTCTCCTGGTCTCCCATGGGGTGCAGGGCCCAAGCGCTTGGACCATCCTCCACTGCACTCCTTGGCCACAGCAGAGAGCTGGCCTGGAAGAGGGGCAACTGGGACAGGACCGGTGGCCCGACCGGAACTAGAACCCGGTGTGCCAGTGCCGCAAGGCGGAGGATTAGCCTATTGAGCCGCGACGCCAGCCCTTTTCTTCTTCTCCCAGAAGTAACTTATTCTTACATTGTTTCTTTTGAATAGAAAATATCATCCATCCCCTTATTCAAGCAGGTAGATAGCAAATACTGTTTTCCACTTTGTTTTTTTTTTTTTTTAATAACATAGCCTAGCAGACCACATTGTTACACTGGACAGAGTTCCTATTTAGTGCTTTTATACACAGTTGCATGCATTCCATCTTATAGATGTATCAAAGTGTTCCAACCAGTGTCCTGTTGATGGCCATTTGGGTTATTTCCAATATTTTCCCATTAGAACTAAATGCCATCAAAATACCTTGTGCAAATATCATTTTGTGTTTTTGTCAGTGCATCTTTGAGTTAGATATAAAGGAGTAGTGCATATACAACACTGAAAAAATATATATTTGAAAGGCACACAGGGAGAGAGAGAGAGAGAAAAAGAGAGAGAGAGAGAAACAGAGTGGAGAGGAGAAGAGAGACAAGGAGAGGACTGATTTTTCTTTTTAGATCTCTTCTCACATGGATCTTCTTTTAAAGATTTATTTATTTATTTGAAAGTCAGAGTTACACAGAGAGAGAAGGAGAGGCAGAGAGAGAGACAGAGAGAGAGGTCTTCCATCCGCTGGTTCACTCCCCAATTGGCCGCAACGACCGGAGCTGTGCCAATCCTGAGCCAGGAGCCAGCTTCTTCCGGGTCTCCCACGTAGGTGCAGGGCCCCAAGGACTTGGGCCATCTTCTACTGCTTTCCCAGGCTATAGCAGAAAGCTGGATAGGAAGTGGAGTAGCTGGGTCTTGAACCAGTGTCGATATGGGATGCCGGCGCTTCAGGCCAGGGTGTTAACCCACTGCGCCACAGCGCTGGCCCTGACAGACTGATCTTTCACTTGTTCACTGACCAAATACCTGCAACAGCCAAAGCTGGGTCAGGCAGAAGCCTGGAGCCTGGAACCCAACCTAGGTTTCCTGTGTAGGAGGCAGGAATTCAAATCCTGGAGCCATCACCTGCTGCCACCCAGGGTGCATATTACCCAGAAGTTGGATCAGAAGCAGAGCTGGGACTTGAACCCAGGGATCCCACTATGGAATGCTGGACATAACCTTTGTACCAAATGCCCACTCTGCAACTTTAATATATAGCCAAGTTTTGCTCCACAATTGTTGACCAATTTTGCCTTCCTATCAGCAATGTATGAGCATACATATTTCCCTACAATCTCAACAGAATATGATATGAAATATTTAGCATTTTACTGGGCTTATAAATATTGAAAGATATCTCAAAGAAGTTTAATATTCTTATTTTTTCCCTTTGAGCCACATCAACTTTTTTGAATGTTGTTCTTTCTTATTGTAGTTAATTGTTTCCTTATATGTTACAAAGCAATATCAGGTCAATAAATGTTTATAATAAAATTGAGAGCTATTGTTATTATATACAATGTTAGCTTAGAAATTCTTACATGAAATCTTATTTTATATGATATTGAAATCATTATCTTGGCTTATACTTGTCTGGTCTATCTTCCTAATCCTTTGACTTACAAATTTCCTGGAGTCTTTGGTTTTATGCATGTTTCTTAAAGACAATATATTGGACATTCTATAATCTAGTTACATATTTCAAGGATTTTTGTGGTTAGATTTTTCCATCTATTTTATATGTTGTGAGCCATGAGAACACTCTGAAAAGTTTGAGAAAATGGAATTAGTTTATTTTGATGTAGAAAATTTGTATAGTATTTTTATAATATACATTTCCATGAACTTTCTGAATATCCCTCAGATTTTGCATAAAAACAGTAAATTTCCAGTTTTTATTTTTTTATTTTTGACAGGCAGAGTGGACAGTGAGAGAGAGAGAGAGAGACAGAGAGAAAGGTCTTCCTTTGCTGTTGGTTCACCCTCTAATGGCCGCCGCGGTAGCGCGCTGCGGCCTGCGCACCGCGCTGTTCCGATGGCAGGAGCCAGGTGCTTATCCTGGTCTCCCATGGGGTGCAGAGCCCAAGCACTTGGGCCATCCTCCACTGCACTCCCTGGCCACAGCAGAGAGCTGGCCTGGAAGAGGGGCAACCGGGACAGGATCGGTGCCCCGACCGGGACTAGAACCCGGTGTGCCGGCGCCACAAGGCGGAGGATTAGCCTGTTGAGCCACGGCGCCGGCCAAATTTCCAGTTTTTGATGGTGTTTATTTACTTTTTCAAAAAAGAGTAACGTATTTGTTCATCTATAATTACATGAAATATATTTCATAGAACTTAAATATGTTTTCATTTCTGAGTTATTTAAGAGGACTTTGGTAGAGTTAATGGACATTTGTACAATTGGGACTATAAGTGGAAACATTCCAGTTTCAAGTGTGATTATCAACACTGAAAATAATTACTCCACTTCTTCCTGCCATTGGTACTGCTGAGGAGAAGCCTGCTGTCCGATTCTTATTCCATCGCAAGTCATCTTCTTTTCCTTCTAGAAGTTTTTCTTTTTAAAAAATACATCAAAATAATGCACGTTCCTTGGCTTTTTTTAAAAAGTCTTCTTAAAATTATTTGAAAGGCAGAGACAGAAGAGAGACTAAGATGGATATCTGCCCATTTACTCCCCAGATGTCCACTGGGCTGAAGCCAGGAGCCTGGAACTCAATCTGAATCTGATGTGTGGCAGGGAGCCAGCTGCTTGGGCCGTCACCTGCTGCCTCTGAGGTGTGCACTAGCAGGAAGCTGGAATCAGACAGAACTCAAACCCAGGCATTCCAATCCAGCAGTGTGTTCCTGCCATAAGAAAAGCTGATTCAATCCTTTCGGAAGCTTTTAAGTTGAAAGGTGGAAATGATCTCCATAGGATTATGAAAGAAAATATCACAACTCAAGAGGCTCCCCCATACCTCCCCTATCCTGCTCTTGACTGACTTCCACTCTGAGCTGAATTTCCCACACACCCAGGAACCCCCAACCTTCTATCTTTCCAGGGCTGTCATTAGCTCATGTCGTTTTCTCACATCCTTCAACTTCTCACCTCTGTGGAATCTCCAAAGTTGGGTATTGCAGAAGGAGTTGGCAGTTCATGGGAGTTTATCACCCTGACAGGAATTGGAACAGCCCCAGTTTTATTTCAACCTTAAGCACTCATTTTTTTTTTTGACAAGCAGAGTGGATAGTGAGAGAGACAGACAGACAGAAAGAAAGGTCTTCCTTTTTGCCGTTGGTTCACCCTCCAATCACTGCTGCGGCCGGCACATCGCGCTGATCCAAAGCCAGGAGCCAGGTGCTTCTCCTGGTCTCCCATGCGGGTGCAGGGCCCAAGCACTTGGGCCATCCTCCACTGCCTTCCCGGGCCATAGCAGAGAGCTGGCCTGGAAGAAGGGCAACCGGGGTAGAATCCGGCACCCCAACCGGGACTAGAACCCATTGTGCCGGCGCCGCAAGGCAGAGGATTAGCCTGTTAAGCCACGGCGCCAGCCAGCAGTCATGTATTTTGTACATGCAACTTTAAACCTAAGTTGTGTAACTTTTCATTATTTGCATTGCTGTAGCTAACACTATTATTGTCTTTCAATATTCCAAAAACCTATAACCATTTCCTTCACAGTGCTGGTTATATATTTATAACATAAATGATGAGGTATGTTATTATTAAAATATTTCATTATTTCCCTGATTTATCATTATGCTTGAAAAGCTAAATTCCACTTGTATATGTATAAAATTGAAAAAACACACATGTGGTCATCTGATCTGGATGTGAATGCTTGACTCGACAGCAACATTCAGAGAAAAACACCTTCCACTGCTCTTGGGGGAAGGAGAATTTCAATCCTCTGCAGCCAGATCTGAATGGCTCTGCATGCAACTACGCGCACTCTCACCTGTGCCCTCCATGCAAACCTGGAGCTGGAGTGCTATGTCCTAGAATTTTTAGATTTATAATATATATACACACACATAAGATTTGTTTACTTACTTGAAAGTCAGATCCATAGAGAGGTGAGAGAGAAAAAGAGATCCTCTATCCACTGCGGTCACTCCCTAGATGGCCACAACGGTCAGGGCTGAGCTAAGCTGCCGTCGGGTGGAGGAGCCTCCTCCAGGTCTCCCAGGGGGCCCAAGTGCTTGGGTCATCCTCCACTGCCTTTCCCAGGCCATCAGCAGGGATGCTGCATCAGAAGTGGAACAGCTGGGACACGACCCGGTGCCCATAGGGGAAGATGGGATGCCAGCATCTCAGGTGGCAGCTTTACCCACTATGCCACAACGCTACCCTGGATTTTAAGAGATGACCGAATTAGGTGGTTCACAGAGCTAGGGACTGCAGAGAATCTGCTCTGGCATCCAGTGTGGAGTAGAAGATGTTTGAGGTCACAATGTTTTTCTCCGCTTGTTGATGACAAATCAAGTATCTACAAT
Organism: Lepus europaeus; assembly: GCF_033115175.1. Lineage (NCBI taxonomy): Eukaryota > Metazoa > Chordata > Mammalia > Lagomorpha > Leporidae > Lepus > Lepus europaeus. The sequence goes on along the minus strand of NC_084832.1, from coordinate 5,666,723 downwards.
CAGATTGGGTGTCCACAGCACTTTTTCAAAATTGTACATAGGAGACACAGATGCGAGAGAAAAGCAGAGGAGGCTGGTCTTATGTGTCAGTTACTAGGAGAGTTTCTAGTTTTTGAAGTTTTGATTTAAATATCCCTTATTTTGAACTCTATTTTACTTTTTATCTAACAGTCCACCTTGAATCAGAAAAATAACTGACAAGAGAGACCTTAAGATGGGACAGAGAGGCCAGCGCCATGGCTCAATAGGCTAATCCTCCACCTGCAACGCCGGCACTCCGGGTTCTAGTCCCTGTCGGGGCGCCGGATTCTGTTCCGGTTGCCCCTCTTCCAGGCCAGCTCTCTGCTGTGGCCCAGGAGTGCAGTAGAGGATGGCCCAAGTGCTTGGGCCCTGCACCCCATGGGAGACCAGGAGAAGCACCTGACTCCTGGCTTCGGATCAGCGCAGTGTGCTGGCTGCAGCGCGCCAGCCGCGGCGGCCATTGGAGGGTGAACCAATGGTAAAAGGAAGACCTTTCTCTCTGTCTCTCACTGTCCACTCTGCTTGTAAAAAAAAAAGATGAGACAGAGAAGCACTCTCACCAGAGGGACCCATAGTGACTGAAAGATAAACCTGTTAACGGCAGTGAGGAGAAAAGTGAAATCAAACATTTGCAGGTGTACGGAGAAGCCCCTCTCAAGAACAGCAGTGTGCCTGGAGCAGCAGGGCTAGGACAGGGAACCCAATTCCTCTTAGAAAAGTATTCTGTTGATGACATCTGCACACCTGTACCAGGACTTTAATATGGGCTTGGTTTTTCCAGGTAGCGCTGATAAACCTGACCCCATGAATATGGAGGCCTTGCAGGTCCTTCCCATGAAGACGGAAGGCAATGCAGAACAATTCTTGAGTGTCAGCAAACATTGTGCGAGTCAATCACCTGTTTGGAATGATCTGGAACTCTAAAGCTCATTATAGAAATGTGTGTGGTTACTACTTCAAATGAAGTGTATTCCTTCATGATGAGCACTTTGCTATGTGAGTAACAAAATAGGTGACAAACAAAAGCACCCGATTTCAGGAATTTTGTAAATAAGTACACAGTGGGACACCCCCTATTTCACACAATACAGTGATGATTATTTTATATTTGTGGGCATTTCTCCCAACATTTTATTATATATTTTATGTCAATTTATAGACATTTCTATTTATGTGTATGTATAAGTGTATATACCTAAAACTAATGTTAGAACTCTGCCCTGCTTTTTGGAAGATCTATCATTTTCCCCATTTTTTTTTTTTTGGTCACTTGGTAACATGCATATTTTTATTGGCTGTGTATTATTCCATATTGTGAATGTGTTATAAATTACTTTTTATGATTTTAAATTTTGAGACATTGGTTGGGGAGTTTTAATTAGGAATGGAGTTATAAGGTTGATTAATTCAACTGCCTTTTGATATATCATTCAAAATATCTTGGATTTTCACTTCTGAGAAAGGGACTGGTAACACGTGTATGACATCTTGTAAGATACAAAGCTCTACTCATCACAGGTGCAGATGATTACCAGGAGAAATTACTGTAACTGCTTTATTCAACGTCGAATTAGAATTTAATTTTTAAAAATTTTTCAGTACTGTTGAGAGGTGACCAGAGTCTTATATCATGCTTTGCTCTGTTAGGGTATGTTTTTATATGTGTCTACTCAAGAGATTTTTTAAAAAAAGATTTACATGAAAGTCAGAGTTACACAGAGAAGGAGAAGCAGAGGGAGAGGTCTTCCATCTGCTAGTTCACTCTCAAACTGACCGCAACAGCTACAGCTGCGCTGATCCAAAGCCAGGAGTCAGCAGCCAGGAGCCAGGAGCTTCTTCCGGGTCTCCCATGGAGGTGCAGGGGCCCAAGGACTTGGGCCATCTTCTGCTTTCCCAGGCCATAGCACAGAGCCAGATCAGAAGTGGAGCAGCAGGGACTCGAACCGGCGCCCATATGGGATGCTGGCACTGCAGGCAGTGGCTTTACCCACTACACCACAGTGCCAGCCCCTACTCATGAGATTTTAATGGACTGAATGGAGGAAGTAAGGTATTAAGAACAGAAGGTACTTGAGAACCCATTTTGTTTATAGCAAATTCCTTGGGTATCTCCAAAACCTTGCTTTTGTCTACTGTTTTGGTACATGGGAGACCCAGATGAAGCTCCTGGCTTCAGCCAGGACCAGCCCTGGCCATTGTGGCCATTTGGTGAGTGAACTAGTGGATGGAAGATCTCCATTTCTCGGTGTAACTCTACCTTTCAAATACATCTTAACACACAGAAATTTTTCCATTAAGTCCAGGTATTGGAGCCTTCATTTTGAGGACTCAATAGCCCACCCATTGTGTTTGGAATTTACCTTTGAAATTCAATTAAAAACACTTGAAAAACTTAGTTGGTCTTTGTAGTGATATACTTCTAAATTTTTGATGGATTATGTCACCTAGAGAAAAAAGACATTTTTCTTTAATGTGTGATAAGTGTAAAATAAAACTTTATAATACCTATTTCTTTACCCTTGCAAAACCTAAGGACCCCTCCTACATGTTTCTTGAAAATATGTTGTACAAGTGAGGGTTCAACCAGAAAAGCAAAACAAGCAGAAACTAGGTTGATGGAGTGAGAAATATTTATCACAAGGAATTGGCCGACACAATTTTGAGGGCTATCAGCAAGCCTGCAGTACATAGCATAGGGGGAAAGAAAAAACACAGGCAGTGGTAAACCCAGAAACTAAAGCACAGGTCATCATCCTGCCTTTGAGAAGGTCTGAGCCCCCATTAAGGGGTTCACCTGATACAGTCAGGTACACCCAATATTCTTGCTGTTGATTACATTTGTTTCAGCTGACGAGGGACTCGAACCATGTCTGCAAATACCCTCACAGCAGTACCTGGGTTCATGATTGTTGAAACAGCTGAGGACTGTAGCTCAGCCTAGCCAAGTGTCCACATTAAGAACCATCACATATGGCAATCAAGTAAATTGAGTTGAAAGTCCAATTTTCAATTTGCTTGAAAGAAGTTTTCAGTCTTTTTTTAAAAAATCTTTTTAGCTGAAAGCAATAGTGGACAGCATGATTTTTAGCAACTTGCTATTAGCCCTCAGTTTGCTGGGTTTGCCTGGTACACAGGGTTGTAAACACACAAGTTTCATGAACCTTTCTCCATTGGTCATTGAGTTCTCTAGTTTTTCAAGCTGTTGGTCACCATTCGCTTAGTATTAATAAGTTTGTGGCTAATCTTATCCTGAGTGTGTTGACATAATAGCTTTGCAATACACAGCTCTTCCTTTCCAGAGAGCTGTGAGTGCTTTGTCGACTCTGAGCCTGATTTCTTTCTCTGTAAAGCTGTTCTCCATCCACCCCTAGAGGAATATTAGTACTCTAGAGCAAGACCTCAATTTGCGATTGCAGCAGAAATAAATTGGTGTTCTTATAGCAGAAGATACTTCTCTAGTGGGCCCTGGGAGGATTATTTCATGTTTTAAGCACGTCACAAAGTCTTATGTAGAGCAAGTTATTCCTCATAGTTATGAAGTTGAACATAGAACACCGGAGGCTGAGGAAGTAGTGTTGCACTCTGGTGAGCTGTGGCTCTGTCTGTTGGTCAGATCACCAGGGGTTTTCAAAGCAATTTTAAGAAACAGTGGCTAGAGACTGGAGGGGACAGCTGTCTTCCCATCCTTTCCAGAGACTTTCACCTCTGGGAGAAGGAAAATGCCAAGCTGTGGACTAAATGACTAAATGCTTTATCTTTGGCTGGAAAAAAAAATCATTACTGATCTATTATGTTCATTCTAAAATAATACCAATGATAGCAGGCACTTCAAGAAGGTCATTACAAGTGGAACTAAAAGGGGCAAAGAATTTTGAAATCCATGCATAATTTTTCAAAACATGCAAACTTTTTGAAGACTCTCGCATGCCTAGATTTCAAATAATTTTTGCACTGAAATAGACTTATATTTTAATTCTATTTTCTGCAAACTCTTTGAATTGCCCTTGTGTGTCCCAGGAGAAAATATCTTCATGAAGTAATAAGCAAAACTAAAAGTACAGCTGAGAAAGCACTAGATGGAATATTCATGAAACTTCCAGCTGGTATTAACTTCTGCGTCTCTGTTTCTTCATTTATATGGTTAGAAAATTAGTCTAAATGGCATTTCCTAACCCTTTTGAATCTCAAACTTTAGAAGAGTTCACAACGTTGAGAGCAGGCAAAACTGCCTGTAGAAGGATTCCAGCTATTTGTTTGATAATTTTGATTGCTTATAGGGAAAAGGCAAAAAGTATAACATAAATGGGAAAGTTCAATATTTATTCTGGAAATAGCTGGTTTTAAGTGTTCTAATATTATTTACAAATTTGATAAAATTATCTTTTAATGTTTAATATGAAATTACCAGTCTAATTCACTCAATTACACTTTAAAATTGCAATCTCAATGCTAATATTTTCATGTTCAGGATGCCAAGTCCTCTTAAATATTACAATTACTTTATATGCCAAATATACAGGTTACTATTCCCAAACTAAATACAAAAGCCTTCATACTCTGAACTTGATTTATGCCACCAATATACTTAACTCTAAACCTTCCCTGGTTATTTATAGTCACCCATTTATCCTTTATGGAAACAATTTCCTATCCCAAGTAAATTGTGTTACATCATCAACAGGCTGTTTGTGTATTCAAAGATTTTGGCTGTGTTATGAGATCCAAGTCGTAGATGTCCAGGGCAATTTTCCCCAAGCTGTGAGAGACGAGAAGAGCTTTCTTTTATAGTCTCTTGGTTAAACTGGGCTCCAAGTCTCAACCCTGCCAATGGCGTGAGCTGCACTTGGATTTGAATCTGCGGCGCCCCTGCTTCAGTGCTCTGCTTTGAGCCTGCAAACTTCACGAGGGCCATTTCACCCTTAGTTTGGAATCCCCTAAGGTATTTTTTTTTCAATTGACTTTTATTCTGAATTTTCTTCATTCTCATCTTCTAGCCATTTTAAAGTTATTGAGTTGGATTCTGCCCAAGTCTTGTGCCTGTGTCTTGGCTATGTCATAGCCACTAGCTTCCTAACGCACTTTGATGACAGTATGGATTTTCACTTTCAGATATACGGTTTCACCTGAGTCCTGTCCTTTCTGATGGCGAGGGCAGGTGTATTAATATCATTACTATTTCTGGTCTTATTTTTCCTATCCTATTTTGTTGACTGTGAAGGCTACCTCAAGAATAGCAGCTCTGTGGTACATAGCAGTAATTGCTAAACTCTTGACTCCTGATCAAAGATATTTTCGTATTTCTCTAACTCGGATTAATCTAAGATTCTTCCCAGCTTACAGAAAATTGAATTCTAAAAATCACAATTAAGTGGGGCATAGACCTTGAAGACATGAGTTCCGTTGTTCGAAGACCTGGGGAGGGAGTGGGTGGCTAGGGGTACAAGCTCCCGGGTCTATATTTCTCCATGTTCACTTCCCCAAGCCCTTCTCCACCCTGCAGGCCAGATTCTTCCTCACAGGGTCAGCAGGAATGGGACAATTTCGGAAGTGTAAAAAAAAAATTCTTTAAAACTACTGAACTTTGTGATTTATTTGAGTACAGCAAAACGACTTGCATGGGGCAGTTCTCAGAATAAGAGCAGATTCTTAAGAACCCTGAGTACATGATCAGAAAGCATTTATAGAAAATCAGAGGTGAGACACAGAAAACAACATAATTGGCTCCAGGCTCGTCAATCAACCAGTGAGTTGGTTACAGCTTAACTAGGTGTTTGTAGTCTGCTCAGCTAAGTGGCTACAAATGTGATGAGACTGTATGTAGGTTGGTCTTTTGGATCCAGTGCAGGTACCCGCTCTGATTCCGTGGCCTCCTGCAGCCTATCTTTCACAGGAGGAATTCTGCATATTGTCCTTCCCCAACCCCAACTGGCGTCTTCCTAAATCTGAGCACTTGACTCCCAAGCCACCTCCCAGGAAGCTGAAGCATAATCTTACCTCTGCATCCCCAGGAGTTTGGGCTTTTCCAAATTGCCCTGGAGGGAGAGGTTTCTCAATTCCAGGAAAACTGTTTTATCCCAAACACATCTAGACACAGACTCACACAGCCAGATGCCATGAAGTCCTCCCTGCTGTGTTGGGGTGCAGGGGGAAAGAGCGAGACTGAAGCATGAAACAGCAGTTAATAAATCAACAGATTATCTTGCAGCATGTGAATTAGCAGTTATTATACAAATACTTTAAATAGTGCTGTAGATCTTACAAAGTACTTTCTTATATATGTCATCTTTAATCTTCCTAAGTGCCTTGTCAAGTAAGAATTGCAGTCCATTTTGCCAGTGAAAAACGCAAGACTCAAAGAAGTGCTCATCTCCAGTCTCACAGGTGTGTGTGTGTGTGTGTGTGTGTGAGTGAGAGAGAGAGTGTGTGTTCGCAGAGGTGGCCGCACAGGGGGATAAATCAGAGAAGTGTTTAAGTAATGCCCACGGTCAGGACTCGGCGTAGGTGAATTAAAGTCTCTGGAGGTCTTATGTGCTCTTTTTAGAATTTTTCCAGATGATTCTAATATGCAAGCAGGACCAAGAGAATGAAAACCCAGTTCTGATTCCAATGGCATTTCGTTTAAACATTATATCACAGTAATCATTTGAGCATGGTTAGTGAAGATGTTCATTCTTGCTGCAGAGGGGGAAAGGAAGGGGTTTTGTGAGAGCATTTCCCAGTGCCCTCAGCTGCTGTGAGGAATGGATCTGCAGCACACATCAGAGAGCAGACAGGGAGGGCTGACACAGGTGTGTCTGAGTCCTACAGGTGAACTTGCTTTGGACTGCCTGCTGGGTCCACGCGCCCCCTCCCACCCCCAAGGTGCAACGTCATCAATGTGCGGCTATAAAGAGTCCAAGGACAGAGCCCTTCTCACCTAACTCCTGGGGGCTGGAATGGGTTCTTGGTAGTGGGGGGAGCTCCTACAAAGTGGGCACCTAGGCGTAATAGCACTTTGCAAAGGGAGCTGGCGAGAACTCTGTGGGCAGGGTCGGGGTGGGCTTCAGACAGCGGCTGGGCCTTGAGTTCTATCACCAGGGGACAACGTTGCCTCCCCTTCTGTCCTCCCTCCCCTCTTCCTTCCCTCTGGTACCCATTTTGTATGGAGTAGGGGGGCAAGATGGAAGGAAAGGGAAAAGCTGTGGTTTTTGTCATGATCCTGCTCCATCTATTTGCGGTATGGATTCTGAAAGTAGCTTAGGACCCGCTGTTCCCACAGTGGGCCAGCAGCCTTCCCTGGGTAGGGCTCTTGGCTTCTTATTTAAGTGATTCTTTCCCTCTATCCGGCAGCTGGAAAAATGTTAAAAATGCGGTTGAACTTGTTCTAAAATGTACCTGTCTTATTGAGCGGAGGCTGGAAATCTTATTTACATAAGCGATAAGTCAGATGATTAGGGGTGGGAAATCACTTAAAATATGCACTGAAGATCTTTCTAGACCTGGTTTGAAAACCTTACGCCCTGGGTAAACCGAGAGTCCCTTTCACTGACTTGCGATAAGGGAAAAAGAAAAGCAATTGTGTGCAAAACGGATTTCATCAGGAAAGAAAGTGAAAGGGAATCCTCTCAGGAACGAATGAAAGTGGGAGGGGGAAGCAAGTGAAGCAAACCCCCAGGCAGCAGGGTGGAGGGGTCTTCAGATGCAGAGATAAAAGGCTGGCTGGTTTCTTATTACCTTAATTGCTTCCTGCCTGTGTGGGTGCTCTGTAAAGAGTAAGAGCCAAGAGATAAGAGGGAATTGTTCTAGAATGACAAGGGTGGGCACCCAGAGACCAAACATGGAATCCGTGCAAGTTGTCGCCATAGCTGAGTGGACTTCAGGGTGGCCCCAGGCAGAAATCTGGCCAACTGCCCCCAGCCTGAGGTTCCCGGATGAGCCGAGACCGAACTCTACAATGCCAGTTTGCTATATGAAGCTGCTTCCTAAGCTGGGAAAACATGACCCATTAAGCTTCAGGTTAGGGATACAAAAACATGGAAACAGCTTTTTATTTAACATGTAATAAAACAGCTTAAAAACTTGAAAGGCAGAAGCTGCCCATCCACTGGTTCAGTCCCCTACTGCTGCCCACAGAGGCTGAACCAGGCCAAAACCAAGCGCCCCAAACTCCACCTATGCGGGTGGCAGGAACCCAAATACTGGAGCCACTGCCTGCCGCCTCCCACAGTGCACATTGGCAGGCAGCTGGAAGGGGGAGTAGGACTTGGAATTCAAATCCAGGCACCCCAATAGGGGATGTGGTACTGCTGTGCCCACCACTCCTCGTATAACTTTTAAATGCATTTTTGGCATAACCTTTTGCTTGCTCTTACCACGGCTTCACACACACGTCAGTGAGCAACCACCTGGGCTGGTTCACTTCATTACCACCCACAGGCCACGGTGGTGGAGCCTCTGGCAAGCTTTGATCAGGTGAGGCAATGTGAGCAGTTGATCAAGAGCCACCATCTTGGCTGTCGCGTGGCCATTCCAGGTGCCCTTTGCCAGGGCTACAAAACCTTTATTCATAGCAGCGGGGACTGTCTCCTGTGTACCAAGTACTGGCTGAGTGGTGCCATTTAGATGGAACCCCTGCCCTTGGGATGCTGAGGGGCACCTGAGCGAGATGTAGTGACCCCGTGCCATGGAAAGTGCTGTGCAGCATTCAGGTTCAGGAGGTGGGGTAACTGTGGTCGGGCTTGACACAAGGTGGGGGTTACAGGGAGGGGGCTCCATGGCCACTTTCCTTAGCCTTGACGTCCCTTCCTTAAGTTTTCTGACTCGACCTTCCAGGCTCATTCTCTAACACATGGTATTTAAAGAGGGTGAGCTCTGCAGCCGGGGACACTGACTTTTCAGTCCATTCTGGGACCAAGGTTGGCAATGGTCTCTTTCCGAGCTCCTGAGAGGAGCCCACACCTGTAGGGCATTAGACCCAATAGGGCTGGGATGATTGGGTGGTTCTGAGGACCAGCTGGGATAACCTGCTGTAGAACCGACAGCAGAGGAAGCAGCTAACTTACACTCGCAGCAGGAATGGAGCTCGCGACTGTCCTCTTCAGGCCTCCATCTTTGCTACCAGGTGTCAGAAATGCCTTGTGTCTGCTAGCCTTAGTGCTGCCACCTTCTGGTGTGCCCCAGGCCTCGCCACCTTCCTGCTTCAACCCTTTGCCAACCTGCCAGGACGCTGATAGCAGTGCCTTGTCACATACCCCTCCTCTACTGGAATGCCCCTTCCCTTCAACTTTCTGTGAACTCCTTAAATACCAAGCATTCGTGGAAAAATCCCCTCTCCCTGCCCTCCCGGGATGACGCAAATGCACTCTGTACCTAAAGGACATTAGCACTTGGGGATTGTGGGACGACTAGATACAACCCAAACAGTCCTGGAAAACCCCCTGCTCTACCCTCCCCTGATAGCATGACCAAACATTGTACCTAACAGTGTTGCTTGCCAAGTCTGCAGCCATCAGATGTCTCCATGGCCCCTGTCTGTCTATGCACTTTGCAGGGTTTCATGGCCACCTTGGTGTTCCCAAGTTCCTAGTTACATGACTGGCATGTGGTGGCAGTGGTTACCAAAGTACACTTTAGGTTTTTCTTTTTTGTTCTGACTTGGTCTAATGTGTACTTACAAATCCTTGTTTTCCTTAAGATAAATCCCTGACAATTTCTGCAGTCTGTTAGCGCTGCTGGTAACTGTAAATCTTGTCTCGGGCAGTTTATCTCCATTATTGTGTAGCTCAGAATTGATCTGCTATGCATCATCATTTGAGTCTTTCCTCTCTGTCCTTGCATTGTCTGCAGTGACCTGTGCACGTCTTTAAAGCGATGTTGTCACCTCTCTCCTGGCCCTTGTCCTGTGGGTCGGCTCTGAGCCCTTGGATACCTTTGACCATTAGCCATGATTCTACTCTCAGGATTTGCTTACACTTCTTTGAGGTCCCATGTCTCCAGTGCCCTCCAGTATCCCTTGATATATTCTGGAGCCAACTCTGTCTGGAATACAATCTAGTTCTCAGAATAACCCATGCTCATCACCTATGCTGTCATTCTAACAGCACTTAAGGATATTTATGGGCCTTTGTAAATACTACAGTGGCGGCTGCTGCATTGCTTGTTTTTCTGATCCCACTACTTGGAAGCTGGCTAATCTTCTTAGGCATAATGTTGAAAAACTTGTGCCGTTATAGAAGTCTTTTCTATAGACACCTCCATGGGCTCCTCCATCCTGTCTGCTTTCTTAGGTTGTCTTCTCTTCAGACTTCTAATCTTTGAGTTTCTTTGAGACATATTTGAAATAAATCACTCATGATACTTGTCACTGTATGTTTGAATTGTAGACTTCTATTGAAACGGCGATGCCATAGGCATACAACAGCACCTCTCACACCTGAGGGCAAAGGTAGATTGGATTGTTGATTGTGTTTGACTCTCCTGTTCTTGATAAGTTATTCCACTTGACAGTCCATATTTCTCCTGAATACTGGTAACTTGATGATAACACCTTTCCTTTTACTTAAAATTTGAATTGCTGGCTTTATACTTTACCTTCTGAGACTAGGTCCCCCTCCAACCCTGTGATTACTTAACCTTGGGTTGCAATAGGACTTGACTTATGAACTGCTGTGGCTTGAACAAGACTGGCTTCCAAACAGGCAGGTGTTTACCCCCCAAAGTCACAAGTCGGTGATATGAAGACAGTGTGCTTAGCATGGGTGTATCCTCAGAATACAGTTCTCGGGAGGGGATTGGTTAGGAAGCCTTTGTTTCCCAGCTTATGCTGTGATGGTTTTTCCATGTTCTACCTTCAGCCTCATCAGAGGCCAAGCTAATGAGGCTGCTAGAACTTAAATTTGAATCTCAAAGTTTGAAGCTAGATGGACATCTTCTGCATAGATGTTACGCAGGCATTTTGCCATAGTGGTGAAAGGCTGACTACTATAACTTGCTACATGGGAGCATTGTGGGGAGAATTTGCCATTCTTCTATAATGAAGACATAAAGCCCAGGATCCACTCAGCTCAGTGCTGAGGACAAATTCCCCTGCACATTCCTCTGCCCTCATCAGTCTGTGCTTGGGGCAAAGCCTGAATATCCTATCACAACAGACTCCCTTTGTCCCTAGCCCTCTACCATCTACCCCTCTATCAAAGCCTTTTGTAATGAACATGACCCTGCATCAATTCTTTGCTTCCTCTCCCCCCCCCCCCGAATTTCTAGCACTAAGACCTTCCCAGCAGCCCAGCAATAGCTGCTGTGCACTTTCTTGTGCTTCAGGAACTTCGGGATGAGCTGCTGTGGCACTGGCTGCTTCTGGTTCCCCACGGCTGCCTCAGACAACAACCCTTCCCTATCTGTAAAAAAGATGGAGAAATGGCAAATCTTGTGAGGCTCAGGGCATCACATGCTGACCACTGTCTTGTCATTGCTATTTCTGCCCTCCTGACTATAAAATGCAATGGACGGGAACAGAACTGATGGGCTTTCTCCCCACCCCACCCCACACCCCACCAGGTTTCTCATGTGTAGGGGACCTTCTTCATACCATTTAGTTACCTGCCCAACTTTGACCACCTTACCCATGTATTCCTCTACTCCAGCTCAGCACTCCCTTAGTTGCTGGCAAGCTTGTTGTAAACCATAACCAAACTCCACCAAAGTAACTATTAAAGCAGTGATATTGGAACACAAATTTCCTATCTTGTAACTGTTTCAACCATGGTGGGTCCTCAATGCTGAGTCTTCTATTTCCATGTCTAGTTTTTCCTCCATCAGCCTCTGTCTACTTCCTCCTCCAACTTGTGCCTAATGATCCATCTTTGCAATTCTTGATGCCCAGTGTCACCTTGCCACTTCGGGTTTGTCTTCCCTAATGGGTCTAAAAATCCCATGTGAAAATTCAACTACCTTCTCTGCACCTATGTAGTGTGCTTTTGGAGAAAGTCACATGGCAGGAGAGGCCCTGCATTGAGGTTCTTGATAGCCAAGCTCTAACACTGCTGGGCAGTCCTAGAGTTCTTCAGTCAACTATGCACTCTGCACAACAATGGCTCTTCAGTTTCCATTGACCCGAGTTCTCCTGGTCACAAACAATAGGCTGATGTCCTTTTCTACCTTGCCAAAGCAGACTCTGCCATTAGATGAACTTCTACCACCTTCTGAAACATACAGAATGACCAACCTTCAGCTCTGCCCACTGAATCTTCCCTTCCTCCTGACACAACAGGATACCACCCCCATTGAACTTCTGAACTCCACCACTTCGTTTTCTCTAGAATATTTCCTGCATGATAATTGGATTCTAAATATCTTTAAAGAAACCATAAATCCTAAACAAGCAGAATCCACTTTAGGAACACTGAAGTCAGTCTAATACTAAAACAAAATGCCAGATATTCTTCAACTTGAACAGGCATTGACTATCACTCTGGCGGCTGGACCGTCCAAGATCAAGGTGCTGGCAGGTCCAGTGTCTGGAGAAGGCCTGATCTCTGCTTTGAAGTTGCTTCCCTGAATGCTGTTTCCTTGTTGGCGGGGCAATACTGTGTCCTCACACGGTGGAAGGGATTGAAGGTACGGACTCAGTCCCTCAAGCCAAGCAATGAGGGGTTTTCCTTGGTGACTTCATCACCTGCTAGTGGTCCTGTTTAACATAACCACAGACATTCAACACGGACTTTGAGTGGGGGGAGACAAACATTCAACCCAGAGCTAGACCAGTGTTAAGTGCCACCTTGCCTGGGGTCAAGTTCAACCTTGGCTACTCCATGAGTTTGTGACTTCAAATTTTTTAAACTGCTATAGTTCACATATAAATACAGGTGGTAGAAATAGTTGTAAGAATAGTTGATTGCACACAATGACTAGAGAATTTATAGCAAGATCTATCAACTTGCTTTTATTGCTAATTTCCTAACTGGGTCATGATTGTCTAAAGTTTTCTGTCTAGAAGTTTCTAATCTAATTCCTGTCTTTTTCCATAATGGTCAGTCGACCATTTTCAGAGAAATGTTTGCCTGATCCCTATCCTGATGTCCTTCTGGAACTGCTCTTATGGTTTGGCTCAATTTTCTGAGTCATGTGGCCCATGCTTCTTTGCTTTCCCCCAACACCTCCATCTGTGTTTGTAGGCTTAAATACTATTTAAATTTACAAAGTACAGCTTTTGGATTACAGTGGCTCCCCACCACCCATAACTTTCCTCCCACCTGCAACCCTCCCATCTCCTGCTCCCTCTCCCATCTCACATCAAGATTCATTTTCAACTACCTTTATATACAGAAGATCAACTTAGTATATAAAGTAAAGATTTCAACAGTTTGCACCCACACAGAAACAAAGTATAAAGTACTGTTTGTGTAGTAACTATACCATTAAATTCACATAGTACAACACATTAAGGACAGAGATCCTACATGGGGAGTAAGTGCACAGTGACTCCTCCTGTTGTTGACTTAACAAATTGACACTCTTGTTTATGGCATCAGTAATCTCCCTAAGCTCTAGTCATGAGTTGCCAAGGCTATGGAAGCCTTTAGGGTTCGCCGACTTCCATCTTATTCTGATAAGGGTCATAGTCAAACTGGAAATTTTCTCCCTCCCTTCAGAGAAAGGTACCTCCTTCTTTGGCCCCGTTCTTTCCACTGGGATCTCGCTCAGATCTCTCATGTAGGGTTGTGGTGGGTGTGTGTTTTTTTTTTTTTTTTTTTTGCCAGAGTGTCTTGGTTTTCCATGCCTAAAATACTCACGGGCTCTTGAGCCAGATCCAAATGCCTTAAGGGCCGATTCTGAGGCCAGAGTGCTATTTAGGACATCTGCCATTCTATGGGTCTACTGTGTATCCTGCTTCCCATGTTGGATCATTCTCTCCCTTTTTAATTCTATCAGATGGTATTAGCAGGCACTAGTCTTGCTTATGTGATCCTTTTGACTCTTAGACCTATCAGTGTGATCAATTGTGAACTGAAACTGATCACTTTAGCGAGTGAGATGGCTTTGGTACATGCCACCTTGATGGCATGGAGTTGAAATCCCCTGGCACATTTGAAACATGTGGGCTTATATTTGCAAGAAGTTTTGAGAAGGGTGTATAGGAAGTAAAACTTTATGGATGTTGAATACTTGAAGGTATTTAGTGTACTTGTACAAAACTTGAGTCTAAAGTCCTCTTTCAGAAGTGTTGTTTGTATCTGAAAGGCAGTTAGAGAAAGAGCCAAAGCCCTTCCATCTGCTGGTTCATTCCCCAAATGGCTGCAATGGCCAGGGCTGGGCCAGACTGAAGCCAGTAGCAGCTTCTGGGCTTCCCACATGGGTGCAGGGGCCCAATCACTCGGGTCATTCTCTGCTGCTTTTTCAGGTGCATGAGCTGAATTGGAAGTGGAGCAGCTGGAACTCAAACCAGTGCCCTTGTGGGGTGCCAGCATTGCAGGCAGTGGCTTTGCCCACTACATCACAACACCAGGCCCCATTTGGAATTTTAAAGGCACCTCTCTATTTGTTCCTATTGCCCATGTTTATCTAATGCATTGCATTCTTTTTCCACATGCTACCACTTTCACCACCTACAAAAGCATCAAATCCTTAACTTTGCTGTTATGAAGATGGAGGCACAAATGTTTTCTTGATGCTTTTGGTCTGTAGGGGTGTGACACTTCCTAGGTGTGCAGAATTTTTGATCTTTATAATCTGTTCTTGGTACATGAGTCCATGAAGTCTAACACTTATAAAAAGTCTTATCTCCTATTCCACCTATCTTATTTTGCTCCGTGTTTCTTCCACATCTCAAATTTACTTATCCTCTATTGATGTATTTCTTCACTTCCTCACAATTCTTCACCCAATTGCATTTTTATTACACTGCCCCTACAAAAACCTCAAATCTTTTCAATGAGGTTGTTACCTCATTTTTAAAGATTTACTTGAAAGGCAGGTCTTCATCCACTGGTTCATTCCCCAAATGGCAGCAATGGCCGAGCTGGACCAATCCAAAGCCAGGAGCTGCTTCTGGATCTCCCATGTGAGTGCAGGGGACCCAAGGACTTGGGCCATCTTCTTTCCCAGGCCATAGCGGAGAGCTGGATCGGAAGTGGAGCAGCCAGGACTCAAACCAGTGCCCATATGTGATGGCTGCCACTGTAGGCTATAGTTTCACCTGTTATATCACAGTGCTGGCCCTTGTCTTATTTTTGGAAACTTATTCTCTAAGTTGCCTATTCTTTGGCTTGTTCTTTGTTTTCTGTGGTATTTGCTCTTTCTTGTACTCATGAAATATATTCTTGCAGTCTCCTTGCACCTGCCATCTCCTCAAATGACTACATACGGCTAGAGGGCAGAAGGGTAGTAACTAGGAACTCAAACCAGGTCTCCCAGGTGGGTGGCAGGAACCCAACATCACCACTGCCTCCCAGGGTCTGCCCTGGGAAGCTGGAGTCTGCAGCTGAGCTGAGGGATCCCACACAGGTGCTCTGAAGTGGGTCCTGCCCTCTTCACCCAGAGGCTAGATGCCTGCTCCTTGTCGGGCTGAAAGGCCAGGGAGCTGGTGGGAACTACTGCTACACTGGAAGTCCTGCACCACTCCCCCCCTCCTCCTGTCGTGCACTGACTGGGAGCCTTCAAGGTGGGCACTGCCTGCACTTTGCTGGCTCCTCTTAGGGGGCAGAACTAGAACTTTCACTGAGCTACCACCATTGCTGTGGTGCTTACTGGAAATCTCTGGCTAATTCCGTACTAATATTCCTTGGTGAAAATATTCCTGTAGTTGCCCTATTCTCTTGATCTGATACCTGCCACTTCCCTACTATGCCACAGTCCTGGGGCAGGTGCACACACTGTCCCCGCTTGCCCTGCAGAGTGCTCTAGGCCATGTTCTAGGATTTGTCTCATATGACCCTGGGCTTTAGTTTGTTTCCTGTCTTCCTGTAACTCCTCTATTGATGACTTCCCCTCTTTGCAGCCATGGTTTCTTTTCATGCCTCTGGACTTCAAAAGCACATAATCTCTGTACTCCTGTTCATTTGAATATGAAGCTTTCATAGCTGGTTAAACTCGTGAATGAAGAATTAAGCACAAAGGCTGAAAATTTCATTTTGTCATCACATTAGCTTTTCCTGACTCCAAGTATCACTTTATAAGTAAAGCACTTGAGGCTGAAAGGCTCATTGACTTGTCTGAGGTAGCACAGCTCAAGGGGTGGAAGAATTTGAACCCTGCTCTTCCAATTCTAAGCTGTGTGCTTTAATTATGCTACTGCTGAAAACTAGCCATCATGGACTCTAGGAAGTTTAGACATAAGAGACGGGAGTTCAGTCATTTGTGTGATACACTGTCAGGGATTTTTTTCTTTAACATGGGTGAATGACTGTGCTTGTTCTTGGAAACTGACATAAATAGACTGAGTTGACAGCCAGGTACGAGAGCAGTACATGAGCGTAATCACTTGAGGACAGAACTAGGATCCAAAATGGTTCATTAACAGGTATTAGAAAAATCTGACTTCATAAGGACTGCATTTAGCAAATAAAAGGGGACAAGTGGTAAATGTTAATTTGATAGACCATGAAACCTTTAGGAATCAGATCCAAACTGAACTGGGATTCCCATGTCGTCTATCAACACTGCATAGGGAAGCCTTAAGGTCAGTTGTACGGCATTTGCGTGAGACTGTTGAGGTCAGCTGCGACGTGAGCGTCAGTATTGCAGCATGGAAACAGATCTGAGACTACAACGAACACAAACAGCCCCTAAGGAAATGCCTGTCAAAATACGGAATGTTTATTCTGAACACTTGGGCTGTTGGTCTAAAATGCAGCTTTCTGGTTCGTTAGAAATCTGAGTGTCTCAGGGAATCGTGTTGAAGTCTACTCTTAACAAGTTCCCCGAGTAATGCTCATACTCAAAGTTTGAGTTGCTGAGAAGGGAAAAGGTGGTCCCGGGGGTATATGACATTCAGCCACACCCACCAGACTGTTGACTTCCAAGGTGTCGCTCACACAAACCCTGATAACGAGGCATTTCTACAATGTCTGCAGAAGGAGCCAGTGTTCAGGGTTTGTGGTTCCCCCCACCCCCACCCACCAGGGAATTGTCGAAGACCCGGAAGCATGACTGCAGAAGGTTTGTATCTTCTCCATTGTGTGTGCCCGGATGAACTCGTGACCAATGGACACAAATCATGAGCAAAGTTGGATTTAATACAAGGATGCATTGTCTAACCATGATACAACAGACATAGAAGGACCCTCCTTTGGTGACAGGGGCTTTTTGCATCATTGGGACACCCTGAAAATAGAAGTTCCTGAGTCTTGCATCCGTACATTTCAGCTTACATGCTGAGAAACCAGCAAGCTCTCACACGATCAGTGAAAATACAGCGCTGGATTTAAAAACATGAAGCGCCCAGGCCTCTGGGTTTGACCAGTGCGGCAGACGCAGGTAGAACAGAGCTGCCTGCACTGGAGCTTCGTGCCAGGCTTTGCTTTGGATGTAAAGGGCCGATCGAGGCCGGTGGGTCCAGGAGACAAGCCGGGCACTCCGCCTTTCCCACGTGAAGTCTTTGAAAGGTCTTTGTCAAGTCCACGTGGGTGGGAGGTGGCCATGGGAGGCCTGGAAACAAAGATTGTGTTTCTCTTAGGTATCAGATGACTCGCTGAGCTCTCTAAAGTGTTCATTCTCTGATAAACGCGAACAATCTGAAAGGCAATATAACATTGTCTCTGAAAGCAGTCTCAGTTTTACACTCGAAATACTTAAGTGCTGGCGCTGTCCTCCAGTACAAACCAACAGGTCATCCAACAACTCCATCGGGAGAAGGGAAACGCCTTGGAGTTAAGCCCTTGCAGCTGGGGGGAGGGGGGTCCAGTGGAAGCTGCAGCTAATTCCCCTCCTCCCCCCTTTCCTAATACAATGAGCTTTAAGAAGCCCACTCACTACTCAGACTACCGAAGTCTTACTCGCCAAGGTGAAGTTGATGGACTGGTAGTGTGCAAGTTACATAAGCCTGGGTGACTGCCTCCTGCGCCACGTGGTCCCTCCATCCTCCCTGTAGTTAAGATTTTTCTCAACCAGCTTTGCTCAGCAGCAAGATGAAATTAGGGGAGTGAGCAGAGGGGGCGTTAAAGGTCAGGAGCCAGCAGGTACCAAGGATGGAGGTGGTGGGGGAAGCATTTCCACTGTACAGATTCTGCTAAAAGACTTGGGGGACCCCAAGGGGTCAGGCTGTAGCTGCAGTTTGATCTGGGGGCCAGGGCTTTCCTTCTTGCGGCCTCATACCTGAGATGCCTTGGAGCTTGCAGGTGAAGCCTGGGGAGCACAAGGGGTGCCCCGCGCCGTGGGAGGGCCTGGGGCTTGCTGCCGCTCGGTGGGAGCGGACCCACCTTACAGAGCTGAGCAAAGGAAGCGGATCCTGTTCAAGGCCTGCTTAAGCACAACATGGAGAAGGGAGCCGGGGCTGGGCTTTCCCAGGACTGCACCCGACGTGCAGAGCGCTCGTGGGGGAGGGGCCGCGGGCCTCCCCGGCACCTTGCTGCTGGAATCTTTGCGTCTCTGTCCAGAAACGGCTGCCTGCTAAGAGCCATTTAATAGGGTTTACCTTTGTGTGAACAGTTTCGCTGGTTACATGCTGCCCTCTGCTGGCCGCTTCAGGTCTCGCTGGTGGGGGACGTCGGAGAATGAGGTGGTATGGGTTTAAAAAGTAAACCAGGTTCTCCTCCCCACCCCCAGTTCGGGACAAGCCTCACAGCTTTGGAGTTACCAGGCTTAAACCCGAGGACGTGAAGTCTCCTAGCAATCATTCACTTCTGAAATACCGTAGCAATCTTGAGTAAAACTGGACTTTCTGACTTCGCTTTAATCCGTTTTATAAACGGCTCTTAAGAGACTAGAGACTATCTGGCTCGCTGATGTTGACTGTATCGTAGGACTTCCCAAATGGTAGGCTTTATCGGCGAGGCTTGACAGGAAAATCGCACTCCAGAACAAATCCTACGCTGGAAGATCTGCACAAGATGGGACAGACTTGGTACATAACCTTAAGACAGTGGGCTTCATATATTAATAGGAGTTAACAGCCACCCAATGACCTCATGCTTTCTCCTAACGTAAATGTTCAGAGCCTGCAGACCAGAGCAGCGCTCACAGCGCTCAGTGGTCAAAGGGGCTGTGCTTAGTGAAAGTGTTGCAAAGCATGGGTTAGAATAAATTGTCTCCAAACCCTCAGCCTGTGGCTTCCTCTGGAGAACACAGCTCTGCTTTTATTGGTAATTAGGGGAAAGAATCTGGTGTCCCAGACACTTTATGGAGGGAAAACCCAGCTTTGGTGTGTTCTAATTAGTGATCTTTAGTATTTGAAAAACCCCAAGCTTTCAAACATCTTCATAAAGGGTGTAGTGGCTCTGGCGTGGAAACCAGCGGGTTCCTGTTTGGGAAGTCTGCCGGCGCCTTGCTTATGTCCTGCCTTGAGGATCCTGGGGTTCGGGGAACCCTCAGGGCTCGTCCCCAGGTTCTCACCAGCTGGTGCACACGTCTGCACGGGGTTCCGGCTGGGTACACCCCTTCAGCGTCCTGGAGTGTCGCTTCCCGGATGAACAGTCCAGCGGCCTCTGCGCGTTTCAATAAGTCTTTGGTCACGCTGTGGAGGGGGCGATGCGTCGCGAGCAGGGCCGGCCGGGCGTGGGAAGCGCATGGAGGCGGCTCTGGACTCTGCACCGTGTGGGTGTCCACCAGGGCTCCTTGTCAGCCTAGGACTTCATGTGCACTCCATTATCCAGTCCTAATCCCAGTCTGCAAAGGGGAGCCCCGGGGCAGACGCGAAATTAACTCCTTTCCCTGTCCTAACCTTTTGGGTTTAATTTATTCACTTGTCAATCCCGTGAGTGCCTCCCGAGCTCCAGTTATTGATTTCCGCGGCCAATGCTATTTTTCCTGTTTGTTATAATATATTGTCCCATTGTTGCCGGCCGTTTGCACTCGGCTAAATTTCCCACAGAGTGGACAGGAAACGGTTCCGAGGCCTCAGACTTCCTGGGATTGATTTGGGGAGGCTGGGAGCCCCCGCCCACTTCTGGGCTTTCTGTGGGGGCGCCGCCACCAGGGCCTTGTCGCCGCCCGCCTGCACCGTGCTTCCTTCCAGGCACCCAGGGCCGCCCCCACTGCAGCCTGCCAGGCCTGGGAAACACAGCCCTTATCGGCGCCCAGGGTTATGTCATTGCTTTTTACACATGCTGTTTATTGTCCTTGGGGCCCGCTCTATGGGAATGTTCTTACGGGTGACAATGGGGAGCTGGCGGTGGAGTCACACGGCCCTGCCGTGCGCGAGGGGCCTCCCAGCCGCCTTGTAATGAGAAAACAACACGGGGACAGGACTCCAGGGCATTGCTTAGTCACCAGAAGTTTCTCCGCAGGGTCCCGCACCCTAACTGGAGGCTCCATAAGACAGCAAGACAAGTATGCTTGGGATGCACCAGGAATGCAAAGGGTACAGGGTAGATCTGTTGCTATTCTGAGTTTTTGCTGAATACCCTTAAGCTGTTCAGGCAAACATCAGCATAGACCCCCTGTGAGCTGGGATTTAAGAAAAGCCTGTCCTACATACGCTGTACTCAGTCTGAAATCTTAAATTCCACACATTGTCCCAGGCAACACACACGGGTGTCTATAAAAATAGGCCAACACAATTATTTGCCTACTCATATACTGTCAACGTCACTGTAAACTTGCTTCGGACCACTTCTACACGATGGAGATAATATTAAAAGTTAGGCACCATCCTTTGAAAGGGATTAATTTACACTCGGAGATGGTGTTCCCCCAAGGAGCTCCTGATCAATCAGAAAACCTCCCGCGCTAGTTCTGACCGATGAAGCCAGTTCCACAACCACGGCTACAGTCCATGGAGGCACCAACTTGTGAGACACCGGGGCTTACTGGTTCTTCCTGTCCTTTCTCTGTCCCCTTCTCACCTCTTCCTTCTTAATGCAGAAGATTTCAGATGTTACAGGCGAAAAGATGCCAGTTTTCTGGTGACCACATCAACGGATCTTGACATTGTCAAATCGAAGGAATCCACACAGGAAACTCGCCTCTGTTCGAGTTACAGCTGTACTGTGAACCACTGCACCTGTGGAAAGTGATTAACTTATGGATCTAATGGGTGAACTGAAGACTTTGATCAGACCTAAACCAAATCTTGTTTACGTGTTACAATAGGTGGTCGTCATCTGTTAAATTGCTTCAAGTTCACCCTGAAATGAAGTGGCCAAATCAAATACTTAAGTATAAGTTCTAGGGGCCGGCGCTGTGGCGCAGCGGGTTAATGCCCTGACCTGAAGCGCCGGCATCCCATTTGGGCGCCAGTTCTAGTCCAGGCTGCTCCACTTCCAATCCAGCTCTCTGCTATGGCCTGGGAAAGCAGAAGATGGCTCAAGTGCTTGGGCCCCTGCACCCGCGTGGGAGACTGGAAAGAAGCTCCTGGCTTCGGATAGCCATAGCTCCAGCTGTTGCGGCCAGTTGGAGTTGAACCAGCGGATGGAAGACTCCGTGTAACTCTGACTTTCAAGTAAATCTTTAAAAGTTCTAGACCCTGCACTTCAACTTCACTTCAAAACAAAGTCCTGGGTATTGCTACATGATTGAACTACTTGGAAGAAGTCGCTGGGGTGGAAGGCAAACTTCTTGCCTTTCAAACTGTTCAATTGGACCATTCTACTTTGGGTAGGGGAAACGTTTCATGTGAACACATATGAAGAACCAAGATGGGCAGACAGCTTGACAATAGAGTTGGGACTATCCAAGGTAGGTTCTGCTTCAGGGTGATCTACTGACATGGGTTTTATCTCTTCCATGAAGTGATTTGTTGCTGTAACTTGTAGACTTGACCAATTCGATAGTGGAGGCAGGAAAGCCTGTAGAAGTGAGTTGTTATGCTAATAATGCATCTCCATATTTTAAATGGATATTCCCACTGTCATTTCTTACCCTTTCAGACCATTTTAACCTCTTATAAGCTTTGATCATCAGGCTATAAGAATGGGATCCAAGTTTTTTTGTCCAGGATCTTCCAAATGTAGCAATTGGAAGATCCCCAACATAAGCCTATAAAAATGTTGACTGATATTTAAGAAAACGGTCACTGTTCTCCCTGAGGGCACCTGATGGAGATCCTGGGTGGCTCTCCTGGCTCTGACTTTAGAATTGGATTCCTCCAGGAAGTCCACTCGCATCTATTCACAATCTTTGAGGAACAGAAGTGACATCAAATGCTTAACTTTCTGGTTTGGGTGATTGGTAACTTGCAGTGCCAATATCTAAGGATGGGAAAATACTCAGACACCAGTTTGATGGAGAAATAGACTTGGTCACAAGCTCCTGAGGCTGCGCTGTGTTGATGAGCCTGAGGCATATGCACATACCTGTGGGTCTCAGGGTAGAGTTCATGGGAAATGTGTGTGACCAACTATGCATGGATTGCAAAATCCATTTGCACCAAGGTAAGTATGTTCTTAATTACAGGAATGTTTTGAAGTCTTTTCATAGGTCCAGGAAAGTCGGTCACTCTGGGAGAAGATTGGGCACAGTTGTGAGTGGTCTGCAGAGGTCCTCAAACCTGCAGAGTATCTGATGGCTCAGAGTTGAAAAAGACCACAGGCTAATGGGAAAAACCAGGGAACCCCGGTGTTAAGAGTAGGAAGAAGAGTGCCTCAATGTGATGGCAAAAAGACATAGAAAGGGGATTACGTGAAAATGTAGAGAAATCTCTACCGGACCTCATGGACACATCTTGACCTGAGAAGCCGCCACTCATAAAGCAAAGTCTTATCTGAAAATTTCGTCAGGGAGTTGATAAACTACTTCTGAGGGAACATGGGGTTTTGAGGTGATACCTGTTACATTCTCTTCCTTTCAAACAAACTTCTAAGAATTACAGGAAGAAGACAGATCATCCATCCTCTGATTCACTCCCAAGATGGCTGCAATGGCCAGGGCTGGGCCAGGCAGGGAGTTGGGTACTTCATCTGGGTCTTTCACACAGGTGCAGGGCCCCAAGCACTCGGGCCATCTTCTGCTTCCCCAGGCCACTAGCAGGAAGCTGGATCAGAAGTGGAGCAGCTGGTACTTGAACTCCCCTAATATGGGATGGCAGTTGCAGGCAATGGCTTAACCTGTGCCACAATGCCAGCCTGTTACATTTTCCATAGAAATCTTAAGTGAATTGCACAGGAAGGAGGAGCTATGCATAGAATGTTCATTTTTTTCCTATTGCTCTGGGCCTTGGGAGACTCATGCATGTTTCTTCAGTACTTCTGCTAAAATACGGAGACCCGGCTCCCTTGCAGCCACACAAGCCACGGGGAAGGTGGTACTGTGTCCTTATGGTTCGAGGCAATCAAGTCATGGAGAGTTGGTGCAGACTGACTAGATAGATCTCTTAAGTGGCTTTTTCCTCTGTAGACCATGACATAAATCCAGGAACAGGACATTGCCAACAAAGGGGAGTGTTTTTGGAGCTGGAAACGAATTTGTTAAAGCTCTTCTGCTTGAGCTTTAAGATCCCCTTGTCACTGCTGTACGACTAATGAGTGCTTGGAGGAAGGACTCCAAGTAGCACTCTAAAATGTGGTGATGGGGCCTAGGAAGATTGGGCAGAAATGCACAGTCTCTGAAGGTATCTTGGGAACCTTCTGCCAGAATCATGTCTGGGGAGTCCTGGAGGCAAAAAGCAGTAAAATGCATGAGGACGGGGGGTAACCATGTCACTTCTGTTGCTCTGAAGTAGACTGGCTCAGAATGAAACTCCAAAATGGAGGCACTAGAAGGGGAATACAGAGTGCTTATTTCGGGAGCTATTTGAGGATGCTTAGGAGCTGAGAACTAATCTACATAGTCCACTCGGGCTGCTGTAGCAAGTACCACAGGGTGGCTTAGAAACTCCTCAAGGCTGGAAGGCTGTTTCCAGTAACAGTGCCCTTCCAGGATCATGAATGGCCACCACTTCCTGGTGTCCCAAGGGATAGAGGAGTGAGGGCTCTCCAGAGCATCTTCTAAAAGCCCAAATCCCATTCCTAATCCCTCATCTACCAGTGGGCCCTGCCTTTCAATGCCGCAACAGGGTGAGGATTTCAACATAAGAACTCTGGGGCAGAAGTAAATGTTTCCTCTGTAGGAAGAGGTAAACGTGGGAGCTGAGAGGCTGGCCTTGTTTGTGGTGCAGTGGGTTAAGGGGCTGCTGGCAAAGAGGGCATCCCATATGAATGCCAGTTTGAGTCCTGGCTGCTCCATTTCCAAACTAGCTCCCTGTTAATGCGCCCAAGAAAGCAGTAGAAGATGGCTCAAGTACATGGGCCCCTGTCACCCACATGGGAGACCCCGATGGAATTCCAGGCTCCTGGCTTTGGCCTGGCCTAATCCCTGCCCATGTGGCTATTTTGGGAGTGAATCAGTGGCTGGAAGACCTCTGCCTTGCCCTAATATAATTCTGCCTTTTAAAAGATTTTAAAATCAAAATGGGAGCCAAACAATGTGAGCGAAGAGGTGCCTCTTATCTCACCATATGAACTTTTAAAAACATTTATCTATTTGTAAGGCAGAGCAATAGGGAGAGTGCTTTCATCTGCTGGTTCACTCCCCATTTAGCTCCATAACCAGGTCTAGGCTAGGCCAAATCTAGGAGCTAGGAACTCTGTCCTGGTCTTTGTGGGTGGCAAGGGCCAAGCACTTGGGCCATCTTCTGCCTCCCCAGGTACAATAGCTGGGAGCTGGATTGGAAGTGGAGTACTCAGGACCTGAACTGGGGCTCTAATATTGGATGCCAGAGTCCAAAGTGGCAACTTAACCAGCTCCACCACACAATGCCAGCACCCACCACGTGGTCTTGACATGCACCATCACCAGCCTTCCCGACTTTTCCATCTGCTGCCCAGGCCTTGCATCCAAGAGTCGAGTGTTGGAGCCGCCAGTGTATTCCCCCTGCTCTTGAAGCTACAGCTACCAAGTCCTCATTAGCTACATCAAGGAAGATCCCACAGGCTTGATGAATCTTAAGGGATCTTTGATGTATGTCATCTTGACTTTTCCTTTTTTTTTTTTTTTTTTGACGGGCAGAGTGGATAGTGAGAAAGAGACAGAAAAGTCTTCCTTTTTGCCGCTGGTTCACCCTCCAATGGCCGCTGCGGCCGGCGCATCTCGCTGATCTGAAGCCAGGAGCCAGGTGCTTCTCCTGGTCTCCCATGCGGGTTCAGGGCCCAAGGACTTGGGCCATCCTCCACTGCCTTCCCGGGCCACAGCAGAGAGCTGGCCTGGAAGAGGGGCAACCGGGATAGAATCCGGCACCCCAACCGGGACTAGAACCCGGTGTGGGGGTGCTGCAAGGCGGAGGATTAGCCTGTTAAGCCACAGCGCCGGCCCATCTTGACTTTTCCAATAAAACTTCCCTCTAGTTTCTCGCCTTTCTTTGGTCAAAGGTATATGTTTTACATTTCACTTATTCCTATGGTTTAAAATTCTTCACTGATTCTCTATCAACTACATTTGGATCAAGTCCAACTCCTTACCTCGAGGTGACAATTCTATCAGGAAGTCCCTCTAGGAATCTAGTTGTCCTTGTCTCCCAACAGGTCCAGCTAAATCTGAGACCAAACTGCAGTCAATCAAGCACATGACATAGGCCCTGGAGAGTGGGTGAAAAGATCGATATTCTTCTGTACCACTCAACGAGTTCTGAGAACCTGGGCAAATTGCTTAATGTCTTTCTGAGCTTTTTTATAAGGTGAGACAAACAGTATTTTATTGGGTTGTTGGGAGGATTAAATGAGTCAATACTAAAAAGTGCTTAGATGCAGGTATAGTTCCGACAAAGTCCAAGTCTTATCTGTCTTGATTAGTGCTGTCATGGTTGTGGTACTCATCCCATTCTTCTGCAGTAGCTGCTGTCTGTGCTCCCACATTCTCTCAAGGTGAGGTTTTTGCTTTAAGATTTGGTGTAAATGCGGAGTCTCCTACCCAGGTCTCCCGAGTGCCTTCATGTAGTTAGCCTTATCTGCATTTGCTTCCTGCCTTCTGCTTCTACATACTTCACATATTCCAGGTAGCTGTTTTGAATAATAGAAAATTTCCTTTTTAAAATGTCTCATCTAGTGTACCATTAAAATCTTCAATAGAAGACAAGTTATATTCACTTCTGTATTTTTAGTGCTCTATAAAAACACTATCAAACTTAATACAATCAATAGTTAATACTTGTTGCATTTAGCTTAGGCAAAGACAGTTTCTATATAATATATAACTAAAATTTTTCCCAGGCCATAGAGAGCTGGATCAGAAGAAGAGCAGCTGGGACTAGAACTGGCGCCCATATGGGATGCCAGCACTTTAGGCCAGGGCTTTAACCTGCTGCACCACAGTGCTGGCCCCTTCTAAAGTTCTTTCAATGCCATTATTCATCAGCCTTCTGAAGGAACCAAAATCAATCAATCAATGTAAGGAAACATAAGCAAAGATGCCTAAAGTTTGACTTCGTAAAAGTTCTATGAAATAGATTTCTCATCTGGAAATGGTGCAGTGACTGGTCTTCTCACCCACAACTCTACAACTGAAATTTTCTAATCCTAAACGCCTCAGTCTCTCATCCTAACCTATCCCAACTTATGCTGTAGTTATCCTATGGCTATTTCTTTAGCCTCTCAGCTCGCTTTTTTTAACAAGCCAATCAGACTGTCGAGATCTGCAAACATAACTGACCCCATCCCTCATCTAACGTGTTAGGCTGTCAGCCCGACATTTCTGTATTCTTGATGCAGATGATGGACCGCAAGCGTGGTGAGCCGGCAGGGAGAACTCTATGTACATATGCCTTTTGGGGATGGATCTCGCCTTACAGTTTAAGGTGGCAAATAGCACTGCACTGCAAAATGAAAAGCTGAGGTGTGATCTCGCTTTGGGTTAACTTTTTAGCTTCTTATTCCCAATCAGAATATTGAATGAAACTCGAATCATTGTAACTAAAAGTTCTAACAAATAGCCTACCCAACATTTAACAAATTCTAAGAGCATCTTTGGCTGTGATGGGATCCCCTTTGCAGGAGAGTGCACACTTTATTCCTTGCTGAATCTCATCAGTACACAGAACCCTCTTGGTTCCTTTCCTACCAGAGACACAGGCAGCCTCTGATGGTCACCAGGGCTAGCTGTCACTTATGGTCTCCTAGCCACACACCTCCATGGGGCTGGGCTGGCTTGGTTTACAGACCCTTCTCTATGCCCAATGCTGACCCATGCTGTTGTGCAGCACCATAAGTCAATAGGCCCTTATGGTTTTTATTTGGTTCTTCTCACTAGTGATACTTATTACTATTAGTACTATCTTACTTGAATGTACTCTGAAAGAGACAGGTAAGACTAATGGGAAGCCCAAAACTGGTGCTTGCTAACCTCAGTGCTGTGTGGTCAACTGGTCTACCTGTTGGACTGCTACCAGCAGTGTCCTAACACCATCTCCTCCTCACCTATGGTATTTCCTCTTGCCAAAACACTCTTTCCAAATATTGAGCCCACAGGAAACTTGGATTCAGTCAGATGAGGCCATAGGAAGAGTAATGAGGAAAAACAAGGTCTCTGCTGTTTTGGATGAGGAAGACTCTCAAGGGCATTTGCACATTGGCTCTTCTCTACTCTTGGTTTTGCTCTCATGTTGTCTCAAGACTTTGCTGTAGAGACCTCATCCCAGCTGTGCCACCAATGGGGCTGTGGGATTTGCTTTGCCCTCAGGTGTTTCAGAGAACCTCACCACTGCATTTCCCCCACCCATCCTTCTCATGCATCGTTGGTGAGATTTTCTCTAAATATGAAGTCAGATTACCAATACGGTTTTCCAGTATCTACTACAATCCCCTTCTCCTTACAATCCTAAGGTTTCCTGAAGAACTTGGAAAGATGCAATGGGATTGAATAAAAGGACTTCGAGTACAGCTGATGCATGTACATGGAACGCACAGGATCAATTTCCACAAACGGTGCCGTCAACTCCCTGCTACTTAGAATCTGACATCCTTGCTCTACTTAGTCTAGGAATCTAACGTTCCACTGTTCTGGGTATGTCGTTTTCAAAGGGTCTTCCCCATTTGTCTCGGGAAGTCAATGGGATCTGTGTGCAAATGTGGTAGCAGCTGACACTGGAGTCCTCACTGGAGCCCTGATGACCCACCCTTGGCCTCTCCTGTGTCCTGGTGGGTCACAAGGTCTATGTGCATAACTGCCTCATCCCTATTTCTTTTCAAAACTGAAATGGAGTTTTGAGACAATAGACTCTCTAGTGGTTTAGTCATTCTGGATCACTGAGAACCAGATAAAATGCTTCAGCTGCAAATGTACATAAGTAGCAGGTTCTACCTTCCATGTCAATGGTTTCAGAGACCCGGAAGTCATCCACAGGCCCAGTACCTTCTGCTTCACACATGCCATTACAGAAATGTGTCTGTTAACAGAATTGTTTGATCCTGTCTCTGGATTCAGAGTTCCTCACAATGAGTCTTATCTTCATAGCCAAGGAAATTAAGTTCTCATATTCCATTTAATCTTTGCTAAGGGGAAGACTGTCTGAAATGAAATACTTTGACCTTTTCTGGTGAAATAATAGAAATAACTACCTTGGGAAAGAACAAGCATTCATATTACACAGCAATAAGGTAGATAGAATGTTCCATATTGCACACAACAAATAATTTAACGGTATTGAAGGCAAATGCCCTGTGGAGGTGTGTGTGTGTGTGTGTACATGCGGGTAACACATTTGAGAAAATGGATGACATAAGATGAAGTGTTTTTCATAGCCTGTCAACAGCCATGTGGCCACCCGAATCCTGGCACAGTCATGTAACCACATACTTCAGAACTGGCCATTGAGTGAAGGAGCTGTGGAGGGGACCTCCTATTAGGAATAAGCTGTAAGGGAAGTGTGCGCAGTGTGATGATACCTATAATTACAGCTGGGTAAACGCTGGGGGGAGGAGCAGAGAAGGGCAATGGCATCGTGGGAGACTACTTTCTGGCAAAATTCATTAAAACTCATTCATGAGGCAGACATCTTATTAGATGGTGTTTTGTTCAGTTTTAATTCAAAACAAAACTGTACAGATGTAATCTAGAAGTCTCACTTCCCCAGAAAAGGGTGTAGGCTTCTCATATAGGAAAAACATGTTTCTTACCCACAGTCCACAAAGCCGTCTGATTGAAGAGCACCTGCTACTTGCCATGAGACTTTAGACAGAGCTGGGAGTTGTGTGGTGCCTGTTCTGTGCTGCACAGCCAGGAAGGATAGGAACAGGAGGCCATGTGGGCAGCCTGCTCTTCAGCTCCATCACAAGATCACTTATTTTCCATCACACACTGAAAGAAACAGCTCTGCACTTAACCATTTAACTAGCCAAGGCTGAAGCAATTAGGATCATCTTTTTCTGATGTCCTGGAAGAGATGGTTGGGTGAACCCCAGCTGCCCTTTGGAAATGCTGTTCCAGCTGACCGCAGATTTTCAGTGGTGTCTTCTTAGTTTGAAACTGGCCAAAAACTAGCTTTGGCCTTAACTTTTCAAAGTTATCATTGGAGTTGAATGTGCTGGATTGTGCTAATGGCTTCTGTTTAATGCCCAGTACTGATTAATCCATTTCTGTAACTCAATTTTAGCACCTTAAAACATTACAGATGCAATAACTATTTCTAAAGATCTCCCCCTCTTTTATTTCTTAGTCTTTAAATTTGCATTTGTCTCTTTGCTATCCAACTGAGTTTAATTCTTTTTATTGTAATTTTTTTCCTGGGAGTGATTGAGGGACTTTGAAGGGTCCTTGAAACACCATAACGATATTAGCTATATAAAATGAGAAAATGGGAATTGAGCTATGAATTTAGAAACAGAATTTGTGATATGTGGACCTTTATGCCAAGAAGAGACATCAGAGGAAGCCAGGTAATTGCAATGCTAGGTTACGTTTCCCCCTTTTTCTCTGTTTAAGAACTCTTCTCACATGAAGGGAAACTACTCTCAATTGCTACTCACTGTGATTTTTTTTTTCCCCAAAGACTGAGCCTGTTCGCCCAGAACTATGAGGAAGATGCAGGGGGTGGGGTGGGGGAGCAACTATAATATCATGTGGCTATGATCTTCAGTGGGCAAGGGTCTTTGAAGTCTGCTGATATTATCTCTTCATTGCTTAACTTGCCTATAGCAGTGAATGTTCTTCTTGATGTAACAGATTGAAACTGCCTTTCCTCTGGGTGCAAAATCTAGAGATAAATGAACAAAGATAGTATACTCATCCCAGCCCATCCATAAGAGGACTATACTTCACCTTCACAGGACAAAGCAGGTGGAGAAACGCTCCTGGCGTCTCCCAGGCAGCTTTGCATTCACCTGCTGCACATGTGTGCAGCACTAGGGGGCAAACTGGTGAAAAGCAAAGTATTTGTTCCTATAGGTTCACTACCTGAGGAATACTTGATATTGCTTCCACAGGTACCATCAGGTCAAGTGTTTAGGAATTCAGATCATTCTACTTGATTCTAGTGAACTTGGCAAAAATATTAATCTCAATTTAAATGTAATCCCACTTAGAGGAGCCTAGCTAAAGTCAGACATAAGATGACTACAAACTGCCCAGG
Organism: Lepus europaeus; assembly: GCF_033115175.1. Taxonomy (NCBI): domain Eukaryota; kingdom Metazoa; phylum Chordata; class Mammalia; order Lagomorpha; family Leporidae; genus Lepus; species Lepus europaeus. The sequence goes on along the minus strand of NC_084832.1, from coordinate 5,636,041 downwards.
TTTTCCTAATTGTTAACTTTTTAGGACTTTGGCAACAATATCTTTGTGCTTCTCACAGTGGACAGTGTGCACCATTCATGTTCTATCCACCTGTGTTCCATTGAGCAGTGCTCTCCTGAAACGGGGGAGAGCCGCTGGGAACAGTTCAGCAAGCTCACCTTTTTGCATAGCTTTTTAAAGGCTTCTTTTGTTTTAATCATGTAAACACTTTTTCTCATAGTCGAAATCTTAAACAGTTATATTGAGTAAGAATTTTTCCCCTACAGTCTCAAGTAGAAACTGGCAGAATGCCCCTTCTCATCAGCTAGGAGAGATGTGATTTAAGTAATTGAATCTGTCTCATTCTTCATCCGTGTAAGAGTTATCTGTATTCTCACAGGCTCTTTTTCTTGGGTCATTGTGAAAAGCTCTTTACATGGTTTTAATTTCACCTTCATCTTTTCTGCTAATTGGCTATCACAGCCTTGACTCCAGGAAAGGTGAAATCCACTCCTGAGTGAAGAAAAGGCGGCTGGAGACTGGACTGTTGATCTTGGAGACGGTTGACTCTCGTCCTCATTGACTTGATAAGCACATGAGGACTGGGGCTGCAGGAGAGCGCCCTCATTCAACTCCTTATCTCAAATCACTTCCTGTTTCCAAGAGCCTCTTCTACCTCCCACATGTGCTACTTGAAGACATCCCATCCTAATAAACTGTCAATCTGCTGATAGGAAACTCCACATACGGGACTATTTTTCTCAGAGTTTTCCACATTGTTCCCTTGGCTCTGTGAATACGGGGGCATTTGGTCCATCTGTTGGGTCCTTGATTTCCTGGAAGCCTCTGGGGTACAGAAACAAAGACTGGGAGTTTCATTAAGAACGCAATTCCTGATGGGTCAGCCAGCCTGATGTGAAGAAAGGTGAACTGTCCAAGGTGGATTTTTTACCTGGGGGAGGTCCCCCTTTGTCAGGAAGGCTGGAAGAAAGCTTTAGACATGACTAGCTTCTGACAGGAGGCATGACTCAATGTGGAAAGGGGATGAAGTGGAAAACTGAGCATAAAAATAAAGGAATGTATGATCCAATTGTCGGATTCAGAGGAGTACACTAAATATAGCTGAAAGTGTTTTAAAGCCACATGGGCCATGTCTGCAACTGACAAAGTCGCAGAGCAAGGACTGTGTGGAGATCATGCTGAATCCATTGCATAGCAATTTTCATGACCTGTCCAGGAATCAAATACTCTTCTGCATAGATATAAACACAGGAAGTGTGCTCTGAAAATCAAGAGTGATTCTCTGGATGTGGGAGAAAGATCATTTGGCGGCAGTGCCAGGCTACAGCATCAGAATGAAGTAGGAGGGAGTGTTGGCTTTTTCCTCCATCTTCACATTGATTCAAAGCGTAAAATAGTGCTTCAGACTTGCTCTCCACCGAGAGGTAGCGTGGTAGAGTTAAGGTGAGAGACAAAGGGCTTCCACTGGTTGACTCCCCAAGTGGCTGCAAAGGCTGGGACTGGCTCAGGGTCTGTGCCATCTAAATTAGAGGCCAACTTCTGTCTGCCTTCTCTGCAGCACCCCACTTCTGCCACCAAAGGGCCACTGAGCGCCTTCGAAGGCCATGTTCACTCTCCTTTGCGCTCATTCTTCTATGTGCCCCAGGGACCTACCCCCGAGACTCCTACTTTACCTGCAGAATCTCAGTTCAGCCTTCCCCATTTCAAAGCTGTTTGAGGTTTTTCTCTAATTCTGTACTGCATGTTTGTGTTAAAATGCACACAACCTGTCTCTTCCCCACCAAACACCAAAACCATCTTTAAGGAAGTGCCAGTCCTGACATTGTTTTACTACCAGCAGACAACACGTAAGCACTGTCAAGTTTAGGAGGGAACACCTGTGCAGTTCACAGGAGTCACTTCATGAAACTACTTGTATGTAATCCCGATGGTATCTTCAGTAGCTCCAACTCCTAGTGGACAAAGGAAGTCTTTTACATTAAGCATTCAAGCCCCCCCCCATGCACGTACACACATGCACACACATGTACACATAAGTTCCTTATCGCACAGAAAAGCTTCATATATATTAGAAATTTGAAAAATACGTACTCTCTTGAGGAATTAGAGGTAAAGAGACTAAAACTGGAAAAGTCCCACTGGGAAATGGAGACGCAGAGGAGAACCCTCTTGTTCTGGCCTGAAAGGGTGAGGACTTTGGAGCTTGGACAAGGGCATGTCAGAGGCACCCTGAGAGTAGCCCCTGGTTGTGACCAATGTCAAGAGGATGAAGAGAATTCCAGGGATGCAGGAAGTCTTCAGTCTGAAACTTGTCTCAAATGTCTCAGTAGATGAAGTTTGGGGAGCATGAGCTTCGAGTCATGTTCGAATTCCGGTTATCTCTTAACATCCAAGTGCATTTTCTGTGCTCTCCTATCCAGAGTTTCTGGATATTAACTTTAAATTAGACTAAATACAATCATACCATATTTTTAAAAACATAGCTCTTTTCATGGTTATTAATAGAGCACTTCATGTAGAACAAAATCTTAAATTGGTTAAGGTGGGGAAAAACTGTCTTAATTAGCCTCACGGTGAAGGTACTCGGTTCTGTAGTGTGGGCAAAAACACGTCTTCGGGGTGCTGTCCCTGTGCTCTGGGAGGGAGCACTTTGTGGCTTGGGAATCCCATAGACATGAGACCTGGATCTATCCAGAGTTACCAAGGATTCTTTCTCTGGGTTTGTACTTCTAAGTGTGTGTTCCTTAAGAATATTGGTCTATGGCATAGCATTTCCCCAACATGGAGTTGGACCATACTGTCCTTGAAAAATTATGTGTGTATGCACACGTGTCCTTTCTGTCAGGAGATGTCACAGGTTGGAGTCGCCAAATGGCAGGAATGGATGTGGAAGTGGTCTTTCCTCTTGCCACACAGAAGCCAGTATGGAAGCCTGTTGGGGCCACCCTGCTGGAGAGCCTCATGGCCTTACTCTGTACTTGGACACACACACGCATCACACAGTGCTGCCTGCCATACCAGAACTGAACAGTCCCACTCACTAACCTAGAACATAAACTCATCACCTTCAGACTAACTCCTGCCACATCTCCCATGCCATGGTGTAAGGCCAACTTATCCTCAAAGCCTGCTTGGATTACAAGAACCTCGGGTTCGTTTTAGCTTTTCTTTACTCAATCTGCATTAAATCCATCAGCATAAACCAGGTTGTGGCTTCAAAGTACAGCTGTTCATTGCTACCTTCGAGAGTTAACTTACTACTTTCTTGATGTACAATCTTGGCTACTTCTAGCAGGGCTCTGCTAGATGCCCTTGAACAACATACACTCTTGCCTGTAAAATGTTCTCAAAACTGCATCTCAAATTGCCTCCCTCTAGTAAATACTCCAGTGTCTTATTTCAGTGGGAGCAAAATGCAATGTCTTTAAAATGGGGTCTGGCCTGACAGGTGTGCATGTTCTCCAGGATACGACACTGAACAAGACCCTGACCCTCTCTCTAGTTCCTTCAGTCTCTGCTGCTCCTCTGGCACTGCAGGTGGCCCTGTCTTGGGGCCTTTGCGCTTGCTGTGCTTTCTGCATGTAAGCTCTGCTACGACTCAGATCTTTGTTCCATTATGTTTCCTGGCAAGTTCCACTTAAAGTTGTAAACCATGCTGATGGACTTATTTTTCTTTAGATGAATGACTTGCATAATACTTCGTATTTGAAAAGCATTCCAAAAAACAAACCCTATGAGTATGTGAATTTGCAAACTACTGTTTCAGTCTGGGTTTTTGCTGGCACTAACACCTATTGAATAGGAGTAGGCCACAATATTCCATATTCCTTTAAGAATCATACATTAGGGTAAAGAAGCTTAAAACTAGAATGACAGAATATTTTCCTTCATTCTTGTGTGGTATGCAAGAGGTCCACAGAATTGCTCTGAGCATTCCTTGACAGAAGAAATTGGGGTAATTTGGGATTTCTCACAGACTAGGTCTAGTCTCTTGCAATGTGGATGTTTGGGGAATAAACTGGCCCTGGGGTAAGTCAATGATAGAAACCTTGGTCCCTCTGACTTAAGGATAGGCAATGCCTGGTTGATGGTGTTGTCATAGAAAAACAGGCTTCTCCTATTCAGAAGTTATCCTACTCAAGCAGATAAGTGATCATATTGCTTTTAGGATAAGTACACAGCATATGTTGGGTGTGTCTCAACTACAGATAAGCAAACAAAGGCAAAGGTATTCCACCTATTTCATAGAATCAGAGCTACAGACAGACTTCATTGTCTTCTGAGTGGGACTGTTGTCATACGACTGAGAATTAGGGTCACTTTGGTCACTTCTGCCGGGTTGGCCTTGGAGGGATCAGCATAGAGATGGAATCTTCTCATTGTTAAACTTCACAAGGGGACATGTGATCTCTGGGGTGTCCTGGTGTGATAGGAGCAAAGTGGCCTTTGATAACACTAGTTCTTGGAGGATGTCCTGTTCCTTTCAGGGGCTGTTACATTTCCAAAACTGCTTATGTTCCCACCACAGATCTCAATTCTTAACGATATGCATACACTGGGGGAGCTCTGAACTCTTGCAGGGTGATAAACCCTGGAAAAGAGACTGGTTGTGACCCTGGGTGAGCAGACGGACCAGAGCAGTGTAACTCGATACTACTCATGGTACATCTCAAAGAAGTAGCTTCACTAAACTGTTAAAGACCTCTATGCTTCTGTGAAATAGCCAACGATTAAATCAGCAGTAATAGGGTATGAGAAGTGATGGGATGGAAGAAGGGACAAAGAACTGGGCAGGAAAGAGCATAGGTTGTGACCCAGCTACTTCCTATGCCTACTCTGTGACCACCTCCCCCAGGCCCCACCTCCCCCATTTGCAGCAGCACCTGGGAGAGACAGCTCCCAAATTGCAATCTTCATAGTGACCTATAGCCACATCAGAAATCCATTTTTGTGCTTTCCAATAAGTTACAAGAAATCCAACATGTCCCAATTTGCCATCCTCTATTAAAGTGCAACATGTCCCTGTATCTCAATGTTGCCATCTTTAAGCAATAAAATTGGATGGAAAGAATAGTTAGATCTTGCTGAATTTGCACCCCAGCTAGGACTAAATGCCTGCACATATCTATTGCATCTGGCCTCTCCACTTGTCTTTTTCTATCCTGGATTCTGCTAACAGAATTTTATGCCAAAATCCTATAGTTCTTACGTACTACAACACTCAAGACCAATGACTTCCATGTAAGTGATACCCTCCCATGGAGGATTTTGGCACAACTGTACATGAAAATGAATTAAGCATCACAATTTCCAGTGTGATATTCATTAAAATATCTTGAAAGCATCAATGTAATGAGATCAGCCATTTGTAGATATCAAAGTATTTTATTGAAAAAATAAACCTGGAAATTTAAACATTTTCATTGAATTTTTCAAACATGCAGAAAGCAATGAAATAACATAAGATGTCCATGTACCGACCACCCAGGATTAACAGCTGTTAGCATTTTTCTATATTGGCTTCAGAGTTTCCTTTGTTTTAAAGGAAGAGATACAGCTACACTGGGCTCCCATCCATACCCTCTGCTTGCCTCCCTAGAGACTGAAGTTCTGTGTATCTTTCCTGTACTTAAGTTTGTACCTCCTGGTAAGCAGCGTCTATGATTCCGCTTAAGTTTTTCTCATTACACTCCTTTACCCTCTTGTGCACGGTTTTGTTAACTGTTAAGACATGGTGACATGGTTCATCTAATTTTTGGGGCTTCTAATATCTAAGTAAGCCAGTTTATTTATACAGTTATCCCAACTGAGGGGTAGTGATCTTGTCTTGTTTCAGTTCTTGCACTACTTACAAATATCCCTGCAACAAACTTCACTGTTCCTGTGGGGAGAGTTTTCTAGTCTAGAGTATGTCCATTGTAGAATAGACATCCAGGAGTCCCCACGTTTAGGGCAGCCACATCTTCAGGTTCACTAGGTGTTATTAAATTACTCTCCAGATTGTGTCAAAATGCCCAACAGTGTTGAGATTCTTTCCCTCCTTTTCTCACTTGGTGATCAAGAGCTTCCTGTCTGAGCTGAAATGGCATCTTCTTGCCTTACTTTCCCCTGATTCCTGGTAGTGTAGGAATATATTCATACGTCCTCTACATATTTCTTCCTCTAAAGATGGAGGAATATTTACATCTCCCCCACTTTGTTGGGTCATTTGAATTCTTTCCCTTAATATGCAACATTTTCTAATCTTATAAGCCTATGAATTACATAAATTGCAAATACGTTCTTGCAGCCTATGTTTTACTTTCACTTACAGAGTTCAGATTTGTTTACAATTTCAATTTTAGTAAACTAGATCTTTAATATTTAACTGAAACTGTCCAACGTTGATGTTTATTTTAAAATCCTTACTTTGGGCTGGCACCGTGGCTCACGAGGCTAATCCTCTGCCTGTGGTGCCGGCACCACAGGTTCTAGTCCCAGTTGCTCCTCTTCAGTTCAGCCTCTGCTGTGGCCTAGGAGGACAGAGGAGGATGGCCCAAGTACTTGGGTCCCTGCACCTGCATGGGAGACTGGGAAGTACCTGGCTCCTGGCTTCGGATCAGTGCAGCACTGGTCATAGCGGCCATTAGGGGAGTGAACCAATGGAAGGAAGACCTTTCTGTCTCACTGTCTGTAACTCTGCCTGGCAAAAAAAATCCTTTGTATTAAATCATTCAGATAAAAATGTGAATATCCACATGTATGGTTTAAAAGAATCTAATTGTATCATTAGTGTTGTGACCTATGATTGCATAGTATTTCTACTGACTTGTTATGTCTACTATATTTCAGATTGCCTTAGAGTTGTGGGCCTGTTTCTTGGTAAAATGTGTTAACAAAATCTTATAAAAATACTTCTAGAACATCTACTTATGCTTTATATGCTTTTCTATATGTATACACTGTTTTATAATGACAAGGATTTAAATAGTTTTCTAGATCTCGATAGCATGCACAAACTTTCAGGACAAGTAGATATTAAATAGTAACTAGATGTACACTGATACATAACTTAGTTTATTTTCATTATGAATGATACATAAGTTCATTTATATTTTGCCCTTTATTTTTGTTAGAATTCTATGAATATATCAAGTTAACAGGTACAATACAGTAGTGAATGCCCTTGGAATGGACACTGTACCCTTAATCTATAGTTTAAAGTTGAAGGTTAATACAAGTGTAATAAAATTAGTATGATACTCAAGACTTCCCCCTCTTACTGGTGCTATGTCCTAGACATGCTAGCCATGAACAAGAATCATTTCATGAAAACTCCCTGTAATTTTGGCCTCTCTGACATAAAAATGTATGTAATTGGGATAGAAACTACATAGGTTCATTTGATAGAGGTATCTACTGCTCCCTAACCTCCATGAACTCTTCCACATGTCCAACTCCTGCCATTGTGTGAGACCATGTGATCAACTCTAGAAAATGGCCCATGAATGGAAGAGAAAACCTGTTCACTTCTTGGCTGAGACATCTGAGAGCTGGTATCTGATAGCACAGGGCTCCATTCCTTTGTGACTGGCTTGCAAATGACACCATTCTTGATGTAAAAGCTGGATTCCTAAGCCTAGAGGGCTGTCATTGGAGGGCCATCACAGAACGCACTCTGATTCACAGTGCAGGGGTCTCTGCACATGAAAGGATGCTTTGTATGGAGCACAGATGTTCCAGCACTTTCCTGTGCTGAGATGCCATGGTGTAATATATCCAACCCACCCCATGCAAGTGTTGTACTGCTCACACTAATGCATGTCTTGACGTGGTGGTGGAGCTCCACAAACTTACTAGAAGACGAAAAACTTTCTTCAGGATATATATATACACACGCACAGAACTGAGATGAGCACCTTCTAGATGCTTCTCAAGTTGTGGTCTAGCAATATTTACTTCACCTGGGTGGGAAATTGCTAGACTATCAGGTCTCGCCCAGGCTTATGAGTCTGAATTTCGATGAAATACTCAGGTTGTGCATGGACAGTGAAGTCTAAGAATCATTGATTTTTAGATGTTTCTCTCAAATTCCCAACTCCACTGTTCAGTTGAGTTCTGTTGCTCAACAGCAATGAAAGAGTTAACATTAGAATCACATAGGCTAATGAGACATCATGTACATGAAAACTAAATATTTAACCTGGAGAGAGTCTCCATGAACTTTTCTACCCATAACCTAGAAAAAATGGAATGGGAGATTTAAATCGGCACAGGGTACCTGGTAGCGTAGGCAGGTAAAGCCTGACATGAACCAGGATCAAGCCTGCTAGATCTGTGCTCCCGCTACAAACACTGCACCTGGCACCCAACATGCCCATTGTGATTCCTTCTATTGGTTATGTCATTTCTTTTTCTCAGCTTAACTAGGTGGGATTTCAGAGATGAATTGTAGGTGTAAGTATTAAGAATTTACTTGCCTATCAAGTATATAACAAATGAATAACCGTAGTAGTCTCCCATGGCTGCAGTAACAAATGTTTACAAACTAGATGACTTCACACATAAAGGAGCTTCCTCTGTTAGTTGTGGAGACAGAAGTCACAGATCGCATCACTGGGCTTGAAAGCAAGATGTCGGAGCCATGCTCCCCCCAGAGGCTCTTGGGGAGGATCCATGTCTTGCCTCTTACTTCTTCTGGTGGCTACAGGGATTCCGTGGCTTGTGGCTGAATCTTGATTCCTCTTCCCCAGCTTCATCTTGGCTTCTCCCCGGCATAAGTCAAACCTCCATCTCCTTCTCCAATAGGGGTAAAATGACTACGCTTAGGGTCCATCAGAAAACTAGAATAATTTCCCCATCTCAATCAATTGCATATCTGAACCCTCATCCTACTCCCATTTTTTGGCCATATGATTTAACACTTATGGGTTACAGAAAATAGAATGGGGATATCTTTGGGTGGTTGAGGGTGCATCCTTGGTTAACTGCAGTAACTTTGTAATAAAAATGGGAACAGGTGTTTGGCCTACAGTGATGCCTGTGTCCAGCGCTGTAGTGCCTGGGTTTATTTTTTAAAATTTTTTTGACAGAGTGGATAGTGAGGTCTTCCTTTTGCCATTGTTTCACCCTCCAATGGCCACTGCAGCTGGCACACTGTGGCCAGTGCACCACGCTGATCCGAAGCCAGGAGCCAGATGCTTCTCCTGGTTTCCTGTGGGGTGCAGGGCCCAAGGACTTGGGCCATCCTCCACTGCACTCCCGGGCCACAGCAGAGAGCTGGCCTGGAAGAGGGGCAACCAGGACAGAATCTGGCGCCCCGACTGGGACTAGAACCTGGTGTGCCGGCGCCACAGGCCTATTGAGCCGCAGTGCCGGCAGTGCCTGGTTTAGATGCAACCCAACTCCAGCTCCTTATTCCAGCTTCCTGCTACTGTAAACTCTGGGAGGCACGGTGACAAAGTAATTGGGTTCCTGCCACCAACATGGGAGGAGACCTGGATTAATTTTTCTTTCCTATTTCCTGGCTTTGGTTTAACCCAGTTTTGTCTCTTGTGGGTATTTGGGGAGTTGAACCAGCAGATCAGAGTGCTGTCTTTTTGAAAACAAAATTATATAATGGAAGTTATCAGATTCATTAGGTTTGTTTTAGTGTCATATAACATCTGGGTTTGGGAAAATTTGATGGAATTATACTTTTATGGCAAATCACAAGACTTGATACTTGTGTCACCAATTTTATGACTAATTGTCATATCAGTTAAAATCTTGGATACATTTTTAGAAAATGTAATCTTAATATTTCTTAGCTGGCATTTAACAACTTCTACAATCTGGCTAGCCCACCTTTCTAGTTTATTGTACTTCTCCATCTATTCGCCTCCCAACCATGAAGACACTGGGGCAACGTGCAAGTAGAAAACAGAGGGGCAGTTGTCTTATAGGTTAAGGCTCCATTTGGGATGCCCACAGCTCATATCAGAGTGCCTGGTTCAAGTCCCACATCCGCTTGATTCATCCACCTGCCAATGTGAACTTTGAAGCAGAAGATGTGACTCAAGTACTTGAGTCCCTGCTACCCATATAGGAGACCTGGATGGAGTTCTGGGCTTCTGCCTTCAGCCTGGTCAAGCCATTGTAGGTGCTTGCAACCTCTTCTGTCACTCTTTCAAGTAGGTGAAGAAAACTCCCAAAATAATGTGGTATAATTGTTAAACTGGCCTAAGGGCAATCCAGACATAGCTACCAGGAAGGGTGAGGCTGAGGGAGGTGGCCAAGCCAAGTTGGAGTTCTGGATTATGGAGTGGGAGGTAGCATTGAACACTGCTCAGATAAGATTGGTATCTTCATCTACGCCAAGCCAAGTTGAGACAACACCCAATCATTATTAAGAGTGTTCGAGGCACAAGTGATAGCTAATACATTCTCTGGAACCATCACAGGGTGGTCTGCTGAGAAGGCACATCTTGGAGGGATCTCCGGGATGGATACTTGGGGCTGGGACAGGAGCGGACATTGATTTGTTAATAGATTTGTTAACATGTTTATCTGCTTGGAAAATTGGTCAATTTGAAAAATATCCTAATCTTTTTCTTTGTATCTAGAGCCATGAAAATTAAATTGCTTTGTATGCAGCAGATCATCCATAATGAACACATTTTGGGTCAGAGGTCGATTCACACATTGAATACTTTCTATTAGAAGATTGAAATTTCCCTAGAAAGAGTTTCAAACGAGAAAAGGTTTACTCTGAAAACTAATTACAAGATCCAGAGGCCAAACTGGGTAGCTTTTCTTTTAAACAGGAAACTATGAGGTTTTTTTGCTGAGTTCAAAAACAACTATTATAAGAATTTCGGAGATGTTTCTGGGTCAGTTGTGTGGGTGTCTACTGCATATGTTATCCCTGAAATTCTCTATTTCATTCTAGGTGACTATTTTTAATTTAGAATGGAATATAGCTCAGTGCTAGAATCCATTATAGAGGAAACATAATGCAGCTTGAGAATTATACAGATAATACTTTAAAACTAAGCCGAGTGCACTTCATCTTGGAGAACTAACTCCAGATGTGTCATGTGTTTACTTCTGGAAGTTCTCAAATTGATGACTTATTGATGTAAAATATCCTTTGTTGTTAATTTACTGACAACTGAGGGGGGATCAATGCAGGATAGATTTTGCTGGATCTTGCATCAAACAAAGGATTAATATTCTACTTGCAGTTGTTACATGAGAATACTTCAAAGAGTTCGGAAAACCTAGTCTAGTCATTTTCATATACCACATGTTTCAGTACAGGTATAGGATGAATTTATCTTTGAGTTTATCTCCTCCTGAATCTGAATCCAGAGGTGCTGACTATGGAAGACCATTTATGTTGTCTATTGAATCCTTGACAACTGACTGGCATGTGAGGAGAGGTGGGTGTCAAGTGGGAAATAGTTGTTGGGGACCAGGCTGTGGGCAAGTTTCCTAGGGCTACTACATAACAAGGTATCATGAACTGGGGATGGGGAGGGTTAAAACAAAATTTTTTTAAAGACTTACTTATTTGAAAGTCAGTTACAGAAAGGCAGAGAGAGGTCTTCCATCCAATGGTTCACTCCTCAATTGGCCACAATAGCTGGAGCTGCAGCCGGGTCTCCCACACAGGTGCAGGGGCCCAAGGATTTGGGTCATCTTCTGCTTTCCCAGGCCATAGCAGAGAGCTGGATTGGAAGTGGAGCAGGCAGGTCTTGAACCGGCGCCCATATGGGATGCCAGTGCTTCAAGACAGGGCATTAACCTGCTATGCCACAGCGCTGGCCCCAGAAATTTTTTTCTTATAGTTCCAGAGAGAAGTCTACATCGAGGCTTCAGAATCTGTTCTTTTTGAGGTCTCTAGTGGTGGCCACCAGTTTCTGGTATTCCTTAGGGTGTATTACTCCAGTTTGTGCCTTTTGCCTCCGTGTGTTGTCCTTGTGTGTCTCCCCTTATAAGACACCAGTGTTGCCAATTGAGGGCTGATGCAGCATGTCCTCCCCTTATCCTGGCTAAATGCATCTATAGTGGCCCTACATATAAATCGGTTCAAATTCCAAGGTGTTGGTGTCAGGGTTTCCAAAATGACTTTTTAGGGGGCTCAATTCAATGATTAATAGTCTTTGGAGAATTCCTTCATAGAAATGCTTGCTGACTTTTTTCTAAAGAATGTTTTATCACAAGTCTGGATAGGTGGCAACTACTGAAAAAGGGAGATTTATTGTCAACACTTGCAGCACTTCAAAACTGAAAGGCTCCTCAATCTTAGTGACTTACTTTGACTTAAGTTTTTATATCATGATCATGCATTATAATTAATGTTGGCCGGCACCGCGGCTCATTGGGCTAATACTCCACCTGTGGCGCTGGCACCCTGGGTTCTAGTCCCAGTCGGGGCACTGGATTCTGTCCCGGTTGCTCCTCTTCCAGGCCAGCTCTCTGCTGTGGCCTGAGAAGGCAGTGGAGGATGGTCCAAGTCCTTGGGCCCTGCACTCACATGGGAGACCAAGAGAAACTCCTGGTTTCGGATCAGCATGACGTGCCGGCTGTAGCAACCCCTTGGGGGGGTGAATCAATGGAAAAGGAAGACCTTTCTGTCTCTGTCTACTCTGCCTGTCAAAAATCAAAACTGTGTTACAGAAATTTCTTATCCTAGTCTTGGTTTTCAAGAGAATCAATGCTAGTTTCCATATTTGTAAGTTCTGAGTACATATAGGCACATGTATGCATGTATATTAAATATGTACACATACACATGTGTGTAAGTGCAGTTATACTAAATATATCCCAGTACAATTTGCCTTTTTTTTTTTTTTTGGATGATCACCCAAAGGTATAAAATGCTAGTTTTCAAAATGAGCTCTGTACAGCCCTGGATTCCCCATAGGTCTTTCTGGGGCTCTTAGAATTAAAATTATTTTGTATATATGACCTAAATGTATATGACCTAAGGGTCCCTCTTATCACTTTACATTAAGGAAACTACTAATATAAAAAGTAATCTTGTTTTAAAATGAGAGCTCTATTACAAAAGAGATGAAGAAAACGATAGAATCGATTTAAAGAGGAGTCGTCTGTTTAATCCCCTGATTTTTATTGCTGGGAGAAGGGAACTAAAGAATTGAACAGTGAGGGGCTGCTTTGATAGTATGACACCCAGTAGAGACTGGAAGTCTGATGTCCTATTGGTGAGAACTTGGCTATTTCCAAAGAAGGGAGAAGGGGCCAGTGCTTTGGCTTAGTAGGCTAAGCCTCTACCTGCAGTGCCAGCGTCCTATATGGGTGCCAGTTCGTGTCCTGGGTATTCCACTTCTGATCCAGCTCTCTATTGCTTGGAAAAGCGATAGAATATGGTCCAAGTTCTTGGGCTCCTGCATCCATGTGAGAGACCTGGAAGAAACCCTTGGCTTGGGATCTGTTCAGCTTTGGCTGTTGCAGCCGTTTGGAGAGTGAAACAGCTTATGGAAGACCTTTCCCTCTCCCTACCTCTCAAAGCCTTAAGGCAGGGAGAAACATGGCTCTCTGTTCTTTACTTCAGGGTTCTGAGGATGAACTATTGTTGGGATTTTGTTGGAAGAGGGTATGTGGAGAAGGTTGCTCAACTAATCACATGTATAGACTCCTGTCACTTGGGCACGATCTCTGTGTTACCCAAAGTTCCATGTGCTGGAAGCCCCTTCTCCCTTCTTTGAAAAATAGCCAAGTTCTCACCAATAGGAGATCAGATATGTGCTGGTTCTCAGTGTGGCAACATGAAGAGGTGGTGAAGCCTGTAAGAGGATGGACCAAGGAGATAATTGGATCACTTGAGGTATTGCTCTTGAAAAGGATTGATGTAGCTCACATCAGACCCCAGTTAGCTCCCTCAAGAGTGGCTGTTAGAAAGCCTGGACCCTGAATACCTCGGGCTTCCTGTCTGGCCATGTGATCGCTTTCCAAGCAAGCTGCTGCTGTGAGGTCACTGCACCATGTTCTGACACAGCCAGAAATCCTTCACCAAAGGCCGAGCTGATGGGGCCACCCAACCTTGGACTTCCAGCCCCTAAAACTGAGCAAAATAAACTTCTTGTCTTCATATTACATAGCTTCAGGAATCTTACAGCAATAGGAAAGGGACTAACATAAAGACAAAGTTGGTACAAGACCAGTGGCATTAAGAGGGGATGGAGAATGAGCAATACGAGACTTTGAAGAATATAGTAGGTTTAAGGGAGAAAACCTGCAGGTGAGGAGGCTGTTGGTCAGACACTGGCATTCGAGTTAAAAATATGGTGGGGGGAAAGCAGCTCTGGGTTATCCAAATCATTTGATTTCTGGTTGTAGGTGATAACAAATGGGTTGGAAAGGAAATGGATGTCACTTTCTTTATTAAAGACTCACGATGCTGGTTGGAAACTAGGGTGTAGTTTAAAACTGTCACTTTATAAGTAAGCTTTCAGCCTCAGGAGAAACAACCAGCAGTTTTGTAGACAACACTGATGTGGTGGGATATTAGACGTTCGGGGAGCGAGAGCATTATGTGAGGGTGAAGCAGGAAGAGGATGGAAATGACATTTGGAGTAGGGAGCCATACTGACCTCCTTGCCAATTCCCTGGTGCTGAGATATTGGAATAAAACAGAGGGATATGGGAAAGTAGCTTCTAGATGGGGCCAAGAAAAGACCTCTATGAGGGGAAAGAAGCACACTCCAGATGAGGAACTAGGGACTATGAGAAGACTGAGAACAGAATCGGAAAACAGAAGGTAAACTACTTCAGTGGGGGCACCTGAGAGAGAGAGTAATGGTCACTGAGAGCTTGGGATCATGGAAAAGGATAAGAACTTGGGACAAGGAGTGGCAGTCATCCCTGAGGAATTCCCACGGAGAGCTGGCCAATCACAAGCCACTCTGTTGGATGCACCCAGGACCAGAAAGGAAGTGGCTGTGTTTAAAAGCCTCCAGATGCCCTTCAAGTGGAGGATGCTGGCTCCTTGGTGGGCACTGCAGGGACTGAGGCAAGGGGCCTGGCCCTAGCCTGGTAAAGAACTAAGTCCCCAGTGGGTCGTGGAGGTAAAAAGTAAGAAACGCAACAGAACAGTGCAAGCGCAATGTCATAGCTGCCTGTAGGAGGAACTTCTGCCTTGGCCATGCCCAGGAAGTGCTTGTGGAAGACGGGATGCTGCTGAAACCTGGAGGGCGGATGTGACTTGGTGAGAGGAAGGTTGGCCACAGTGGGGGAAAAGAGGCAAAAGCAGAAAGGTGGTGGTGGTCATCTGAGGCCTCTGGAAGGGGGGCGGGACTGAAGGGAGCACCTGAGGGAAGTCCTACATTCACAAAGGAAGGGTCCCTGAGTCGTGCAAGCTTCAGGATCCGGGTTTTTCTTCTGGCGTTGAGCCTCTGGGGAAGGAATGCATGATTCCTTTGAAGTCATCTGGGCAGATGCCAGTCCTAATCCTAATCCAATGCAATCAAGGTCCTGACACCTTGCTTAAATGGTATTTTTGATCTTTAGAAGATAGGAGCTAGGTGACAGCTCTTCGGACAGACGTGGAGAAACTCTACAAAGAAGGGCTCCATCTCAACAGTCTAACGCACAGGATCATAGGCTGGCTCTTGCTGACAGGTGCCCTGGCGTCTGTTTGGCTATTTCAGTCTGGTGTGTGTGTATGTTTGCAACACCAATGTCACTTCCACTTTAACTTCGGTCACATGTCTGCATCCCTTGCTCTTCGCTGAGAAGGGCTAAGGACAGAGCGCTGTAAGATAACAAAGGGAAAGATGACCTGAACTCTTGCCCATCGGGCTTTTAACCTGTAGGATTTTCTTTCCATAGTTCTTATTATCTTAAGCATGTGGAAAACCTTCCATTATGCATTATTGCAGAGTGACATGTTGAAGACATGGCTTTTGATGAAAAGTGCCCCCTTCATAGATAAGAGGATGCTAGTCGCCTAAGCCTACAGCAGCAAGATCAAGGTCACTCCAGTCCCTCTGTCAGACCACTTGAGCTGTGTTCTGTGATGTGATGGGGATATAGATAAGTGGAGACAGACAATCTGTGTGGGCTGAGGCCTTTTGATCATGGACAGCACCTAGCAACTGCCTCTGCCCTGCTCTCCGAAGTAAATAATGCCAGGACCTGCAATGCTGAATGGTTTAATAAATAACCTATTAAAACGGAGAACTTGAAGAGCATTTATGGTAACCATTAACATTAAAATACATCCACTGGCTGTCAGTGTTCGGGAAGAGAAGAATGTGCCCTGAAGGATTAGAAAAATTATACCTCAATAGAGAAAAGACAGAGATAATTCTATGGCAATAGACTTATAGTGTACTGTTTGCTCTTATATCTTGTATGTGAACTATATTTATAGCTGTCTTTTTTTCTGAAATTTTTCCAAATAGTGCAATCTTGTTTTCAGGAAATGGTCTTAAACAAAACCAGTGTTAACATAATCCACCTTTCTCACTTTTATGTGCTTTGTATCAGTGCTTACCCTCAAACTAGTCAGAAACAAGGTCTTTAAATTTCCAATTCATTGCAAAAAATGACTAGGGAAATGATAAAGGGCATGCAAAAACTTTTAAATGATGGGACTGAAAAGACCTAAAATCACTGTCAAACTGTCAATCTTAAATTATCCTAAATTCTGAGGCCAACATTCAGCACTGACGTGTGTAACCTGTGTTTCTAAATTGCCCAAGTAAGGAAGCCTTCTCCATCTCCTCCCTTGTGGATCCTGCACCTGCTTGAAAAAACTGGCTCTCTGGGGTTGAGACCATAGATCTGTGAGACCCATATCCCACTTGCATAAGGTTTACAGTCTGATCCTAAATTTCAAGCAGCTGGGACCTAGCTAGCTTTACAACTACCAGAAGCCTTTTAAAAAAATTTAAAATATAAATGAACTTGATAGCTTGAAAAATCCTTCATTTCCAAATGTCTTATCCTAGAATGACCTGGTTGAATGACTATCAACATGCATTCCAACTTGAATTCTAGGTCCTTTTATTTGAAGGGCAGAATTACAAAGAAGGGAAGAGAAATCTTCCATCTGATGGTTCACTCCCCAAAATGTTGCACCAACCAGGGTTGAGTCGGGAGCTTCTTCCTGACTTATGTGGTTGCAGGGGACCAAGCACTTAGGCCATCTTCTACTTTCCCAGGTGCATTAGCAGGGAGCTGTATAGGAAGTAGAGCAGCCAGAACTCGAACTGGCATCCATATGGATGTGGGCATCACAGTTGGTGGCTTTACCTGTTATGCCACAATTCTGCCTCCTTTTCCCCTTAATTTGCACTTAAATTCTTTTGTCCCTCTTATTTCCTACTATTCAACAAGGAAAATATCCTGTATCTTTATATTTCTAGCCTCCAATCTGTTAGTGTTATTTTGAATTCTATTGTGGTTACTGTAGGTGATAACTATACCTTTTAGATTACCATTGGCTCATCTAATCATTTAGTCTATTTTCTACATACTACTAAAGTTGAACTACTAAATGGTATTAGATGCTCAATGGACCTTTTTCAAAATCCTACTTTATCAAGCTACAAAATTGAAATGTAATTATAAATTGATCAATATTTGAAATACCACGATTGTGCCTGTAACTTTATTATGACCTCCAGTCCTGGTTCATATTTACTCGGATCATATGGGAATGTTACAAGAGACAATAAACTTTGTTAGTGAAGAAATATGATGCCATTTCTGCCCTCTAATTTACCAGGCTATTGCTATTGGAGGAAGAAATTATAAAAGTCTGACAGCCATTGCTTCACAACAGGCATAAATTATTATCTAGCACCATGTGCACTCCTCGGTGCTTGCAGATTGATCTTTGGATGACTTGTTCCAGTTTTTCCAGGTAAGGAAAATAAGCTGCCGTGTAGTTCCAGGGACATTGTTCATCCCATTTTTAAATAGACACTACATCTGCCCTCTTCAAGTCCTCTGGCACCTCCCTGGTATCCTCCACAAGTTCTTAAAAATAATAGCTAGGGTCCAGTGACTACTTCAGCCAAGTCCTCCACATTCTCTGGAATGTGAATTTGTGAGCCCCATGGATTGGGATAAACTTACTCTATCAAAATATTTCTTTAAAAAGAAGCAGGAACTTGGCCAATTTGACAGAATAATGGTAACTACTGAAGTATGGGAGCTGATCTGGTTCCACTGAAAACAGTAACCTGTTTTGGACAGATAATGTCCCTAGGATGCGGTTTCTGTTCTTGTATAAATAGAGCATCATGATCAAATTAGTGATAATTTTGTGCCTCTTCCCACAAAGAATGTGAAAAGTGATTGGCACTTGCCTCTGTGACCAAGACTTTCACCAGCATCCACAAATCCATATGGCTTGAAAAGAAATTCAAGCCCTTGGCAACAACTGTCCTCCATCAGAGCCTGCTATGGTTTGTGTCCCCCAGATGGAAGCTTTGTCCTCAGTACAATAATGTTGAGATGCTAGAACCTTTGAGAGGTGGGCTTAGTGGAGGCTATAGGGGTCTGCCCTCAGAAGAGATTGGGGAATCTGGTTAGTTCCCGTAAGAGTGACAAAAGAGCAAATCTGACTCCTGTCTGTGCTCTAGATCCTTGTCGCCAGATAATCCCTCTCACGTTCCCATCACAATGCCATCTACCCTGAAGTCCTCACGGCAGGCTGAACAAATTGGGGGCTACCTGATCTTGGTCTCCTAGCTTCCAATGCCATGCTAGAAATAAACCTGTTCTTTCTATATATGACCCGGCCTGGGGCATTTTTGTTGTAGCAACTAAATAGACTAACACAAAACCATAAATGACACTTTGCTAAGGAAAGGAACAGTGAGGGTGGACACTGTTTCTGGAGGACTCTCAGGACATCAGTATTTGCTAAAAGACTGCACAGGTCTGGGTGTCAGCCCAGGTGACACTGGGCTAACTTCATTTCCAGGGAGTTCGGGTCCTTTCCAACTCTTGTTAGAAGCTCTGTAGTGCTCCTTCTGGGAACCAATTCTGTGTCTTCACTCGTGGGGGTTGCGATATAAGTTCTTTTTATTTGCATTTACCTCTCGGTACTAATCTAATGCAGCTCTCAGACCATCCAGGAATCTAGTGTTTATAATTTCAAGGTGGCCTACAACTGCTATAGCCACAAAAGCCTGAAGTTTGGAGCCTCAGATTTGGCTTTCTGTATCTGTCTGCTGGTTACCTACTCTTAACAAATAGATGCTGAAGTGGTATCTGGCAAGCTCGGTTTACGCGTTAATTTGCTTATAAAATATTTAAGGAAAGAATAGCTGTTTCCTGAAGCATATTGACATTTACATTCATAAATCTGGCTACTTAGAGCAGATATTTCTTGTAAGATTCTTAACTCTGCATTTCTGGGAGACATAAAATGCATGTTTTCTAGGATTTCAAAACCATCTGGAGTTGAGGGGATGGGGCAACTACATCTACTGAATGAAACTTAATCTTTCTGCTGAAGTCAATTCCCCTAACCCCTTCTCAGAGTGACAGGTGTTATATACCCCATGCCATTCACTTTTTTTTTTTTTTGACAGGCAGAGTGGACAGTGAGACAGAGAAAGGTCTTCCTTTACCGTTGGTTCACCCTCGAATGCCGCTGCAGCAGGCCCGCTGCAGCCGGCGCTCCATGCTGATCCAAAGCCAGGAGCCAGGCGCTTTTCCTGGTCTCCCATGCGGGTGCAGGGCCCAAGGACTTGGGCCATCCTCCACTGCCTTCCCGGGCCACAGCAGAGAGCTGGCTTGGAAGAGGGGCAACCAGGACAGAATCTGGTGCCCCGACCGGGACTAGAACCCTGTGTGCTGGTGCCGCAGGCGGAGGATTAGCCAAGTGAGCCGTGGTGCCGGCCAGCCATTCACTCTTAAAAATTGAATACCCAATACCACTTCGGCAATAGGAGCATTGTAGAAGTGATACATTGTTTCTATCCCTTTACTGTTCAAATCCCAAAGAGGGCCATTTGACACATGAAAATGCATCTGTTACAGCAAAAGGCCTAATGATCAATGAACAAACAAACCATGTGGTTAAGCACAGTTAGGCCACTACTCGCCCTAAGTACACTGAGAAAGTTAAAATAATGAGGGGTCACGCACTTCTGCCTTCATGTGTTCCCTGACTTTAATTTCTTTCCTTGAAGGGAACACGTGAGTCCACTTTTGGTATCATCCATCTCATTTGGATCCATATAAGACACGGATGTATCCACTTCATTGGGAGTGATGGCCATTCCTGTTTCTAACTCTGGGAATCCTGGGTGAAAACTAGTTTTGTAAAACCTACATGTATAGAAAGCATGAAGTTACAATTGAGTAGTATTGCTATGAAGCATGGTAGCTATAGGAGAATCTGACATTTTTCTTTCTCCGCGGGAATATGATCTTCAATTAAAGGAACAAAGAAATAGAAGGGTAGCAGTAAAGATAAAAAGGGCAGAGAGAAATACAAACTAATGGGATGGTGAGAGAAGGACATTTCATCTCTTATCCAACTACATTGAAAAGAAATGGACATCTGACACGCCTTGAACTGAAGGTGACCTGGCAGATCCAATGGTGCTCAGCATTTTGTTCTATAATGTAGTGACCCTCGCATACTTCCAGTGCGGTATCCAAGTCCGTTTTCCCCTTTCGTACAAATCCCATGGTACCCTTTGCTCCCCTGTGGTTTAAATCACATTCTTAAGGGATTAAACTGTTATGACAAAAGAAGAATGTTTAGATATTGTGCTTTGCAGCTCAAAATTTGTCAGATTAGAAACTGTATTTTATAATCTTCAGATCAAAGAAGCTCTCCATCAAAGCTTCGTGTCTACTACAATATTTCCCCAACCTTTGTTGAACCTGAATTGGTTTGGATTATCTCACATTGGGTTCACTGAGTATGCCTAGACTAATGTGAAGGGAAAAGCTTTCTTCCAAATATTCTAAACATTTCACATGTATGGGGCTCGGGTGCTAAGCCTCAGGTATTAGTTTACAGAGTGGCACGGCTGCCTTGACAGTCTTTCCAACTCTAGCTTTATGAGATGCTTTTTGAGATTAGTATGACAGATAAAGCCCTATAGGGCAACCGTTTATCTTTCAGTAAGAACACTGCTCACCTTCTTTAACTGGCTGCCCTGAGTGCTCAGGGAAAGAGGCCTTTTTATAGAGTTTTTACATCTCTGTGGATTAGGTATCATTATCCCGGTGGAAAAAGAACAGTTCAATTTTCTCAGAAGAATGGTTTGTCAGTAGAGCAAGTTTGTCTTTATCCATCTCTAAATCCGGCAATCATGTTTCCCAAACAGGCACAAAGCAATGATCATTCAAAGTTCAAATTGCCAATTAATTTAGAATCTGCTCCCTGAATTCCTTTTATACTGCCATGAACCCTGTAAGGCGAGCGTGGGCCAGCGTTGTGGTATCCATTATAAATATCTTTGTATGCTAAAGTGGAAAAAAGCCATGTCACTGGGAAATACTCTTAAAATCGTTGATAAAGGACTTTTAAAGAAAACTGAAGTACCTTTTAAAAACCTTATTTTCTTATACAAGTTCCATGTTTCCTTCATACCACTTTAGGAACACAGTGGCACTTCCCTCCCACCCCCAACCCATGTTTCAATGCTTCCTCCTCTTCCCTCTTGGATTCCCACTCTTAATTTTTACAGTGATCTTTTTTTCAGTACACTTAATGATCATATAGTTAAACTTCCCCTAAGTAAGAGTTCAACAAATAGTATGAAGAGAAAACACTTTTCAATGAAAGAAACAAGGGCTGTAAACAATCATTGCTTCCCAAGATGTCTATTTCACACCAATACATTACATTTCAGTTACTCTGTTACCTCAGATCCGGGAGAACATCTCTTTGGGATTGGCTTATTTCACTAAGTAGAGTGGCTTTCAGTTGTGACCATCTTGTTGCAAGACAGGATTTCCTTTTTCTCCTACAGCTGAGTAGTACTCCATAGTGTATATATACCATACTTTATCCGGCCTTCACTTGATGGACATCTGGGTTGATTCCTATCTTAGCTATTGTGAATTGTACTGCAATTAACATGGGGATAAAGGTAACTTTTTTCATATGCTGATTTTATTTGGGTAAATTCCCAGGAGTGGGATGGCTGGATTGTATGGTAGGTCTATATTCGGATTTCTTGAGGTATCTACATACTGTCTTCCACAGTGGCTGCACCAGTTTACATTCCCACCAACAGTAAACCAGGGTAAACCATGCTTGCCAGCATTTAACACTTGTGGATTTCTGTATGTAGGCCATTCTAACTTTCGGACTGAGGTGAAACCTTGTGATTTTGATTTGCCTTTCCCCTGATGGCTAGTGGTCCTGAGCATTTTCAAGTGTCTTGACCCTTTGAATTTCCTCTTCAATTAAATGGGCAAAGGACTTTAATGGGAATTTGATTGTTGAATTTCTTGCTCTTAGGTTCTGGGTGTTAACCCTTTATCAGTTTCGTAGTTTACAAATATTTTCTCCCATTCTGTCAGTGTTTCTTTTGCTAAGTTTCTTTTGCAGTGCAGAAGCATCTCAGCTTGACATAATCCCATTTGCCAATTTTGGCTATCATTGCCTATGCTTCTGGGATTTTTCCAAGAAGTCTTTGCTTGTGCCAACATCTTAGAGGCTCCCCAATGTTTTCTAATGCCTTGATGGTATCAGGTTGTGGACTGAGGTCTTTGATCTGTTTTGAGTGGGCTTTTGTGTAAAGTGGGGGTCTAGTTTCATACTTCTGCACATGGAGACCTAGATTTACCAGCACCATTTGTGAGACTGTCTTCCAGGGATTGATTTTTTTGGCTCCTTTGTCAAAGATAAGTTGGTTGTAGATACTTAGATTGACTTCTGGAGTTAAAAATAAATACAGGAATGTAGCATGTAGAAAACACTACTCCATCATGTTTATTTCTGCATTTAAAATGTTTTTCATTCACATACCATATTTTATATACATTAGAGACTGTAAAAATGGATGCTGTTTTTCTTCATGCTGTCCTCTTCATTGTATACTTGTCACCTGAAGCCCACCAGAGAAATCTACTTAGTTTTAATATCGGGAGTTGAGATTCACCCCAGCAACTATGACTTACAACTCAGCCCTATACCTCCTGCTCCTGATCAGTCCTCCTTGTTTCCTCCTTGGCTCTAACACTTCTCGCTAAGGATTGTGATGCAGCTCCAGCAATATGCAGAGGCATATTTGCAATCCAGCCTTGCTCAGATTCCATTTTGGTTTTCAGCCTTTCATATGTAGATGGTTCCCAATACAGTAACTTGTTTCATTGAATGCATCTTTGTAGATTCATATGCCCTTGGGAACAACAAAAGAGTGAATACAAAACAGACATTCTCTTGTGAATAACCATGTGATATAAAAGGTAAAAGCTGAGAATGCCAAGACATTGGTATGAGCAGAGCATGAAGGTATCCGTATGGAATGAGGCCCAGAGGTGTTATGTTAGCAGGAGCTGCATCATAACATAAGCCTGGCTACAGTCTCTATGAGGCTTAGAGATCTTGCCTAGTGTCCCCAAACCAGCTAATTTGGCATTCCCATTAAGAAGTCTGTACTATCTGTTTTTTTTTTTTTAAATCCTTGGTATCAGAAAACATCTTCTTTGCCTTTATAGAGAAGACTTAGCCATGTAAGAATGGGATAAAAAGCTAACACTTCTGTAAACACAACCATAGCTAGTTTTATCTAAGGTGTCTTTATACCTACATGGAAAGGAGCTGCTGGGATGGCTGAAAGAGTTGGGGAGTGCTAAATGAAACTACAGCAAAGCTAACACCGGGGCCAGGGAGAATAAGCAACACATGAGGCACTGGGCATGCCTAATTCTTCCCCAAGTTAGGGTCGCTGAATTTTCAAGTTTAAGATCACTGGACTGTTATGCTGATAGTGTGACTATATTTTTTGGCTGCTTTTAGGTATTTTGACCATCGTTTTAAATTACATGCAGTGGGGAAGGATCACTAATTTTAAAATGTCCTTTTTAACTCTTATCACTTCTTTGCTTTTGGTGATCTATTTTCCATCTTGGTCTCGCTTATTTGAGTTACGTAGGAACATCCCGAGAACTAGCTATTGCTATGAATCTGTAGATGAAGAAGCACAAGAAACATCTCTACTGAGGCTGTGGCTTATGGAGACTGAGTAGTCCTGTGGTCTCTGCCCACTGGAGATGAAGAAAGCTGGTGGTGGGGTTCCAAGTTGCCAGCAAAAGAGCTGGTGGTGCAGACTCCAGCCTGGATTGAAGGCCCGAGAACCAGGAGCACCAATAGCAGGAACATTCTCATCCCTTCATTCTGGCCCTCAAGGAGATAGGTTGAGGCTCACCACAAAGGGCTATCTACTCTACTTGCTCCACTGACTTCAATTCACATCTTCCATCTGTACTTTCTATTGCGTAACAGTGTGGCTATCATCAGTCATGCATTTTGCAAAAAGCCAAGAGCCAACTTCAATTAAGTAATCATAAAATTTAACATGTTGATTAGCTTGACTTAAATATTCTATACCTCCTGCAATGCTACATATACATATACACAACTACACTTTGTCAATAAATACTAATCTTTCTCAAATGCCCTCCTAGTCATCCTCAGATTTAACCAGTTATACAGGTAGGCTAGTCAAGCACACACCTAAAATTAACCATTGCATTGCAGTTGCCAGCAAAGTTTTCACTTTTCCCGGTTTTGTTTATAGCTTTCTTGAAATTCATCTATCTTGGATATTTCGGATCAACCACAAAACATGCAGTGTTTTGTGACCTCTTAATCTTTGAAAGCACCATTCTAAATCTCGAGCAGCAGATATTGACACTTTATTCTTGTTTGGTGCCTAACAACGTAAGGGTATCCTGCGTTTCACTAAATCTCTCAATTGATGTGTATTTGGGTTGTTACCTTCTGGGTGTTGTACACATGTTCACAGCAGCATTATTTACATGTTTGGACAAACATTCTTATTTTTCTTGGGCTCATTCTAGGAATGGAAACACTTGATGCTATGACAGCCCTATGCTTAACATTTTATGAGCTGCTGAACTGCTTCCCAAGGGGCTTCACATTCTATTCCCAGGAGTAGTGAATGACGGTTCTAATTTTTTCATAGCCTCACTTCTGCGGTTATCAGAGTGAGCAGTGTTTTGTGGCTTTGATTTTTGTATCTCGATAATAGCTAATGATATTGAGTGTATATTTATGGACTGTGTATCTTTGGGGGAATGTCTGTTTAAATTTCCCCCCATTTTATCTAGGTATGTATCTCTATCCTATTGGAATTTGTTGAACTTTTGGATTGGTGAATGTTATCAACCTTTGCAAATTTCAAGACATAATTCCTGTATTTCTCGATTGTGAGCTTTCCATGACACATGTTGGGAAATCTAATGGTGTCCCATGTTTGAAACTCTGTTCAATTTTCACTTCTACCCCTGTTCTTTAGATAACATCCATCAACATATCTAAAACCTGATTCTTCTGCCAGTTCAAACCTGTTGGAAAACCATTAGATTAAAAATTTTCTGGAGTTCATCACCTGAATTGGCCTATAGTTTTCTACATCCATCAGAATATTAGTTGGAAAAACTTGAGTACAATACAGCATTATATGCACAGTTGTACAACAACCTTTCAGAATATTTTTACCTTCTCAAGCTATAGTTGCCATACTGCTCTGTGGAACAGCAGACCCATTTCCTTGACCCAACTGCATTCGGTATCTATCATCTAATCTCTACCCTCTATAACATTAGTTCATAGCAAATGCATATTTCCACATTTGAGAAGAAGCATGCAATTCTTATTTCACTCATTGATTTCTAATTTTATTAATGCCCAGATTTTAATCTTTCTACTACAGTAATATTCCATTATGTACATATACCACAATTTCTTTAGTCATCCATTGATAAAAGTCCAGGTTTATTACAATAAATCCTAGTCTCCAAGGTGTGGAACTCTTTTTGGCAACTTGCCTCTCCCCTGATAATAGCTCTGCATTATTGCTTCAGAGCTGAGGGCAGGCAAAGTGGTCTACATCTCTGGGCAAGACATCTCTGCTTTATGAAGCCTCTGGTCTTAGTTGGCAGCTCCCAGTTCCGGACTTCCAGCTACAGAAGCTAGGGCAAGCATGATCATCACAAGTACTCTTAGCCAGTATTGCCCGAGCACAGCTTCACCTTCCAAATAAGGGGTGGATGGGTAAAAGCATCCTCGGCGACCCCTCTGGAAGGGAGTACTGGCAAAATAGAGCCAGAGGAATGAGAAATGCTGGCAATCTTTCCCTCCGGAAACATACCAAAGCTCTAGACTGGAAACTAGAGAGCACCCGGAATTCTGTGCACACCCACCTAGAGTGGCCAGTGGCAGGCTATTGGGGGCGGGGAGTCATGACTGCAGTATAACACTCTTGGTATCCTTCCTGCGGTTTGGTGGATATTCTCAATTATATTTCCTCATTTGCTGTAGGTGTTTAGGATACTTTCTAGAGATCAAGTTGAATGGTGGTATGTTTAGTAATTCTCGCCAGGCATGGTTGTCTGCTGGGGAAAAACTACATGGTCTATTCCAAAGTATCTCTTCGATTTTTTTTTTTTTAACTTCAGCTTGATAATTAAACTGATACTGATTTTTTTGGTCAGATTCCTGATTAATTTCTATCCATCTCATGTGCTTGTTTCCCTTGGTCATGCAGATTTCTAGTTATCTACATTCTGCTTCACTGTGGTTTCACAGAATCACATTTTAAAATTGATAGGGGCTGGCACCATGGCCCAGTGAGTTAATCATCCACCTGCAATGCCGGCATCCCATATGAGCTGGTTCTAGTCCCGGCTGCCGCTCTTCCCATCCGGCTCTCTGCTGTGGCCTGGGAAAGCAGAAGATGGCCCAAGTCCTTGGGCCCCTGCACCCAGGTGGAAGAACCAGAAGAAGCTCTTGGCTCCTGGCTTTGGAACAGTGCAGCTCTGCCAATGCGGCCATTTGGAGAGTAAACCAATGGAAGGAAGACCTTTCTTTGTCTCGTTGTCTGTAACTCTACCTCTCCAATCTTGAAAAATTACCCTATCAGTTTAATTTTATACCTAATATTTTAGAGTGAACATTAGGGCTTCTGCCTAATGTAGCTTACAAGGAATTGTAAGACATAACCCATTCCCACAGCCAACTTGATATTGCATTAGCTTTTAGCTGTATCTTAACATTTGATCATCAGATTCTCCATTCCTCTATACAGATACCTAATATGTAAACTATGAGTCCCAAAGTTATCCTTGTGACACATTCCAAACTGACACTGAACTACTGACATCTTTGGTGTAGTACACTTAAATGCCCAGTCACATTTTCTTAATATATGGAGACTAAACCACATTCTTGGTTAAGAAACTTGAATAAAGTTATGGGCCACAGTAGAAACTCTTACCAAAATCAAAACAGTTCGTGGGTACTACTTCCTTTTTGCAGGCATGGTCTACCACTCTGCCAGGAGGAAAAACATCAGCTTCCATTAACTACTTAATTACAAGACCACCTGACTGTTTCATTGCAAGGAGCTCTTGCGGTGTTAGACTGCTAACTGCTGCTGGGACCATGGCCCTCTGCATATATGAACAGATATGCTGAGGTCATGGGCAGAGGGTGTGAGCACTGCTCCTGACCTGTATATGTAGCCAGAGTTCTCAACTCTCACATTTGTGTGTCTAGAATATGGAAGATAATGGAATGAACTAATATTTGTCAAATAGTTATACTAAGATGTGTGTTTAGTGATAACTTGTTGACAGTTATGTTCAAATATTCTATCAATTTGACAAGTCTTCTACTTCTTTCCTCTACCTTCTTTAGCTTAGATTCCATTGCTGTTTGAGACTCCCTCTGGCCCTTTGCAAACATGCACACACATATGACTATTGCACAATAGCTGTGGGTGTGGATATCCTCTACACAGACCCTCAGGAAGGTAGCTCTGAATGTTATTCTCCTTTTGCACTACTGGTACTTCCACATCTTACATTTTTGGAGACCAGTCCAGAGCTATGGATATACCATGCAGGTTCAGCCACATGGAGAAGTGAAGGAGAAATATTCAGGTACCATGCTGTCAGGTGCATTGAAATTTTTGTAGCAACTCTTAGTGGTTATCTGCCTTGTGCCATTATAGCATTGGCTAGAAAGGTGATTTTTGACTTCAGTTATAAAAGACTTTAGGGGCTGGCATTATGGTACAGTGGACAAAGTTGCCCCCTACAATGCTGGCATCCATGTGGACATTTGCTCACTTCTGATCCAGTTCCCTGCTAATGTGCCTGGAAAAGCAGCAGCAGATGAACCAAGTCCTTGACCCCTGCACCCACTTGGGAGACCCAGTAAAGCTTCTGTGTTCAGCCTTGCCGTAGTGGCCATATTGGGAGTGAACTAGAGGATGGAAGATCTCTTTCCCTCTCTTTGGCTTTTGTTCTTGCTGAAGATATTGTTCAAAAGACTCATATTTGGAGTTCTGTTATTTTATGTTTAGACTTATTACAGGAGTAAATGATGCATACAAACCTTGCATCTTCTGGTTTATTCCACAAATACCTGCAAATGCCAGGGCTGGACAATGTCAAAGAGCCTGGAACATTGTCTGGGTCTCCCACATGGGTGGCAGAGTCCCAAATACAAGCCATCACATGCTGGCTTCCAGGGTTCACATGGCAGGAAGCTGGATCAGAAACAGTCTTGAGCTCAAACTAGGCTCTCTGATATGGGATGCAGTCAATCCAAATGGCATCTTAAGTACTGAACTCCATGTAGTTTGGTTTTCTCCATTGCCGTTTTCCACAGGAAATACAATTCTGGTACAAGTAGAGATGTTATCTTGGCTGTATGTTATACAGATAACACTAATATCAAAGAGGTAGATAGCAGAACAGGGAGAAAAATGGGGCAAGAAGATGAAATGAGTTGACTCTTGGAATCTAGGGCAAATAACATTGGTCCTGGAATTTAAGCGGTACCTGTGGAAATGGGGAACTTGTTAGGCTTAAACAAATCTAACAAGATGTCAAGATGGCTTACTGGGTTTCCATGCAAGTGGCACAACTGAGTGTGGCTCTGAGCCTTCTGGTTGTGTAACCAGGTCTGTGATTCTGCTAACATAGGGACCTCTGGAAAATGAATAATTCCTCCAGGAAAGGCAATAAGCTTGTTCTACACAGGTTTGGAGACAACTATAGCACATCTATGGGAATATGGCTACCTGGAACTTAGAAATTTGCCTTTGGGAGACCAAGAGAATTGGTGGCAAGGGAAATAAATGGAAGAACGGTATAGAGCAGGCCACTAAAATAAGCATTGGAAGCTGCTGGAGAGGGTGAAGGAGAAGAAGAAAAGGAACTTGGGAAAGTCAGCATTTAATAGTGGGAAGATGGTTTAATTAGTGAAGTATAGATGGCAGTAAAGCAAACAGTGAACACTGTCTTGGTGGCCAGTGCAGAATTCCAGGAGGGAAAGTAACTAGTGAGGGAGGGAACAGAGGCAATTAAGCCCAACGATAAAGTGAGCATGAGCAACCTCAGTGGGAACAGAGAAACAAGGGTCAGGGGAAGTCAGCCTGGTAGAGAGGACAGAAATGGAAGGAAGTTAAGGAAAGGGAGACAATGCACAATTTCTACAATAACAGACTGTAAAAGGGCAAGAGAGGAACACGGGAAAGTAAATCCCTGTAAGACAGATGTGGACACCAGGTGGAGGTGCCACTGTCTCATGCACAAGTATTCTCACTCTCATGAATTTTCCATTGCTGCTTTGGCTCCCAAACATCCTCTCCTGACTTGGGAAACGCTGTCAGTAGTTCCTAAGTGAGAGGAGCTGTGTTTGCTCAGCATTGCAGGCTCTCCTGCTCTTATGTTTCTAAGTCTAAAATCTGACTGCTTTCTATTGCATGGTGAATAAATACATAGTAGTGAGCTTCTAAACTGACATGTCTGGAGTCTAGCATGAGTAACAGTTTCCTGTGCAAAAATGTTTAGATTTCCAAAGTTTTCAAATTGGATTTTCAATGTCCCGAGGGTATCTGTATAGCATTTGACTAACCTTGTACTCCTTCTTGGAAGTTTTTATTGGTTCTCCTCAACTTTATACTGCTTGAGTTAGTTCTTATCACTATCCATTAATCTTTAGTAGAGTTTAGAATTGGTCCAATAGGGAAAGAGGTTAAAATTGATTTATGACCTCTTAAATAACCAAAGATGAATTTTTAGGCTCTTAAAATTGAAATTAGTGTGGTCAGAAGAAGCAGGTGAAATTCAAAATGGCTGGAATTTTTCACCACTGGAGATTCTTTGCAGCCCCGTGCTAGGCATGTGTGCCACTACTCCAGAGAAGTGTCTTCATGTGGTTAAGATCATAGCATTTACTCCTGTGATTCTTCCCTGAGCTCAGATTTCATGGGATAAGTAACAGTGGTGAAAGGACTGTCATTTGTTATTCTGGGGGAGAGGGTTAGAAATGCTGATCCTTATATTTCTTCATTCTCCTAGTGGACTTCTTGAAGGAATTAAATGCATACTGAATTTTCTCATTGGTCAGGAAAGTCAGACTCTTAACATGGGCTTCTTGATCCACTGTAAAGAAAGTAAATCTGGATAATTATCTGTAAGATTTGTGATTATCAATATTTTGATATTGGATCATGATACTCAGATTCTATCTGGAAAAAATTTATGTAAACTGACATTGACATGCTTTGAGAAGAAAAAGCTACAACTGGCAATGTCTTCTGCAACCTAACTTTGTAAGATATTTGTATGGAAAAATTTATATTTGCTAATACACAGGCAAGGACTTTGGACTTGCATCTTTTATTTGGAGTCCTTATTTTAAGGTAAAATGGCAATTGGGATACATTCTACTTGTCTGTAACAATAAAGGCATGAAATATTCCTTCTACAATCTGAGATGTTTACTTATACCAGGTGCCATCCTCAATGAAACTTCAGTATCAATATTATATGTGTTGGTGTTAGTGACTAACTTAACTAACTCAAAAGATTGATAATTCAGAGTGACTACTTGAAGCAAGTTTGGAATGACTAGAATCGGTTCTCAGGAACGTAAATGTGGCTCAGGTCAGAAGAGCTGGGTTTCTGCAAATGGTCAGGCCCACCCTCTTCTCTTACATTTCCTCTTCATCCCCAACACTGCAGTCCCCCTGTGTGTACATGGTGTCCTCTGGTCTCTTCTGGATACCTTGGCATTGAGACTTAAAGCTGGCCCAGTTGAGCATTTTTTTCTTGTTTCTTTGAAAGCCTGTAATGGGATGATTTCATATCTTAATTTCAGCGTTTCATGCCATATTTTACAACTTGGCATTCAATGTTCTGATTCCATCTTCATATTTAAACTATTCTCTCGAACAAAAATAAAACGATTTACCATCCAAAATGTACTGAGGAATATAAAATTGGAAAGTTTCATCATGCAAGCATTTTTTTAATCAAACTGGCTCAGTAGTCTCTGAACACCAGTTACAAAAATAAAGCTATGAAAACCTGTATGAACTTCATATCATCAAAGAAACACTGTATGATTTTTCAATTCGATTTAGCAAAAGAATAACTCACAGCATCTGAATATTTCAACTGAACTTAAGAAACATGAGGATCCCATCTTTGATTCTTCAGTTCTGCAGTAGTTTTGTTCTGTGGCAGCATTTCACAAGATAAAGCAAGATGCGTTGCTTTAATGTTACCTGAAAAACCGTATCTTAACTTGAGCTACACAAATATTAATGAGTTTTTTCGTTGATGTTTGCATGTGAAGAAATAAACATCTGATGTGGACCTTCTGGAATCCTCTTTTAGAGGACAGTAGTGTATTTATGATAAAGGAAACTTAGAGACCACTCTCTCAGGTTAGCTAGAATTGGGTTTCAAAATAATGGGCTTTTCACTTGAGTAGCACAGACACAATTGCTTTTCATGGCTATTGCTTTCTGGGGAAGGAGAAAATTAGGGAATTGTATTTACAAAAAGACTGATTATCCTCTGCATTTTAAGTAAAGTTGTTTAAGTTGAAGTATTTTCTGTTGAGAAAAGGTACCAGGGTTATATATAGTAGCAAATGGTTTTCTGTAAGCTTTTTTGAATTTTACAATAAGAGGAACCTTGGCACCTCTTCATGTGAACAGATCCGTTCACAGTTGACCACGCGTTGGACTCAGTGACTGGTTGTGCTTCTTGGTTACCCAGCCCTCTGGGATTTTACTAAGTCCACTTTCCTAATGAGATAGTACTTGCAGACTTACTGTCTCCAGGAAAAGCTGTTTTAACGTAAGAAGATCTGGGAGGACTCATTGTCTAACTTCTGTACTTACCCACTTGTCACACCTGTGTGCCCACCCTTTGGGTTTTAAGAGTTTTACTTATTGGGGAGCAACTCAAATTATGATAGGCAGTGCTCACCATCCCATTTTGGAAAGGGGTTTTGTTGAACTGTTTGAATTGCTCATTCTCCAGTTATGATTACTCTGAACGTTTGCCATGTTTGTGTGGAGGGTTTCTGTCATAACAGTACTTGTTCATTTCCTTGAGCCTTTCTGGGTTGCTGGCCAGTATGCTTAGTGACCAGCATCATGTGGACATTGTATGTACTCACAGCAGAAAACCCTAACATGATTTAGTGACTGTAATTCATTTTAATGTCAGCAGATGTGATGTATCTATAGTACATGTATTTATACATGATGTATATACAGATATATACACTTACAACTTTTATGGCCATTAAAATTATAAATATTTAATAACAGATAATCGGGTTGCTTTGAATGAAGATACAATGCTGTATTGGGGTGATGATTATAACCTATCTAAACAGGTTCTTTTCTTTACACTTAGAACCTAAGAGAACTCACAGAATGAATTACCAAGGTTACTACCATCAAACCTAATTTACATTTGTTCCTTTAAACAAAAAGCTTTAATTCATGCCAACATTTAAAGAAGATTTCAAATTCACCTCGGATAATCTCATTAATCTCATGTTTTGGTTATCAGCTGGTATAATTCTGACTTAATACTACTAGAATAAATGAGATAAATGTTGAACCCATGGATGTCTAATTCTGTGCTAACCTAGTTTAATAGAATACCCCAAAGTGGCATGTACAACCATAGGCCTGTAATTCACTGATCATTTCACTCCTCAGAAGTTCTGTTATAACAAGTCTGTATCTTGGATCCAGGCGTTTCTTAAAACAAAATGCATTATATTCAGCATCTTACTCAGCAGCTTCAAAACATTCATGACTTTGAAATTACTTAGAAACTAAGTGGTGTTTAGATAAGGCAACCCTGCTATCTGTAAAACTGACCTAGCCTTGGAGCAGACTTGATTACATAGCTTTAGGTTGTAGTCAATAAATCTTGGTGCCAAGGAAACGGTCTTGGCTGGCCCTTAAAGGAAGAGCTATACAGACCCAGATGTCCACACTTTATTCTCTGCCACCACTTCCTCTTCCGTATCCACATGACATTTGATTAAGAGGACTCAAGGTCATTGCATCTATAATAATGATACAGCAATGACAAAAGACCAATAAGCATCAAAACCTATTAAGTTCGTTAGCAAACAAGTCCCTCAGTGGCAGATCTGAAACTTGTATCACTGTTGGAAGGAGGACAGTGCTGTGGAAGCACAGGTTTCTGGACCCCACTCTGTTTGATTCAGGAGGTCTGGAGAGACCCAAGAATTTGCACTTCTCATGGGATAGTCCGAGCTTAACGCTGCTGTTCTTTGGAGAATGCTTGGAGAAACACTCGCTTAGTTAATTGCTTCTGGGTTCTGCCTGGAAACGGTTTTGCATCATGTTTTTAAGAAGTGATTTTCTCTGAAAGGAAGGCTTATTCCTCGATCATTCCCAGACAGGAATCACAAAAATGCTGTCCATGTAGAGATACTACATATTCGTATGAATCTCTGATACTCTTCTTGGTTGCCAGATAAAATAATGAGCACCCAGTTAAATGTCACTTTAATCAGTTTTTAGTGTGTCTTATCACTTAAACTTGGAAGCCTACATTTGTGTCACAAGGTAATTCCTACCCTAATTTCCTTGACCTGAAGTATAACCTCAGTTAAGCAAGATGTCATTTCAATGAACACATAAGTGTGTACAGTCTTTCTAAAAGTTTCTATGACTTCTGAAAGGGTGAATCGAACTTGGTCATCTTAAAATTTAAATAACACACTTGATGATCACTTCCAGTTAATCGTTAATTTGAATTTTATTCTTAATGATCTTCTATACATGGTTCCTGAAAAAGTAAGGCAAGTGCTACAGCATAAATCGGCATCAATCTACCTTCACTTAGGAGCTGGAACACAGCGCAGCCCTGCAGGAAAGGGGGTCCTGGAGGCAGGTTTCTGGGTTGTCATCCGGAGTCTATGAGGAAGCCTCACTGTCCATTTTCTAACTTGAGAGGGAAAGAGCTGCACATTTGGTAAATATTAGACTTCAGAAACCCAGCGTTGAAGGGGCCTCCTTGATCACTGTGCGGCTGATGGATGGCAACCCACGTTACAAAGGTGTTGCCCATGTGCACTCCAATGGCATACGAACGGAGGGCCCTGTTGCATCCTGATGTACAACTCCTAATAGCATTGGTTGGAGTTTCCGGAGTTAAGCAGCATCAGGTCTGATTTCTTAAATGAATCAAAATTCTGCAAAGCTTGTGTCATCTTTTTCCTATGAAAAGGAATGTTTTGAGTGGACAGAAATTGATTGCTGTGTCCTGTGGCAGGCACCCATGTGGTGCTCATTAAAATAGAATGAGCTTGTATTTGCAAGCAAGTGGTGGCTATCCTTAGAGTTCATTAGTATTTGTATATCTTAACCATGATTTCTTAATGTCAAAGATGAGTCTCTTTGTACTTCTAACTTTCCAGGTACATAGTCCATAGTACATCATGTCACTTTTGGGACAAACACTAATTAAGCCTGATACGCACTGCTTTAATAAATTGGCTGTTTAGTTGTTGGTTGACATTTTGTCTTATTTTACAGAGTGTGAATTTGAGTAGCTCCCAGATTAAATGTTTTCCATGAAGGGCTATGGAAGCTGAAAGAAATACATTACCTCGGGTGTTTTGGTACTTGCATAAGAGAATGATTTCGTAAGATTATTCATCAAGTGCCAACTCTCCAGGATTCTTGGTGATCATGCTCTAAACTATATCACAGGAAGAAAAATCCTCAATTTTTGGATTGAAACTTGAGTGTTTTGGAATATCCCTGTTGAAGGAACTTGGCCACTAGAATTGCTAAAAATGAACGCATTTGTCAAACTACTCAAGTCACACCTCAGCTAAACAAGTGTCCCTTTCAAACACCTTTGTAAGAAAACAACTCATTTCTTTGGTAAAGAAAAGCTCTTCTTGGGAAGGAGAACTTCTGGCCCTTAAGAAGCCAATTTCTTCGAGTCCACTGCCACTTGGATTCCTTCTACGACCCTGCACTGAACACAACTCTCAGTCACTATTGGCCTTCGTGTGGCTAAGAATGTGGCATTTTCTAGTCTTCTATGTCTCTGAAGTGGCAGATACATGGGACCATCCCAGCAAATGCTGGCACCTCTTGGTTCTTGGGATGCCGTGTGGCCTGGGTCCCTCCAACTTTCTTGGCTTCTGTGCAGGATTCTTCCTGAGCTCTTCAAAAGTCATGTTCTGTACCCTGCTGCTCACCCAGGGAGATTGCCTCCAGACTCACGACCTCATCCGCTACAGGGCATGTCCTAGATGTGGACCTCCACTTCAGTTGTCTACCCCCAGCTCCAGGTGGTCTGCATTTCTTGATGCGCCCATCCGACTCGTACATAAAGTACCTAACAGGTCCTGGTATCTGATCCCTCTCCCAACCCAACTCCTCTCAGGCCGTGGTCTTCATGTCCTCTCAGTAGCTCAGGCCCAGTAGATTGATGCAATTTGAATCACTCTAGAGTGCCTCTTTTTTCCTATTTCTCATACTCTAACCACCCTAACTACATTGTCCTTTCAATTCTCATCTTGGAATTCATGTTTCCTGTCATTAACTCTTAAGGTTACTTGGTACACTATGCACTATCTCAAGTCTGCTGCCCTTTAATACAAGACTTCTGTCTGTTCACTGTTATATCTCCTGACTGTCAATAGTATCTGATACAGAGTAGTTTCAAAACATTGAACAAATGAATGCTAAACCATACTGCATGTAGCCTTTACTAAACTTAAGAGCTTGGAAGAGTCAAATGGGCAAATCTCAGAAGAGCAAGATGACCATTCACTCTAGATGGTCCCAGTTGGATATGGGGTTTGTTAGGATTGTTGCCTGAGTGTCTCACAAGCTTAACAGCTGTGAAGGGGCAGCCTATATGGTAACTGGTGCTCTTCCCAGTTAATATACCATCAGGGTTCTGCCTCTACACAAAGAGGAATTCTATAAACTTCTTAACTACTTTGTCAATGTCTTATGCAACTCCTATTGCTGTGGAGGGCATTAATAGAAATAATTTTTCTGGTACTTCAAGGAAATATAAAACTAATTAGAGAAGGTGCTGAAACTACAGAAATGTAGCAGTGTGACTCTATATAATTTAGACATAGCTTTGAGAATGGAGACTGAGTATCTCTGTAGTGAACACATCCACCCTGAATTGGGAATTTGGCTAAATGACAAAAACACTGAGAAGCAATAGTAGAACAAAACAAAAGGGCAGGTATTGTGAATCTAAGAATTTCATGGTGGCTGATCTTAAGTTTGTTCTGTATTCTTTAGTGTACTGTTTCCTAAATTTCACCCTTGTACTCCTACTCTAACTTGTCATGATGCTCATCCTAAAAGAACACTTAGGGCATTCTTTGAGGTATTTGAACTTGGTAAATAGCTTCTAGGAAAGGACATTTTTACAGAATGACAACCAAGTCAGGTCTGTTGTTTGGAAGGTCGGTTCTCATTTTCCTGTGAATGGGTCACAGTGCTTCAGAATGTTCAGACGCAATGCATGGAAAAGTCAGCATGAGAACTGGACCACAAGGGATTTGTTTCCAGGTGCAAATCTGAGTTGATTTCTGACTATGCAATAGGCCTTGTGGCAACAGTCATACGTGTGCAACCTTGTTTGCTCACACCAACTTTGCACATGATTGGGGTTTGTAGCCAGTGAGTGTGTATGAAGGGTGTGCAATGAGTTTGAACAGTGGTTAGCTTTAGCACTGACCATCTGTATTTGGGAAGTTTCAAAATGATGGTACATTTGCCATAGTAATAGGCACCACCTGTAACTCGCCTCCTTGCTGCTGTGAATACTTGAGTCTCTGTCCTACTTATGTTCCCACTTCTCTACTTGAGTCCTCTCTGAGGTTTACTTCTAGAACCACTGTTCTTGAATAAGAGCACGGTAAACCATTGCTGGGTTTGGCTTGGTGAGTGTGTCTACTACCAATCTTGCACGAGGAGCATCGTGTGCATAAAGACAGGGAAGTCATCCATGAGCTATACCATTGTAATAAAAATAATTTTGTCACCCAACTACCCATGTGCATTTGACCATTGTATGAGAAACAACACGTTAGCACCAACTAAAGTTGTTGGAATACTTTTTTTTTTAGAAGATCCATGAGTTTAATGCTAAGATAATCATACTTGGACTACTACTTCTGATGTTTTCATGGATTTACTAGCCATGAGGCATAACGGGCATACTCTACCCATTTCTACTTTTTATTCCTCTTCATCTAAACCATCTGGTCTGAAAGACTTCATAGAATTATTCTCTCACGCCCCCATAAAAAACCCACAAAAAACCCTTTAACTTCAACCAAGAAAGAATTTAGCCTGCTACAACTGAAAAGTGAAGGCAACTTTCTTAAACTTTCCTTCCTGCTGTCTTCCCCCACCAATGGTCTCTACCCAGCCAGACTGCTTTGTGCAATACTCTGTGCATGGAAGGTATTTGACATGTCTTTGAGTATTTATCAGCATTTGTGAGGTATGTTGTTGCTATTGCTGCTGATAGAAAGAAGTGGGTATTTTTACAGGAATGTGGTGATACAAAGTTCACAGAAAAATTTCCCTGTCGAAATATTTCTAAACTAGTATGTGACACTTCAGTGGATATCACTTCAAACACAGCTATAAGCTCTGCAGAAGATAAATCGGTGTTTATTAGCCAATGTGCTGTCCCTTCTTAAAGCACCACTTCCACTTCTGATAAACTTGGCAGCCGGAGAGATAGAGTATTGGGAAGTGTATTGCCCATGGGTCCCAGGCAAAATGCCATGTGTATTTTGTGAATGCTTCTGTTTTTAATTTCATCTTGTCTCTTCCCAAAATACAATTTAGTAATATTTTCTTCAGCTCTCTTTAATTGAAATGTTTCACAATTATGATTTAAAAATTAGTATTCATTTACTTCATCTCCTTCTACAACCTGTACCTGGGTTTTGCAAATTATGCAATGGGTTCTTGGGAGTGGGGGCAGGTGTTGTGGTGGGGTAACTTAAGCTGCCATTTGGGACGCCTACAACCCATAATGGAGTGCCTGAAATTAGGTTCCACCTCCACCTTATCCAGTTTCCTGTTAATGCCCCTGGGAAGCAGCAGATGATGGCTCAAGTGCTTGCAGCCATGTGCTAGCCACCTGGGAGATCCAGATGGAGTCCTGGGATCCTGGCTTTGGTCTGGCCCAGCCCTGGCTGTTGCAGGCATTTAGGGAGTGAATCAGTAGATGGGAGATTTCTTTCCCTCTCCCTCCCTTCCCTGCTCCTCTCCCTTTCAAATGCACACTTACATAAACCTTCAAAAATGGTTTGTCACCCTGTTTTTTCACCCTTCTGTAATTATGGTGTCCACGTCATGGGCAGTTACAATTGTTTGTTGCAGCTTGGAGAAAGACAAAAGGACTGTAAACTCTTGCAATTTCAGCCTAAGGAGTCGCCAGCAGTTCTAAAGCATGCTGGAGTTATGTTGTCTTCCTTGAACTCTGCCATGCTGCCTTTCATTTTCCTGGGAGAAC
Source organism: Lepus europaeus (assembly GCF_033115175.1). Taxonomy (NCBI): domain Eukaryota; kingdom Metazoa; phylum Chordata; class Mammalia; order Lagomorpha; family Leporidae; genus Lepus; species Lepus europaeus. The sequence continues at coordinate 5,596,993 of NC_084832.1, read as the reverse complement.
CTACTCAAGAACCCAGTGGCTTCTAGATCTTATGTTTTGGAACTGGGTGTATAACTGGCATAACCTGAACAAGCAATTACAAGGTGCAAATGGAAGTTTGGTGTAGAGGCATGGGCCTTTGTGGCAAAGCAGCATCATCCTATGTCAGCCAGCCTTCTAGATCACCAGCATGTCTTGGCAATACCTTAGTCCTAGCCCTGATAGCCTTGCAAGCATCTCATTTTCCAGTCCATCATTCTCCTCTTCCTCTCCCTCTCCCTCCCCCACTGAACTGCTGAGATCAGCCAGGCCTGCAGAACAAAGGCTGTGGGATGAATGATTTGGGGCTGATGTGGACTGAGGATATTGGGTAAGGCCCTACATCCAGAGGGGCTGCAGAGCAGCCTACCTTCTTCCTGTGTGTACCCAAAGTTGTATGACAAACCACCCTTGAGCAGAAAACTAAAAACCCAAAGCATAAAAACACAGTAAAGGAAATGCATTCATCTTCATCCAAAACCATGGGATGTTGTGAAGATTTTCTCACTGTTCTGAAAAGCCATGAGACCTTTGCCCTCTCGGTTGACTGTTGGCTTCCTGGAGGGCTCTGCCAGCTAGTGTCCCTTCCCCAACATCCCTGGCCTTCCAGATAGGATTTGTTCTTGCAACACCCCCAGTCTGTTGACATGTGTGGACTCCTTTTTGGATTTCACATCCAATTTAGTACTCCTAAAAAAATCGCCATAAATATCGTTGGATGCCATTTTTTGTCTGAAACAAGCCAGCTGAATGAGTGAGGGGGATGTCCTGTTGGGCCTTCAGCATATGCAAAGGAAGTGAATTTTCTGGCTGCCTTGTGTCCGGTGCTGCTGGTGCACCCACGGTGCAGTGAGCACTCGCACATTCCCCGTGCATTCGCTCCACTGCCACTTCTCCTTTCATACCCTCTTCACAGCTTGCTCCAGGGAGCGCTTCCGCTGCTTCCTGCCCTTATACAAATGTAACCTCACATTCATAATTACGCATTTGGAGGAAGCCTGCTGTATCATAAGTTGCCATCTGGGGAGGTGGCTGTTGAGATTGAGCTTAAACTAAGATGGTTTAGGAGGAAAACCGGAAGAGCAGCATTTCTCTACTTCTTCATAACCGCTGGGAGGATTCTGTCCATCCTGCAAGCTGGGGCTGCGGCTGGCCAGCTGGCAGGGAGCAGCCAGAGCCGGAGCGAGGCCAGCTGCTTAGCAGCTGTGACTGCTCCATCTGCAGCACGTACCCTGTGCCAAGCCCCGGAGTAAATACGTGGGTCCCTTTAAAACAAGATCTTCAAAGCCACAGAGAAAGCATTTTCTCCTACAGCGTACACGCTGCGATCTCATGTTCTTATGCTCTTCTCCCTTCCTCTGCCAGTCTAGACACCCCACAATTCCTTTAGAATTCATGTAAATAGTAGTGGGACCATCTACTTGATCAGCCTCAGGAAACTTGTAGGGAAACCTAACACCTGTACCTGCCTACCCACCCCCACCCCACCCCCCTGTTTTTAAGAATCCTATAACTTGGGGGCTGGCGCCATGGCTCACTTGGTTAATCCTCTGCCTGTGGCACCGGCATCCCATATGGGTGCCGGTTCTAGTCCTGGTTGGTCCTCTTCCAGTCCAGCTCTCTGCTGTATCCTGGAACAGCAGTGGAGGATGGCCCAAGTGCTTGGGCCCCTGCACCCTCATGGGAGACCTGGAGGAGGCACCTGGCTCCTGGCTTTGGATCGGAGCAGTGGTGGCCATAGCGGCCATTTGGGGAGTGTGAACCAACAGAAGGTGGGCGGATGTTTTTGTCTTTCTTACTGTCTAACACTACCTGTCAAATAATTTAAAAAATTTTCAATTTGGAAAAACACTCAGGTTCAAAAATCATGTCTTTGATTTCATCATAAAACCATGTTTTTTTTTTAAACTTTTATTTAATGAATATAAATTTCCAAAGTACAGCTTATGGATTACAATGGCTCCCCCCCATAACTTCCCTCCCACCTGCAACCCTCCCCTTTCCCACTCCCTCTCCCCTTCCTTTCACATCAAGATTCATTCAATTCTCTTTATATACAGAAGATCAGTTTAGTATATATTTAGTAAAGATTTCAACAAAAACCATGTTTTAAGCTTTGTAAAGCACATGCGGAGTACTTTTGGGAAATATTGTGAGATTTTTCTTTATTTTAGTAACTTTAGAAGTTGATCCACAGTTAAGGAACACCATATCCCCAAAAAGATTTCTTTTGGACAGTCAGAGTTAGATAGGAAGGTCTTCCTTCCATTGGTTCACCCCCTAAATGGCCGCTATGGCTGGTGTGTTGCGCAGAGCCTGAGCCAGGTGCTTCTCCTGGTCTCCCATGGGGTGCAGGACCCAAGCACTTGGGCCATCCTCCACTGCACTCCCGCGCCACAGCAAAGAGCTGGACTGGAAGAGGAGCAACCAGGACAGAATCCGGCACCCCAACCGAGACTAGAACCTAGGGTACCGGCACTGCAGGTGGAGGATTAGCCTAGTGAGCCATGGCGCTGGCCCCAAAAAGACTTTCTTGTACCATTCTTCACTATCCAAGGTCATTGAAGATTATGAGAACTGAACTTTGGGATAGACTGATCAGGTATTCCATTTTATAAGGAGATTTTTCACTTAAGTAAATGTGAATTCAAGAATGAAGACTGTTTATAATAATCACTTACAGAAATTACTTCCTGTTAGAAATGAGAAGAAATCTTCCTACTTTTTTTGTGGACATATTAAAATACAGATGGCAAGAGGCCAGCTGTGTAGATAGGGGAGGGCACGCAGAGGTTCAAAAAGGGCAAAGCCATTCCCTGACTTAAAGTCCTGTTGGCTTTTGGAACTTAAAGACCTCTCCCTGTGGAAAACTCTGTCCTTTGGGAATTGACATGTGCTGGAAGGGAACTGGCCAGCTCAGCACTACATGGTGACATCTCTTTATGTTCTCCTAAGCAGCAGCCAAAGAGCCGCATGGCAGTTGTTTCTGGACATTCAGATGAGTCCAGCTGCTGAGCAGTAGAGAAACATGAATTTCATTTTTCAGAGAAACTGAAGGGAATCCATTTTAATTCTTGGCAACATTTCTCAAGAACGCTCTCTGCTGCTAACTGTTCGTTCACTCATTCTCCACAGTCTAAATCTAAGAACCTAGAAACGGGCTGGCAAAAGCCTTGCTGACTCTGGGGTTAAAATGTGTGTGCTAACAGAACTCTGGTTCACGTGATACAGATCTACTTGTATGTATATGCAACATACTTGTATGTCATGTGCATACACAACACACATAAACCTACATCTACACATGACTCTTGGTTTAAGCATCATGATCATATAAAAATGACTGGAAGTAATTGTTGCAACACAAGTGAGGGTATCTTAAAGTCTATATAGAAAAGTGGAATTAAAAGTCAAGCTTACTTTGATGCAAAAACTTCCTTAAATCCCTGCATAGTTTGATTTTACGTAAACTTTTCCAAGTATGGTTATTTAGGATGGTAACATTATAGGCAACTTGTATAACTTTTATTTTTAACTCTTATTTAATATATAAACTTCCAAAAGTACAGCTTTTGTATTACATTGGCTGCCCCCCCCATAACTTCTCTCCCACCCACAACCCTCCCATCTCCATTCCATTCACATCAAGGTTCATTTTCAATTATCTTTATATACAGAAGATCAACTTAGTATATATTGAGTAAAGATTTCAACAGTTTGCACCCACACAGAAACACAAAATGTAAAGTACTGTATGAGTACTAGTTATAGCATTAATCCACATAGTACAACACATTAAGGACAGATCCTACATGGGGAGCAAGTGCACAGTGACTCCTGTTGTGGATTTAACAATTCACACTTGTTTATGGCATCAGTAATCGCCCTAGGCTCTTGTCATGAGTTGCCAAGACTATGGAAGCCTTTTGAGTTTGCCAACTCTGATCTCATTTAGACAAGGCCATAGTCAAAGTGGAAGTTCTCTCCACCCTTCAGAGAAAGGTGGTACCTCTTTGATGGCCCGCTCTTTCCACTGAGATCTCGCTCGGATCTTTCATTTAGGGGTGTGTGTGTGTGTGTGTGTGTGTTTGCCAGAGTGTCTTGGGGATTTCCATGCCTGAATACTCTCATGGGCTCTTCAGCCAGATCCGAATGCCTTAAGGGCTGATTCTGAGGCCAGAGTGCCATTTAGGACATCTGCCATTCTATGAGTTTGCTGTGTATCCCGCTTCCCATGTTGGATCGTTCTCTCCCTTTTTGATTCTATCAGTTAGTATTAGCAGACACTAGTCTTGTTTGTGTGATCCCTTTGACTCTTAGACCTATCAGAGTCATCAATTGTGAACTGAGATTGATCACTTGGACTAGTGAGATGCATTGGTACGTGCCACCTTGATGGGATTGAATTAGTTCCCAGGTACGTATCTAACTCTGTTTGGGGCAAGTCCGATTGAGCATGTGCCAAACTGTACATCTCCTCCCTCTTATTCCCACTCTCATATTTAACAGGGATCACTTTTCAGTTAAATCTAAACACCTAGGAATAATTGTATGTTAATTACAGAGTTCAACCAATAGTATTAAGTAGAACAACAACAAATACTAAAAGGGATAAAGTATTAAGTTGTACATCAACAGTCAGAACAAGGGCTGATCAAATCACTGTTTCTCATAATGTCTATTTCACTTCAACAGGTTTCCTTTTTGGTGCTCAGTTGTCACTGATCAGGGAGAACATGATATTTGTCCCTTTGGGACTGGCTTATTTCACTAAGTATGATGTTTTCCAGATTCCTCCATTTTTGTTGCAAATGACCTAAATACCCATCAATAGTAGACTGGATAAAGAAATTATGGGATATGTATTCTATAGAATACTATACAGCAGTATAACTTTTATTTCTACTATTTCTCTAAAATTCCACAATGGATATACAAGAAAACATGCTCCAAATATCATTATCACACTTGGCAGAGGCAAAAGTCTTTAAGCATGAGTTATCAGAATTTAGGAAATTTAGAAAAATCTCAATATGGTCAGTCAATGGAGTCCCCCTGTGAGCAGGAATCTTGCCCATATCCCTAGAAGTTTCTGGGATATGCAGGAGGACAGCAGAGACAATCTACAATAGAACAGCTACATCAACTTGGGCCACAATAACAAAAGACTAGGCTGGTGATAGGGGAACTGGGAATGTCAACAAGCAAACTTGATATGTTATAGCTCTGAAGACGCAGAAGTCCAAAATCAAGCCAGCATAGTTGTGTTCTGCTGAGCTCTGTCTTCCTGACTTGTATATGTCTGCCTTCATGTGAGTGAACAGAGAACATGCCCCAGTGTTCCTTCTTCTAATCCTATTGGATGAGAACCCTGTCCATAAGACCTCATCTTCAAATACCATCACATTGAGGGTTTGAGCTTCAACCTACTAATTTGGGGAGGCGAGAGGCATGAACACTCAGATAAGACAGGCTGCCCATAGTTTTCTATTCTAGGCTCGTGAAATTTCTTGTGGGTGGTTTTCAGGGACTCACAACTTTCAGTCTCCAAACTAAAGTGGCTGGATTGAAATGGGCAATAGGATCAGTGTAGAGGTAACACAATGTCCTTTTGGAGCTCCTTAAACTGAAAAGCAATATTCTGGAAATGGCAAAGAACCTTTCAACCCAACATGCTCTTTTCAATTCAGTGCAGATGATAGGAAAAAGAGGCATACACAGAAATTAAAAGAAAAACAAATTCAAAACAGATGTCAGGAAATACTTTGGTCCCTAGAGGAAGAAAAACATAGATGAGAAGAGTATTTAAACTAGGCAGTTTACTGAGTTAAGAAACTTGGATCATTTAAAAATAGACTGGGTGCTGGGCTGGGGGTGGGATGGGTAGGTGTTAAATTCAGTGAGAAATGTGACCTTCCAAAGAGAAAAATGTACCCAGTGTGAGGTGGTACTGTTTATTATGTTGCCTTGCCCTGTTATGTCAGTCTCTCCTTGGGTATTTGAAAAGGTGTACTCAAATTGTGTTTATGAGACAGGAAATACATGTTTTAGCAGGAAATAAATCTGCCTCTATAGACATACATGGCTGTGTATTTCATTAAGTTGGGAGCCAGTTGTGCCCCTTTTCACCTTAGCCTCCACTTTAGATTCCATCACCTTGACAGAGACTTGCAGACAAAGGTCTTTGGAGCTGGTTCTCTGAATGACTAGGATCAGGTTTATAGACCAAAATTTCCTGAGTGATTATCGTTGGAGAAAGTCTCCCTGTGGCCTCGCATCTAACACTCTCTCCTGTTTCCAGGGTGGGAGTATGGGTCAAAAAGTTGCAGGCAAGTCTGGGACCATGAACATTTTTACTGGTTTTGCAAATGTTGGCCCAAGAAGATTGTACTTTGCCAAGCTCTTTAACCACATCGTTGTGGGTCCCTTTCAACCCTGCATCATTAAGTCACTCCTCAAAATGACTCAAGAAAAACATTGCTTAGCAGTGAGGTATAAATAAGGGCGTAATGTTAGGAATCAAAGGTTTTGGTAAATCATGAAATTATAGTTCCTATTATGGAAGTATTCACAATATAATGGAAAAATCAATGATGTGTTTGCAGTAAGGAATAGTAGATTCTGACAAAATCCCATACAAAACATTGATTCATGAATGTATTCTCAGTGCCTAGTGCAACACCTGGTTTGTAACATGTACTCTGTAAATTTGCTTTGAAGGAATAAATATTCCCTGTTCTCAATTGTTTGTTCAAATGACTACTTCTGCTTTCCCTTGTCCTCCACATTATCATTTGCTATCATTAACATCAAGCCCCTTTCCTGGAATCATTCCAAAAGAGGGTCCCTGCTGCCACATCCTTATGTGCTCTGCTAACCCTTTGGTCATCTCTATTCTTGTAACTATAATCTATTGTAATGACAAAACTAATAGTTCTGTCCTGCAAGATCATGAAGATGTGTCACTGTCTTGCTTGTCTTTAGAATTTGGTACTTTTTCTAGCCTAGAGTCAATGAGCATTGAAAGTTTATTGAACTGACTTAATTAAATTATTTGAACTCTCCCAAAAGGATGAGCCTGAGATAAGATCTTGGGTGTGCATGGTCTACCTGGAAGTAGATTCCAGGAATTGAGGGCATGTGAAAGTGAGAGGGGGAGAAGACAGCTAATCAAAAAGTACATTGTGGTGCTCATTGTCTGAGCCACTAGGATTCAAGCCCTGTGGGGACAATAGGAAAACCTGTACATACAAATTCTTCAGTTGTAGTTGACTGGCAAGCTCTAGCTTGGAACTCTCTAAAGGAAGAGAGGTTCTGTCATTTTCTCATCCCTGCACTCACTTGTAATGACTATCCCCACCATGTCTTATATCCCTAACAGTGCACTCCCAAGAATTTGAAGAAAATTCAAGAAGCATAGGACCACATGGGATGGGAAGCTGCCAGTATTTGGGGATCTGTCCATCTTTGCTACAGTTGATGGCAGAGGTGGATTGAAAGGTAAAAATGTCTACTCAATTCTCAGGAAGCATTTCTTGAATGGATTAACTGAGTAATGAATTAGAACTTTGAACCTTGATAGTGCATGAACTAATCATGTTCATCTAATACCTTATGATAAAGAGATCATAGATGTGTCCAGTGGCTTTCCTTCCTCCCACTCATGCCTATAGATGATCTCTTTAGAGGGTCGTGGTTTGAGAACATGCAAAACCAGTACTGAACATTTGATCTATTTGTCAAGACACTGCTGTGATGCCCACATTCCACATTAGAGTATCTGGGTTTGAGTTCAGGCTTTGCTTCTGATTCCAGCTTCCTGTGAATGTGCATATGGGAAGGCAGCAGGTGGTGGCTCCAAAGAGTAGAGCTCTGTTGCCCACATGGGAAAACCCAGATGAATTTCAAACTCTTGGCTTCATGCTGGCCCAACTGCAGCTGTTGGGGGGCACTTGTGGAGTGAACATGTAGGTGGAAGACCTGTCTCTTCAGTTTTTCAGTAAAATGTAGAACTACAAAGCAGATCTACATCTGAGCATACATGCATTGTAGAGCTATGAGGGAATACCAAGATGACTTGCTGCCTCAAGGAATAAAGAGGAACAAGCTTGCATGTTCATGGGCATCTACTTAGCTCTCACATTTATAGCCATCAGCTCTTTGGTGCCTCATGCCAAGTTGTGGCAGCAATGCAAAAATCTGTCATAGCTTGTCTAATATGTGTGTGTCCTCCTGGACAGGGAGCTTGCATTAGAGGTAGAAACACTCGCTGTAGAAATAAAAGGATTCACAATTGGTGATAAGAGACTTTCTAATTCCAATATCATCTATTTTATTCAGTAGAAGTACTGAGTCAAGCACACCTCCTCATACAAGCTAAGAAGGAATGTGATGGAAAAGACCAGTGAAGAGTATGTGAATGATACAGCTATTTAAGAACCTTGGTTTCTCTTAATCAGATACTTACATACTTTTGTGTTTGACCTTGGAGAATTGATACTTTAATTGGTAAAGAATCTGAATTAGAATTTAGGGACTACACAAAACAGCAAGGATGATACTGAAGCAAAAGAATTTCAGACTTGGAAAGATCTCTAAGTAGAAATATGCTATATACTATAAAACTAGATGAACTAGGTTTTCTGAGACATTTGGACTAGTGGTACATTTAGATATCCTCAGATCAAAGCAGCGACAAATAAAATGTGACCTTGCTAAGTAAAGGCACCCTAATGTCCTAGAAGTGTGTCCTGTGGCAGGGGACCCAATGATGTGACATTGGGTCTCTAGGATTATAGGTGACTCAAGTCTAATACTTGGTGTGGGAAACTGAATAAGAAGATCCTACCTGTGAATAGATTGATTCAAGAAATAAGGAATGTAGCAAGTGCTAGGAGGTAATCTTGAATTTGTCTCCCCTCATCAGATGAATTAGGATGGCTTTATTGATAGGAAAGTGTAATCCTGTCCCATCAGATTCTGTGACCTTCTCCTGGATAGATGGAAGCCATACAAATAATGATGTACTTAAGTAACAAAGATGAAAGCTATTTAGAAAAGACAAATTCTGTGGTGTTAGAGCAGAATGGTCAATAACTTATTTGGTCTGAAATACACTCTGCATATCTGCAGAGGCTATGGAAAGTACCCCAGGGAGCTTAGTGTATTTATCCTGTTCTTAGAATGAGATAATGAGAAGACCAGCTGGACTTTCGTGTAGGGTTGAGTTCTCTGTATGCATGTGAAACACAAGTGAATGGAGTTATTCTCTGTGCAGGCTGGGAAAGTGCTGCTCTTTACCCTTCCACTTCTCTTAAGTGAGCCGGAGAGTGAATGACCACTTTGAGGCATTTTGTCTTTTGATTAGAAAGCACCAATACTCAAGTTTACTCTCATAAAACGCACTGCTTTCCTACAGCATCCTTATCAAGTCTTCAGACATGCGCCTCAGCTTCTGTGTTCTATCAGGATGATTTTAAGTTATAAGCAGCCCAAATTGCCCAAGTCGGTTTACTTTGTTCTGAGATAAATCATTTCTTCTGACAGTTTGATCCCTTGAGTATATCCCAGTATATATTTAGATATTCTGGGAATGTAGTCTTCAGACATTCCACAATGATTCTTAAAGTACAGAATATGAAACTCATCGTTTCATAAATTATGCAACCGTTAATGAAGTTGAATGACCATGAGCTTTGGTTTGGCAGTGGGTCCTATTACACTGCTAACTTACAAAAATCTTCATCTACCTGTGATTCCACAAGCTTCATTTATGCCTGCTACCAGCAAGATGTGAATTCTCAATTGCTGCCTTGTAGAAGCCATCTTGGAGATTTAAGCCTGTCTGGTAACTGGATCCAGTGGGCAATTTCCCTGCTCACATGCCAGGGCGTTCTGGCACATTGCTGTCTCCCTGTGCTCTGCTTATCCCTCCTTCTGACCTCAGTGGCCCAGTACCCTGCCATTAAATAGCCCAGTTAGGCTGGAGTGTGATAGCACCAAACGCTTGCCTTGTTGTGGTCGCCTCACAACAGGCTGTTGTGTCTGCCTAGATCCAGGGCAGGGTTCTCGACCTGGGGTGATTTTTTTTTTGGCCCCTCTAAGACATTTGGCAATGCTTAGAAGCATTTTTGGTGGTTAAACCTGGGAGGAAGGTATTGCTGGCATCTGGAGGGTAAAGTCAGAGGATGCTATTCAATATCTTCTGGTGCACAGAGCAGCCCCTACCTCATAGAATGACATAGCTCCTAATGTCAGTAGTGTAGAACCTCTAATCATTATCAAAAAGATCCGTTAAGTGTCCCCTTTGTTTACCACTGAACATAAAGGATTTGATTTAGTTCTTATTGTGAAAGGTATCCATGCCCTCAAGCAGCCAATCCTGAGCAGTGGAGTATGGAATGTATTGAGCAACAGTACAAGAATAAATACAAACATGTTTGTTGCTGTATTTCACACTAACATTTAAAATAAAAGGGCTGTGGCATTTGTTCTGAAAGATTAGGCGTCAGAAGTTCTTGAAATTAGTTTCACAGTTAAACCCACAGAAGAAAATAACATGACTCCATATGTGATTCCCAAGTTATGATTTCTGCTGTGTGAACTGTACTAGAGCTTATGTTCAGAGGGATACAAGCTAGAATCCTTTTATTTAGGTAATGCTAATTGTAATTTCAGAGAGCCAAAAATTTGTGTAAGACTTTCCCACATACTCTTCTAAAGAAATCCAAATTTGTTGGTGCATTCTCCAATTCTGTGGCTTCTCTCTTGGCTTCAATAAGGCTAATGGCTAAGGTTGCACCTATAGAAATATGCTTCCTCTGGAAACATTCAGTGCAGTAATAGTCTTATGGATTTTCATAGTAGTAATGCAGTCGATGCTTTATTTTTCCCCTTAGATTTAATTTATTTGAAAGGCAGTGTGGCTGAGAGGGGGATTGAAAAATCTTCCACCTAAGATGGCGGAATAGGAAGGGAGCACACTAATAGTCCGGGAAGAGACAGTTTAATAAAAGTGGAGATACTGCAGGTTCAAGGAAGAGTTGGAAGAAACAGGAAACTCTTCATGAACTAGTGATTCATGGTGGACCTGCGTGGAGGGCGTGGGAGCCCACTGCTCGGGACACCAGCGGCAGAATCTACACACCAGTGCTAGAACATGGGGTGAGCCAAACCTCAATAGCCTGAGACACCGGTGCAAAAGCAGAAGGAGGAGCCTAGTGGGAACGAGGCTTGAAAACCCCATGGGGAAAAGTTCACCAGGCTAACTAGAGAAGAGAGGGACCAGTACTAACATGAGTTTCTCTCTGCTCACCTCTCAAAAGGCAAGCAAGACAAAGAGGCACCATTTTGGTTATACGTAAAAGCTGTGTGACCTCAGGGCTGCACCCGCCCTCAGCCAAGCAAAAAAAAACTGACTGGGGGCGGGTGGTGAAATAACAGGGGATTAGGACCTAGTGAATGTGTGGTGCTAATGAAGTGAGACTGTGAAAAAAGACGATGGGGGAGAGAACTCACGGAATTCACGTGAGTACTCTCCAGAGATGCCACAATTCAGTAACCTTGGCAACCCAGTGGGAGACTGCAGGAGAATTTGAGCCTACACTGAGGGCAGCAAAGATTCCCTGTGTGGTCCTTGGAAAAGAGCAGGTGAATGTTACACATAGGAGCCAGAGATCGGAAGCGGACTACCTTCAATTCAGCTCAGCTGTGGGGAATTACTTCCCTTCTGAATAAAAAAAACGATTTACCATACCTATCCTGGGAGTGTCACCTTTGGCATACCCTTAACCCTGAGGAACCAAATAGAGCTCTCTGGCCACACCCATTTCAAGCCTCTAAGGCTCCATCAAAAGCAGACAGTCCACTTAATACACTCATAGTATAACAAGAAAAAACACCAGCAAAGCGAGGGAAGAAGAATCCAAAGAATATCTCCATAATGCCAAGCAACAAACGCAGAAACCAAGGAAACAAGAACAAGGAAGACATTATGATGCCCCCGAATGAACAAGACACCCCAAGCCAAGATTATGAAAATGACGAGATGGAAGAAATGCAAGATACGGATTTCAAAAAATTTATGATAAGAACAATTAGAAGTTTTCAAAAACAAATGATTGAGCTATATAAATTTTACTAGACAGGACAGAAAATCTCGTGAAAATGAAATCTTAAGGAGGAATCGAAATGAAGCAACTAGTAGAACCAGGAAAGTGTGTGATAGTGAAGAGAAATCAAAATGAAATGAACTCAATAGATCAAATGACAAACACATTAGAGAGCCTTAAAAACAGTCGGTGAAACAGAAGAGAGAATATCAGACTTAAAGACAGAACAGGAAAGTATACAGTCAAACCATTGAAAAGAAGAGGAAATTAGAAGTCTTAAAAATATTGTTGGGAATCTACAGGATACTACTCTAGAACCTGAATGTTGGGTTTTTTGAGTTTCTGAAGGCATGGAGAGAGAGAAAGGATTAGAAGGCCTTTTTAGTGAGATACTAGCAGAGAACTTCCCAGGTTTGGAGAAGGACAGAGGCATCCTAGTACAGGAAGCTCATAGAACCCCTAATAAACATGACCAAAAGATCCTCATGACGACACATCGTAATCAAACTCACCACAGTGAAACATAAGATTCTAAAATGTGCAAGAGAGAAACATCAGATTACTCTCAGTAGACTTCTCATCAGAAACTCTACAGGCTAGAAGGGAATGGTGAGACATAGCCCAGGTACTAAGAGAAAAACTGCCAGCCCAGAATATATCCTGCAAAGCTCTCATTTGTGAATGAAGGTGAAATAAAGACCTTTCACAGCAAACAGAAATTGAAAGAATTTGTTGCCACCCGTCCAGCCCTGCAAAAGATGTGTTACACACAGAAACACGGTCATCAATATGAAAGAAGGTAAAGGAAGGAAACCTCACAGCAAAAGATCACAGGAAGCTCAAAACATGTATTAGAAAATATCTTTGGCAAATGCCAGGGCAAAGTTACTCCTTATCAATAGTCACATTGAACGTTAATGGCCTGAACTGTCCAGTTAAAAGACACCTATTGGCTGATTGGGTTAAGGAACAAAACCCATCTATTTGCTGCTTACAAGAAACGCATCTTTCCAACAAAGATACACACAGACTGAAAGTGAAAGGCTGGAAAAAGATAAACCATGTCAACAGAAATGAAAAAGGCAGGCGTAGCCATCTTAATATCAGACAAAATAAACTTTAACACAAAAACTGTTAGGAGAGACAAAGAGGGACACTATATAATTTAAGGGATCAATTCAACAAGATACAATGATTATCAATGTATATGCACCTAATTACAGGGCACCAGTTTATTTAAAAGATTTGTTAAGGGACTTAAAGGGAGACTTAGACTCCAATACAATAGTACTGGGGGACTTCAATACTCCACTCTCAAAAATGGACAGATCAACAGGACAGAAGATCAACAAGGATACAGTAGATTTAAACGACACTATAGCCCAAATGGATCTAACAGATATCTATAGAACTTTTCACCTACACAAAGAATTTACATTCTTCTCAGCAGTACATGGAGCCTTCTCTAGAACTGACCACATACTAGGCCACAAAGCAACTCAGCAAATTCAAAAGAATTAGAATCATACAGTGCAGCTTCTCAGACCATAGGGGAATGAAGTTGGAAATCAGCAACTCGGGAATCAAGAGAAATCAAAAATTTTCTGGAAGTAAATGAGGATAACAGCACAACATACAAAAACTTATGGGATACAGCAAAAGCGGTGTTGAGAGGAAAATTTATAATAGGTGCCTATATCAAGAAATTGGAAAGGCACCAAATAAATGACCTTTCAATTCAACTCAAGGATCTAGAAAAACTGCAGCAAACCAGACCCAACTCTGGTAGGAGAAGAGAAATAATTAAAATCAGAAGAAATCAACAGGATTGAATCCAAAAAAAAATTACAAAAAATCAAACGAGGAGCTGGTTTTTTGAAAAAATAAACAAAATTGACACCCTGTTGGCCCAACTAACTAAAAGACAAGACCCAAATCAATCGGGTGAAAAAGGAAATGTAACAGACACCACAGAAATAAAAAGAATCATCAGAAATTACTACAAGGATTTGTATGCCAGCAAATAGGGAAACTTATCAGAAATGGATAGATTACTGGACACATACAACCTACCTAAATTGAGCCAGGAAGACATAGAAAACCTAAACAGACCCATAACTGAGACAGAAATTGAAACGGTAATAAAAGCCCTCCCAACAAAGAAAAGCCCAGGACCAGATGGATTCACTGCTGAATTCTACCAGACATTTAAAGAAGAACTAACTCCAATTCTTAAACTATTCAGAACAATTGAAAAAGAGGGAATCCTCCCAAATTCTTTCTATGATGCCAGCATCACCTTAATTCCTAAGCCGGAAAAAGATGCAGCATTGAAAGAGAATTACAGACCAATAGCCCTGATGAACATAGATGCAAAAATCCTCAATAAAATTCTGGCCAATAGACTACAACAACACATCAGAAAAATCTTCCAGGCCAGGTGGGATTTATCCCTGGTATGCAGGGGTGGTTCAGTGTTCGCAAAACAATCAACGTGATATACCACATTAACAGACTGCAGAAGAAAAACCATATGATTATCTCAATAGATGCAGATAGCATTTGATAAAATAAACACCCTTTCATGATGAAAACTCTAAGCAAACTGGGTATAGAAGGACCATTCCTCAATACACCAAAGCAATTTATGAAAAACCCACAGCCAGCATCCTATTGAATGGGGAAAAGTTGGAAGCATTTCCACTGAGATCTGGTACAAGACAGGGATGCCCACTCTCAGCACTGCTATTCAATATAGTTCTGGAAGTCTTAGCCAGAGCCATCAGGCAAGAAAAAGAAATTAAAGGGATACAAACTGGGAAGGAAGAACTCAATCTATCCCTCTTTGCAGATGATATGATTCTTTATTTAGGGGACCCAAAGAACTCTACTAAGAAACTATTGGAACTCATAGAGTTTGGCAAAGTAGCAGGATACAAAATCAATGCACAAAAATCAACAGCCTTTGTATACTCGGGCAATGCCATGGTTGAGAAAGAATTGCTAAGATCAATCCCATTCACAATAGCTACAAAAACAAATACCTTGGAATAAACTTAACCAAGGACATTAAAGATCTCTATGATGAAAATTATAAAACCTTAAAGAAATAGAAGAAGATATCAAAAAATGGAAAAATCTTCCATGCTCAAGAATTGGAAGAATCAACATCATCAAAATGTCCACTCTCCCAAAAGCAACTTATAAATTCAATGTGATACCAATCAGGATAACAAAGACATTCTTCACAGATCTAGAAAAAATTATGCTGAAATTCATATGGAGAAGCAAGAGACCTCAAATAGCTAAAGCAATCTTGTACAACAAAAACACAGCCAGAGGCATCACAATACCAGATTTCAGGACATACTAAAGGGCAGTTGTAATCAAAACGGAGTGCTACTGGTACAGAAACAGATGGATAGACCAATGGAACAGAATAGAAACACCAGAAATCAACCCAAGCATCTACAGCCAACTTATATTTGATCAAGGATCTAAAACCAATTCCTGGAGCAAGGACTGTCTATTCAATAAATGGTGCTGGGAAAACTGGATTTCCACATGCAGAAGCAAGACCCCTACCTTACACCTTATACACAAATCCACTCAACATGGATTAAAGACCTAAATCTATGAACAGACACCATCAAATTATTAGAGAACATTGGAGAAAACCCTGCAAGATATAGGGATAGGCAAAGACTTCTTGGAAAAGACCCCGGAGGCACAGGCATTCAAAGCCAAAATTAACATTTGGGATTGCATCAAATTGAAGTTTCTGTACTGCAAAAGAAACAGGAAAGTGAAGAGGCAACCGACAGAATGGGAAAAAATATTTGCAAACTATGCTACAGATAAAGGATTAATAACCAGAATCTACAATGAGATCAAGAAACTCCACAACAACTAAACAACCCACTTGAGAGATGGGCCAAGGACCTCAGTAGACATCTTTCCAAAGAGGAAATCCAAATGGCCAACAGGCACATGAAAAAATGTTCAAGATCACTAGCAATCAGGGAAATGCAAATCAAAACCACAATAAGGTTTCACCTCACCCCCGGTTAGAATGGCTCACATTCAGAAATCTACCAACAACAGATGCTGGAGAGGATGTGGGGAAAAAGGGACACTAACCCACTGTTGGTGGGAATGCAAACTGGTTAAGCCACTATGGAAGTCAGTCTGGAGATTCCTCAGAAACCTGAATATAACCCTACCATACAACCCAGCCATCCCACTCCTTGGAATTTACCCAAAGGAAATTAATTTGGCAAATAAAAAAGCCATCTGCACATTAATGTTTATTGCAGCTCAATTCACAATAGCTAAGAGCTGGAACCAACCCAAATACCCATCAAGAGTAGACTGGATAAAGAAATTATGAGACATGTTCTCTCTAGAATACTATACAGCAGTCAAAAACAATGAAATCTAGTCACTTGCAACAAGATGGAGCAATTTGGAAAACATCATGCTGAATGAATTAAGCTAGTCCCAAAGGGACAAATATCATATGTTCTCCCTGATCAGTGACAACTAACTGAGCACCAAAGGGGAAACCTGTTGAAGTGAAATGGACACTATGAGAAACAGTGACTTGATAAGCCCTTGTCCTGACTGTTGATGTACAATTTAATACTTTATCCCTTTTAGTATTTTTTTGTTCTAGTACTGGTGGTTGAACTCTGTAATTAACACACAATTATTCTTAGGTGTTGCATTTAACAGGGATCACTTTTCAGTTAAATTCAAAGAGTTGGAATAAGAGAGGGAGGAGATGTACAGTTTGGGACATGTTCAATTGGACTTGCTCCAAATGGTGGAGTTAGAAATGTGCCAGGGGATTCCAACTCAATCCCATCAATGTGGCATGTACCAATGCCATCTCACTAGTCTAAGTGATCAATTTCAGTTCACAATTGATCACACTGATAGGTCTAAGAGTCAAAGGGATCACACAAACAAGACTAGTGTCTGCGAATACTGATAGAACAAAAAAGGGAGAGAATGATCCAACATGGGAAGCGGGATACACAGCAGACTCATAGAATGGCAGATGTCCTAAACAGCACTCTGGCCTCAGAATCAGCCCTTAAGGCATTTGGATCTGGCTGAAGAGCCCATGAGAGTATTTCAGGCATGGAAAGCCAAGACACTTCTGGCAAAAAAAAAAATGATCTCTGCAAGTGAGATCCCAGTAGAAAGAATGGGCCATCAAAGAAGGAGGTGCCTTTCTCTGAAGGGTGGAGAGAACTTCCACTTTGACTATGGCCTTGTCTAAAAATGTTCGGAGTCGGCGAACCCTAAAGGCTTCCATAGCCTTGGCAACTCATGACTAGAGCCTAGGGAGATTACTGATGCCATAAACAATGTCAATAAACAGTGTCAATTTCTTAAGTCAACAACAGGAGTCACTGTGTACTTATTCCTCATGTGGGATCTCTGTCCTTAATGTGTTGTCCAATGTGAAGTAATGCTATAACTAGTACTGAAACAGTATTTTACGCTTTATGTTCTGTGTGGGTTCAAACTGATGAGATCTTTATATGCAGAAGATCAATTTAGTATATTCTAAGATAATTGAAAATGAATCTTGATGTGAATGGAATGGGAGAGGGAGTGGGAGATGGGAGGGGTGCGGGTGGGAGGGAAGTTATAGGGGGGAAATAGCCATTGTAATCCATAAACTGTACTTTGGAAAATTACTAAATAAAAGTTTAAAAAAAGATCTTCCACCTGTTGATTCACCCCCCAAATAACATTGGCTGGGGCTGGTCTAGGCTGAAGCAGAAAGTGCAGCACTCCATCTGGGTCTCCATGTGGATGGCAGCGGACCAAGTACTTGGGCCATCACCTGCTGTTGTCCCGGGAGCATTAGTAGGAAGCTGAATCTGAAACAGTACAGCCAGGTCTTGAACCTCTGCTCTGTGAAAGTGGTGTCATGAGGGATGGTATCCAGCTGTGTCTCAAAGCTGGCCCTGGTCTGGGCTTTGATACATATTTGTCTTGTAATTTTCCTTCCTTCACCCTTAATTTCTGGGACATTTTGGGTGTCAAATCCTTAGTCCTTGGTGACTGACTGGAAACAGCAAGGACATGGACTGTGGACAGTCTCTGGGCCTGATGCAGGCAAGTGCATGCAAGAATGCGCCATCGACTGCATATTTGGGGGGTGGGGGGTGGGGGGCACGGAAGTTCAGTCTTGGCTATGTTTGAGAGTCCTGTGTGGCCTGCAGGTGAAAAGTCCCAATGACTTAGCTGGATCTGGAGCTGAGTGGAAACGCAGATCACGAGACTAACCCTTCAACTAAAAGCAGCAAGGGAGATAGATTTAGGGAGACATCCAAGTGGTATGAGCAAGTGGAAGTGGGGAGAGTGGGGTGCTTCCAGGAGCCAGTCATCAAGTACATTGTGTGTCACAGAGCAGCCAATCAGACTGCACATGGCTACATATCCAGAGCCAGAGCTGACTCCCATGTGTGCAACTAAAAACAGGAAAATAAGCTTAACAGCAGTGTCTACACAGTCTGAACTTCAGTTCTGCAAAGGGAGACGTGAGGTACTGTGCAAGGCGAGTATAGCCTTGAAGCCCGAAGCCCACCAGCCTCTGGATGGGGAGAGGTGCTAGGACCCCAGGGAGAAGTGGATTGCAGCCACAGCAGCTACGGTCTCGGCTGATTCATGTCAGGCCTGTGTAGCTAATGACTGCGGCTGGATCTTGCAGGAGACCCTTGCTGTGTAAGGCTTTGGAGGGCTCTGGTAGTTTGATCAGAGTTTTGTATTTGCTTTTTTTTTTTCTTTAAACAAAAACTAAGACTTGTTAAATTGTGAGTGCTACAGAACTTTGAACTGGCTCCTGATCCTTACCACTTAAGTGACTTGAAGGGATTGATATGTTTCCTCTTATTACAGGAGTGTGTTAACCTTAATTCTGTGAATTTAGTTCCACTCACCCAATTGCTTTCTAACCTTGAAAAAGGGAAAGAACCCATAACCAAGAAACACATGGTTTGGTTATTAAGAAGTGCTAGGTAAATACAACCGTCATTCTCTTGTCAGGATTGTGTAGGTGAGTTAACAGTAACGGTTCAGATTTCCACACAAGGAATAGGAGCTCGCTTTCTGTGGGTCTGTTTAACCTAACATGTGCAATGGGTTTGAACTGTGGCTAGTTTAACATGTAAAGGTCTGAAACGGAAGCCATCCAAACTGCTGGCAGAGTGCTTGAGGGCGGAGCTGGGAGCTACCTTGTGTTAAGAAGGTTCTTGGAAGCTAATCCACACAATCCAATGCTCAGACTGGAGTACATGGTGAAAACCAGAAGTCAAATGGCAAGTTTTGTTTGACAGAAATAACTTAACCCGTGTTCTAAGTAGTAGTGAAGAATGTCCATTTTATGACTCGTCAGAGGCTACGCCACAGACCGCTTAACTGACAACCAAACTGCTGTTTGCAGTCTGCAGGAAGGGCATTGCCTGAGAGCTCTCTGGTCTTCTTGCCCAATCCATGTAGCCTTATTTGGGCATATTCCTCCAGCTGTGAGTAGATGTGTGGATGAATAAAACTAAAGTCCCAGTTCCTGGGTCTTGATACTCTGAGGTCAGGATGTAACTTTTAACTCTCACACGTGCAGCTCTGCACAGCAGACATTGCACACAGCAGAGTGTAGAGATAACTGCCTGCGCAGTGGGAGCGTCGGAAAAGGCCAAAATGAGCAATGCAGTATTGTGAAATATGGCCTTCTGGTCACCCAGAGCCTCGCTCTGTTTTGCTTTGCAAACAGAATTCTATAGTCCTGGTTTCTTTCTCCTTCCTTTCCTTCCATTCTACCCTTCTAGACTTCCTTGTTCCCTCTGAAAGAAATCTAAATTTCAGCTGCTGGTGTTGACAACTTGCAACTAATGTTTTTGTTTTTAAGGTCAAGCCTAGTAATGCTAAATGAGCTTTAGGTTGTCTTTATCCAACCATACATCACTTAAAACTAGAGGATTATAAATTTAAAAAATCTTCATTTGAAGTGAATTGAGTATGAATAAATTATTTCTTTTTTTTTTTTTTTGACAGGCAGAGTGGACAGTGAGAAAGAGACAGAGAAAGGTCTTCCTTTTGCCGTTGGTTCACCCTCCAATGGCCACCGCGGTAGGCGCGCTGCGGCCGGCGCACCGCGCTGATCCGATGGCAGGAGCCAGGGGCTTCTCCTGGTCTCCCATGGGGTGCAGGGCCCAAGGACTTGGGCCATCCTCCACTGCACTCCCTGGCCACCGCAGAGAGCTGGCCTGGAAGAGGGGCAACCGGGACAGGATCGGTGCCCCGACCGGGACTAGAACCCGGTGTGCCGGCGCCGCAAGGCGGAGGATTAGCCTAGTGAGCCGCAGCACCGGCCTGAATCAATTATTTCTTATTAAAATGATGAGGAATAAAGACCTCAGCATGTCAAATTAGAAATGAATGTATACAATGTCTTAAGTGTTTAATAGAGCAGACCTGAGGGTACATATGACAGGTGACTAGTTCTGATAATTAAAGTCTCACTAATGAAACTTTTAGCACATCTTAAAATTTTGACCATCAAACATTGTAAATACTTGTAGAAAACACACATGTCCACTTCTTTATGTACGTCTGATCAATTAAATAACAGGCCATCACTGAGTTGCTTGACTGTGTCCTGAAATTGAAAGAAGGGTACTTAATGTCATTCAGTGTCATTTAGCACAGGGAGTAGATATGTCTCGCTCTTCAGATCCCTGTGTGTCGGGTGGAGTTCTTCATGTGTTCTTGGTTGTTGGTGTTGATGGGGCAACTCTTCATTGTCATGTGGCAGCCACCCATCACAACCCAGGTTGCTACAGTTTGAGGTAGTATTGAAGATATCCTTGGATGTGGTGATGGATTTTTCCCCCTTCATGTAAAGGCTTCCGTCTTATCTTTCAGTTGCTCATAGAAACTTGTCCACTTCAACATCAGTCATTCCCTTTGGAAATTCTCATCACCTTGGCATTATGGAAATTCCTTATCCTGCTTTGCTAAGGGTCTTCCTGTGTCCATCTCGATTGCTGTACTGCTTTATCACTTCTGTGCCCTGCTGAGATGCTAACCACAAAATCACAACTAAAACTGGCAATACTGGTTTGTTTAAAGGAGTAAAGCTCTGAACCATCAACTTATAAAAGATTTATTTATTTATTTCACTTGTGTGACTTTATCCCAGTATAAAAAGCATAATTGATAGATTCTGCTTAGTCATCTATCATCTATTTATGTGGCACCCAAGCCTCGGTTTTCCTGAAGACTTTCCCAGCCCCTGCTTCTCCTATAGGTTTCCTATTCCAAGTAATGACAGCTCTCAGTTGCTCAGGCCTAAAATCTTAGGGCTATCCACTAGACTTGTAACTCATTAGCCAATCCTGTCAACTTGACCTGCAAAGAATCCACAGCTTGACCCTACTCCCCCACTTCCACCTTTATACCACCTATGTGGATGCCACACCATTCCCAGCTAATGTTTTCTCTTGCTGGGCATCCTGAATCTTCCAGCTGTCCATAGTCTCCCAGCCTTCCACTCTTCACCCTAGCAATCCAGCTCAGCGGATGAGCCTAACACATTCATCATTGAGGCAGGTCAAGTCCCCCTCTACTCGACCTTCTGAGACCTCTCAAGGAAAAGGCAAAATTCCTGAAGTGCCTAATGAGCCTCTTCCATTTCGATTTTGATCATCTCCATCATTCTGACCCCCTCCCCCAGCTGCTCCACTCATTCACTCCAATTCAGCTACACTGGCCTCTCGCTGCCCTTCTAATGCTCCAGGCACATTCCCAACCCCAGGGATGTTGCAATTGCTGTTCTTGCTACCTGAACACTTTGCTCCTATGTTCATGTGGCTTGTAACCCCTCCACTTTCTGGTTGGTCCTTGCTTAAATGTTCCTGTAGGGAGGCATTCCCTTGACAGCCTATTCTGAACATACAGTCTGTATTGTCTTTTTTGTCTACCTCCTTGTCCCCATCATAGAACATCAATTCTCTAAAGGCCAGGAGCTCTGGGTTTTATAGTCGGTGTTGTATTGTCAGTGCAGAGAGGAGTGCTTGGCACATACGTGGAATCCAAAATGTACCAGCAAAACGGGGTAGGCATTTGGTGTAGTGGTTAAGATGCTGGTTAGGATGCCTGCACATCCCATGTCCGTACCTGAGTTCAGGTCCCCAATGCACACCCGATTCCAGCTTCCTGTGAATGCTGTCAGGAGGCGTGGTGATGATTGTTTCCTGGTACCCATATGAGAGACCTGGATCTAGTTCTTGGCCCCTGGGTTCTGCCTGGATTCATGTCAGCTATTGCAGGCATTTGGGAAGTGGATGAGAGGCGCTCTCTCTCCCTTTCTCAAATCTGGCTTAAAGATCTATGATTACTTTAAAATCTGTATGAATGAAATGGTTACATTGTCATTAGATGCCTAGATTCCCTGCTGAACTAGCAACTTTTCTTGCTTTTTGTCAAACTCGGGATTTAGTGGAGCATGAAGCCTTTGACTGTAAAGTAATTTAAAAATGTTATCTCAAAAATTAAAGGGGAGGGAAGTATTAGAATTGGATCTGATAGTGGATCTGTTCTTTATATTAATGTCACATTAACATGAGTATTGATGAGTTGTGTTGTAGTAATTATGCATTTGCTGTGATCGTGAATCTAAGTTACATAAATAAAATGTTAAAGGTCCTAAAAGAACTGGCAAATCATTGATAGCAAACTTTAAACATATCTGCTATCTAAAACAGTGGCGATCCTATTTTCCATTCTGTATGGTTTGGTTCCCTTTGCAACATTTAAGCTTTCCTGCCACCTGGAACACCTGGCAGGGTGACATCACCCCTGCTCCATCAGGCTGGGTGCACTCTCCAATCTTGTCCTGAGACTGAATGTCGCTCACCTCTTCCCACCTCTCTAAATGGGATGTCTGTGTCCTAACTTACAAGAATGCTGAATTCCTCCAGCATGAGAGCGTAGCTTATGCAACACCTGGGGCATATTGTTAGTATGTGCTCAGTAAATATCGGGGCTGACTAAAGAAATCATTAAGGGGGGGGTACACGAATGAACGAAAAATGTTGTGCCATTTAGTGAATAGGAGTATGCAGAATCTGGAAAGAATTTATTCATGAGCGTATTAGAAATATCCTGAATACATGGTGATGGATTAGGTGGCTGATACTTTTTAATCATACACATCTTGAGGGCTTTTTCATCTGATCTTTTGGAAGAGATTATCTATTGCAGACTTACATTATCAAAGCCAACAGCCACGTTTTAAAAGATGAAACTTCCGCTTTACCCTGCTCTGATAACGATTCTCTTGAAATCACCCTATTGGAAGCTAATGTTTTTATTACATATTATCTTTAACTTCAAGCAAATTCAAGGAAGTTTTCTAAGTGAAATGGACTGTTACATATAAAATTTTTACACAGTAGTTTGGATATTACAAATCTTATACATCTTAATGACATGAATTTATAGAATCCGCAGCTGGGCTACTTCAAGAAACAACAGGTTATTATAGCACCAGTGCTTTTGTTCTTCAGCAAATGTTATGGTGCAAATACCAACTGGTCAAACTCCTTATGTAGGTGAATATGTGGGTATGGTAAACTTGTTTGAGAAAGTATGTCTGTTTAAACATGAAGTATCTTTAAATGATACGGAGTAGCTATATGTTAAAAGAATGAGGACAAATGCTTTGGGAGTTCTCTCCTAGAAATCGACATGACTTCTTTAATAGTGTTCATGTAACTAACTGTAGGTCCTACCTCATACAAAGTGCTTCCTGATTCTCCCAACGAATGTATGAAACAAATCTTGCTATCCCATCTTGCTGAGTGGGGAAGTGGGGCACAGGAAAGTAAATGAGGACAATGGTAAGTCATGGCCAGGGTCACTCAGGTGGTGAGTGCCCACCTGGCTCATCCTGAAGCTGCATCAGCAATATCCAGCTGTGGCCTTAGCCAGCTCTGAGCTGAGGGAACTCACTGCTGACTACAGTTTGAGTAGGACTTGAACTGTGAAGTACAACTGGCCTGCTTCCACTGCCCTCAGTACCTTTAACTGTGAGATGGGGGCATAGTAGCTGCTCTGTTGACTCTCAGTTGAGTTATATCATTTTCACACCACTGCAACAAAGGGCTCTAGTGTACATGGCAATTCTGATTGCATTTTAAAGAATAAGCCAAATGAAAATACTGGTATTATTGTATTTTGTATAATGATTGATAGCTCAGTTGCCATTACAGTCATCTTGCATAATACTTCCCTGATTCTTCTTTTCCCTTCAATTATGTATGAATGTTGCATTTCCACCCTAAATTACATACTTTGAGAGGAGAAACTCAAGTTTTCAGTT
Source organism: Lepus europaeus (assembly GCF_033115175.1). NCBI lineage: Eukaryota > Metazoa > Chordata > Mammalia > Lagomorpha > Leporidae > Lepus > Lepus europaeus. Next base: position 5,572,465 of record NC_084832.1, on the reverse strand, counting down.
TGATTTCTCTTGGAACACTGAATTTTACTACACATCTATGTCATCTATTTCTGGACCAGGAATATGATCATGTCAAACTTTAATCATTTGTTTCAGAATCTAATTACCAAGTTGACTGAAAATGAAGTCATTAGATGACATTTCCTCATTTTTACTCCTCACGATAGCCCCGTTACTTCAGATCTCTTCATATCTCTTGGCTGAGTGCATACAAAACAATAAATTAATCTTATTCATATAACTTCATTGTTTCTGCATTTACAAAGCATGATTAAAATTAAAATGCAAATAAACTTTCAATTGACTAAAATTATGGATAGGAATTCACTTTAACAAATCCGTTTTAAAATTTTTATAAACATATTTCATATTTCATAGATACAATGCTAAGGAAACGGCCCATACTTCCCTCAATCCAGTCTTTTTAATCTACTTTACAATCACAATGTATGTAAGGCTGTCTTTTTAAAAAACATTTTTGAAAGATACACACTACATCCCAGGGATTTGAAGAGCTCTGTTGATGGATACTGTAGACCCACAACAAGATGGTTTTGGTTATGGAGCCACATGCGTGGGGTGGGGTGGGGAGTTCAACTTTTGAAATTTGTTCCTAGTGCTCCTTCTCCCCTCCTCCCTGGGAAGGGTAGGAACTGTGAACAGCCTGTGCTCTTGCAGTCTGGGTGGTTGGGAAGCCAGGTGCTTTCCCACCTGTGTAGCAGCTGTAGATGCTCTGGTCTGGCAAAGGGGGCATGGGAGACTTCTTGAAACAATTAACTTTGCCTTCTTGGAGGAACCACCTTTGCTGGGATCTACACTTGACCTTGGACTGAGCCCTTTCCAGCTGGTGTGTGTTGGACAGAGGTGGGGCATGTTGAAACTGCAGTGCTGCTAATTCTCATCTACAGCACATGATGGCAAATGCTATACCTTGCCCGGGCCTGAAGGAAACTAGGAACAGAAACCAGAGGCCACGTCTAATGTCTTTGGCAAGGTTAGCTTAGCATTGGCAACAGACTGTCAGACAAACTCAAGGGTAAATAATGGTGTACAGCCATTTATTGAGTTATTTTTGTTCTAGTACAGTATCTCATTCAGCATCTACCCATCACATACCAGGCATAAGTGCTGTAATGCTGGATTTTGTAATACATGGGAGGGTTCTGACAGCTCACTCTTGTGACCTAGCCTCTCAGTTCTATGTTAGCCTAACTGGAGGGTAGTTAATAAGTTGCCAGAAGGAATTTATCCATTTATTGTCTTAATAGTCTTTTATCATATCCCCACAAACTGTAAAGTCATAAAATGCAACAAAGTCATTCTAATCTTAGTTTAAATGGTTTTTTTAGAAGAAAGACTTCACTAGCCAGTGATGTCCGAAAACTTGATAAAAGACCAAGTGTGAAACCCTTATCTTCTGTCAATTCATTTTTTGAAGGTTACATCTTTTATGAATGCATACTGAAATATAACTTACCAGATGAATCCATTGTAGCTACAGCACTGTCTTCAGTAACTGTCCCTATAAATAAGTTGTAGTGAAAGTATATTTTGCATTCTAAATTATGAAATGCTGTATACAGAAATACTATTGGAACATGAATTCCTACAGTTAATATAAACTTCCCTTCTACAAAGGACAGAGTAGTAGCTCTTAATAGACGAAATAATCATCTCAGTTTAAGGGCACAATTTAAAGTATGTACATATGCATTTACTTCTGCAAAATGTATACTATATTATACTAAAACCCAGGGAAATGTATTTCTCAATACAAATTATATTGCCAAGTAGAATAACATAATTAGCAACACAGAAAAATCAGATACAGAAAAGTGTTAAACCAGGCATAAGGATTCAAAAATATTTTTGCTTTAGATTTGAGTGAAGTTAGCAATCTGAATTAAACATGTCTTAGAGAGCATAAGCTTTTAGCAAATATAGGACACAACCTTGTACATATGCACATACACATAAAACACATGTGTGCAAATGTACACACAGCAGACACTTACAGAGCAACAACATATCTAAACCACCAATGTTATTAACCCTTGATCAGTAAGCCACTCTTGTTTCTCCTGAATTCCTCATATTTTTTCATAGGATCTAGCATACAAAGGTGCATTCAAGAAGTCTGAGATGTCAGCGTTGTGGCAGAGCAGGTAAAGCTGCCACCTGTGACGCTGGTACCCCACATGGGTGCTGCTTCTGATCCAGCTCCCCGCTAGTGTGCCTAAGAAAGCAGCAGGAGATGGCCAAGTGCTTGGGCCCCTGCCACCCACATGGGAGACCCAGATTGAGAATTGGCCTGGCCATTGCAACTATCTGGGGAGTAAACCAGGGGATGGAAGGTCTGTTTTCCTTTCTAACTTTCAAATAAATCTCTAGCAAGTTCATGGAAAGTTAAATGACAAGTTTACTTTGGTGCAAACAATTTGAAATCCATGCACAGTCTGTTCATAATGTGTGTTAGGAACACTTTGAAGATCCCTCCTGTGCTTCTAGGCATTTTCTGGGCATTGGATAAGCATCTGTTTAACCTTAGTTTCATTGAACTTAAGGCATTTAGTAGAGGGTACAGACTCTGGCTTGTGGAAGGTCATACAGATTGGTAGCAGTGGCCTGGACTAAGTAAAAATGTTTGTGTCCAGGTGTTCTCACAGCCCCTTCTGTACTGCATAGACTGATGCTGGGCAGACTATCCTAAACTTAAAGTGCTGGTTCACGGCTAATGAAGTTTTACCACTGCAAACGAAGCACACGGCCAACTTATTCTACTCGGCTTCCGCTTTTTTGCTTATCAGTTTTTCTAAGCCCTCTCCTGCTTAAAAATGAAGATGTTGTTACTCTGGAGGTGGGAGCAGTCAGAGCCTTAAGAGCCAATGGAGACGGGTGAGTTTGGCCAAGCCTGGGGAGACCTTCACGTGAAGGGAACAAGCTAGAGCAACATGTCTAACATTTTCACGTGTGAATTTCCAATCTTGACCGATGTTTCCACAAAGACTTTCATGGAACCTATGTTCTCTTTCAAAGCTTAAGTTGTCTTTTTTTTTTTTTTTCCTTACTGAGGAATGATCTTTTTTTTAAGTTTTTTTTTTTTTTTTTTTTCTTAAATTTTCCCCTGCAGGCTGACCTGGTAAAAGGCAGGGGCTCTCTGGCTGCCTGAGTGCAGAGCGGTTTGCATGGCAACCAGGAACTTGCCGCCTTTGGCCTTGGGGCCCAAGTCTCTTCCAGGCAGGATGCGGAAGCCTGAGACATCTCCTTAAGCAAGACCCTCCAAAGGACCTAATCTAAAGTCAATAATGTTTCAATGTCCTCAGGGGGAGTGCCCACATTCCTAAAAGCTTTCTTGGGTGAGGAAAAGTCAACAAAAATAACCGAAATAAAATAGCCAATCAGATAAGATTAGCTCACATCGGACTGAAGAACAGCTTGGCAGTCAGTTTTGGCTCAACCCTAGTGGCAATGTTTGGTCAACACACAAGTCTGAAAGGCATTGGGGACCCTGAGCATACTGGTCTCATGGGAACAGAATATTGATCAGACAAGTAATTCCACCTGATAATCTTCAAACAGTGGTCAAATAATTGGTGACTGATTTGAAGACTGCAATAGATAATTCTTAAATAATTGCTTAGGTTTAAAAGTCACTATTTCAGTTAATAGTACCCTAAAAAGCCACATGCCCTTTCTCTGGGAACTGACCTTCTAATCATTGGGCGATAAGGGCAACAGGATAAGCTTTTTCAGACAAACGAGGCTCATTGTGTTCGCTCTTTCAAATAAAGCAATATGACGATGTTATTTTCTGAAATAGAGACCATCACTTTACCTCCATTTGTCTGACTTTAGATTCTAATCTACTGGACACCAATATACCTTAAAAATGTCTCATTTGCTCTGTATCACTAACCCAGTTTTTTTGTTTGGAATTTATGTAGCGCTGCCAATTTGATAAAGAAGAAAAAAAAGTGAAGAGTTTGGTTTTGCTGCTTTGGTTTAAATTAACATCTGCCATCTTCCTGACCTGAATTCTGACAACACAATTGCTATGAAATATTGGTTTGAACTTAAAACCAGAAATCCTGAGTGCAGCTTTCTGCCGAAGAGGTGCTAGTTAGAACCAGGTGCCTAAAGCGGAACTGCTGAACGCTTCAAGGTTGCCTGTGATCTGAGCAGATCCTCGGGCAGCACCTTTTCAAAGGAGACACTGCCACGTTAGATATTTCTCCAGGCTGGATTAAGATTTATCTACAGCACAATCAGTGTTATTTCTCTTGTTTAATTTATAATGGTGGAGACCCCAAACTTTAAGCAGAAGTAATTGGGATTTTGGTGGTGGTGGGCAGGTGTGCTAGTGTGTCTAGGCTGTGAGAAGAGCTGGTATAACAAATCTGCAAGGCATGGTCATAGATGTTTTGGAAGAGAGGCTTTGACTGTGGATATCGAATGGTCATAAGTCCCAACAGACTCCAGTCACACTCCCACATATCTTGGTACAATAGGTGATCTTGGGTCATCCAATACAAACATACGCTCAACTGATAGACAATTTTCTGAGGGTGGAGTTGACTATGGTCATTAAGTACACAGTTCCGTTTTCAACATAAGTAGCTATCTAATTACTCATCCAAAGTTAGTGCACTCATACGCCTAACTGGTTATAATTTCATTCAAAGTACCCTGTCAATAATGCTTTTGTTCTCTGTTCCAACAAATCAAATTACTGAGGGACTGATTTGATTTGGAAATTGGTTTGGGTTGAGTCTCATCATAAACACATTAAATATTAATAAAACCATGCATTTCCACACAAATACATGATGTTGACTACTTCCAAGGGACACTGGTTTCCAATACTTACCTTGTGAATCTCCTCACCTCCTATGGAATGCTGAGGTTGAATGAGCAAGAGCTGAGTTCAGATTTTCCCCACTGCTAACGTAGAAGCCCTGTAGGCCCAAGAATCAGCAGGAAGTGCAGCAAACCTGGAGCAGGGGTGGGAAGGCAGTCGGGTCTCATGATCAGTACAGATTGTTCACCATTTGTCCACTATCCATGGAAACCCAGGACGGTTAACTTACAACTTCAGCATCTTTCCAGGAAAAAATGGCAAGCAGCTGCTACGTGTTCATGTGTAGTGGTGACTGAAGGCTTTGCAAATCGAGTCATTTACTTTTTATGACGGGCCTTTGAAGTCGGTTTCCTGGTTAGCCTCACTTTGACAGAAGAGGAAACTGAGGCAAAGAGGTATCTACCTCTCTACAGAGGTAGATAACTCACCAGAAGCTACTAGAGGGAAATAGTTGTTTTCTTAGAAAACCACCCTTAATGATGCAATATATCATGTGTGTTGTCTCGGGCATGTCAGACATAAAATACCACTATACAAAGACTAATTATAGTAGAGAAATAAGGAGTTACTCTGTGTGTGTATACACTTGTGATTCCTGTCTGCTTTCATTCAAGACCGTGGCAAAGGAAAACAGATGCCCACTGCCTGCTTCAAAGTCCATGGGGACTAGTGGGACAATGTAGGAAAGCTAATCTTTTCAGGAACTACAAAGAACAACTACTAAATCACCTTTGTTTGAAGTAGATCTTAATTTTGCTGGAGTACGACAAGATGAAGAAATACTGGCTGTATTCAGAAATTATTCTGAGGAAAAACAAGAGTGATGGGATCTCTGCTGTCCTGACAATTCTCATAGCATCCTGAGAGATTGAGGTTGCTTTATATGGATGAGGACTGGGCCGGACTGGACTGGCCATGCCCCCTTACCCTCACCATCCAAATAGGCTGTAAGCAGGAATTCTGTTCTATGAGATACTTAGAATGAAAAGGTGCATGTGAAACATTTGCATTTCCATGCTGGTTGTATCATTGTGCTAAATGGGAAAGTGGCTTGATCTGGTGGCCTGGGCACTCCGCAGGAGCTGAATCCTAGTTTCAAGTTTGCTCCTAGTTAGAAGCATAGACTCGGGCAAAGGGATCAGTTTCTCTGAACCTCCATCCCCTTCTGCGTGCTGAAGGCCTTTATCCTCTCCAGTCTAGCAATGAATCTAAATAACCCACCAAGTTAAGCCTCAGTTGCCTTGTGCATAACAAATAAATTATGAATGGACCTTACTCCAAGGATTGGTGAGTGGCAGGAAGTGAAGTGACTGTTTTGATCATATAAACTGACTTGATGAATATTGCTTTGATATGCAATAAAATACTACATATTTACTTTTCCTCATCCTTAATCAAATGCTCTTAAATGCAATCCCAACGTGATATGTACAGGGAAGACCATGGCATGAATCGAGGTCATTTTGCTTCTAACTATCCTATTTAAAAATTGACTCTTTAAAAAACTGGGCCACTGACTCATCTTTGTATTAGTTATAAAAGGAAAAATTTAAGCTTCTCAAGGGAAAGAGACAAAGCAAGAGAACCCAATTACCCAGCTGAAACTGTACAAATATCAGCCTGCACACTCAGCCCCGGAACAATAGGCAGTGTAATGAATTACCTTTTCTCATGAAAGCCCTCTATTTCTATCCCCAGGTCTGCCATTTTCTCCTAAGGTTGCATCTCATTTGAGCGATAAAGAAATGATGCATTGGTCTCCTGTCCTCAACTCCACCTCTTGAATTCAGTACAAATATTAAACCATTTTCATTCTTCTCAAGAGTTTTCTTGCCTTAATGAATGTCTTTATGAGGAGAGAGGAAGGAAAAGAGTGAAGATGGAATTTACAAATAGACCGAAGTGAATCTTAAAGGAGACAAACACATGAAAGAGTAAGGTGAAGGACCGCGAGAACAAAGAGGGCAGAAGGAGAAGCCAGGCGAGGGAGAAGGCTGGCAGGCGGGCTCCGCGCTCATCTTCTACACTGCTGTTGTCTACATCCCTGCTTTCATCTTCCATCCTCCTGTTTCTGATTGTGCCCTTCAGGACTCGGGCGAACTAGAAAGGCTCCTTGTCTGTCTGCCCAGATCCAGTTGGAATGATGAAATAATATGAGGTCTATGCATAATTGCTCTGGGCTGTTAAAAAGCATTTTCTTGAAGGGAGCTTTACGCTTTACCCGTTCCAACTATTAATGTGTGTGTAATATGCCTTCGCTCCTAATTATTTTGTCACCATTTTGTTAAGTGTCCAGAATCTACATTTGAACTAAGACACTTTAATTATCAAATTAACACAATTTCATGGTTGATATGTTCAATTTCTCCCCACTGGACTTTTTCTTTTTTTTATTAACTAGCTCCTTTCTGGTCTTTTCTCCTGATTGCACAAAGAAGTGAATAATGCCCTGGTCTCACATGCATGAATAGCTTCCCATAGATGCCCAGAAGTCAAGGGTGGCAAAATTGCACTGATTCTTGTAACTAAGACTTGTATGTGTGCTTGACTGATTTTTAGTCTCTCAGTAACATTCATAGGTTAGAAGCTTTAGTTGGAAACAGCAAAACTTTCATAGTTTCCTACAAGTAATTGCACTTGGTTCTTTCATGTACAAAACAGCAAAGAATCTTAAAGATCCTCTAACATCTTGCTGACCAGAAACTATGGTGGGGCAGGGGTGGAACATAAGGAATTATTTAAGTTGTCAAATGATAGGAGTGAAGGGACAATGAGTGAATAGAAAAGAAACTAATTACAAGAACCTGAATAATTTAGGCTCTCTATAGAGCACATTCATTGTAAAGCACTTAGCACAATATCCATCCTGTGTTAGGGGCCCACACATATTTGCAATTTGCCTCCTGCATTAGTGTCCCTTGAAATTCTCTATGAATCTTAGGATAACTTTCCCAATATATGGTCCATGCTTTTTGAGATTATGAAAACGATTGCATTAAATCTGAAGATTTCTTTGCTCAACCATACTGCAATCTTAAAATTTATCACCTTCCTGCACAAGGAGAGTTAAGTCTTTATATTTTTGATTGTTTTTAGTTCACTAATACTTGTAATTTTCAGTGTGCAGGTCTTTCCCCAGTGCTAATTAAAATTGAATTTTAAAATGTGAAAAATCCAGTGCTACCTCCGAACTCGCATGCAGAGAGCCTATAATTTCTAATCCTGAAAATTATATTGGTGGTGCCAACTGGCTGAATTCATCAACCTGTACTGCCATCTTGATAAACATTTTAAAAAGCTTTATTGGGGTATAATTTGCATACCATAAAATCCACTCTTAAGTACAACTCAATGAACTTTAGTAAACTTAGTTATGCAAGCACTTATCATAATTTAGGTTTAGTACATTTTCTTTTTTTTTTTAACTTTTATTTAATGAATATAAATTTCCAGTATACAGCTTATGGATTACAATGGCTTCCCCTTCCCATAATTTCCCTCCCACCCGCAACCCTCCCCTCTCCTGCTCCCTCTCCCTTTCCATTCACATCAAGATTCATTTTCAATTCTATTTATATACAGAAGATCAACTTAGTATAAATACTTCAACAGTTTGCACCCACATAGAAACACAAAGTGAAACATACTGTTTGAGTACTAGTTATAGCATTAAATCAAAATGTACAGTACATTAAGGACAGAGATCCCACATCAGGAGCAAGCGCACAGTGGCTCCTGTTGTTGACCCAACAAATTGACACTCTAGTTTATGGCGCCAGTAACCACCCTAGGCTGTCGTCATGAGTTGCCAAGGCTATGGAAGCCTTCCAAGTTCCCCGACTCTGATCATATTTAGACAAGGTCATAAAAGACAGGTTGAGGATAGTAACCAATGATCCTAAGAGTGGCCTTAACCAGGTCTGAACAATTATACTGCATTAAGTACATTTTCATCACTCAAGACCCACTGTGTTCATTTCCAGTCAATGCCTGTGTCCATCCCTTGGCCCCAGACACCACAATGTACTTTCTTCCCCATGATTGCTAAAACCTCTCTCACAGTGGAATTGTGAACTACATGGTCTTTGATGTCTGTTACTTAGCACACGATGCTTAAGGTTCGTCTCCATTATAATGAGATCATTTTATTAACCTTGACTTCACCATGGCAGCTGGTTTTCTAAGAGGTGTTGGTTCAAGTTGTTCCTTTGATCAGTTCTGCTAAAGTGCACTTCTTAGTTATAAAGTGCACAAGGTGCGCTTCTTAATTATAAGGATGAATAATATGAATTCATGTTAAGGTTAGAAAGATAATATTTGAGCATTTAAATATCAAGGAGTTATTGAAATGCAAGGAAAATACATCTGAAAGAATAGATGTCATGTATATATGACAGTTACAAGGCTAGAACAAGAGTTCTAGGCTCTTCACCCTGGCATAGCTCTGGCTCTTACAGGTATTTGAGGGAACAAACCAGCAGATGGACAATCTCTCTCTGCCTCTAAAGTTTATAGAAAGAATTGGTTCTGAAAAGCAGCATTTAATAACATACTATTTGTTAATTAAATCTACTCTGAAGGCATAAAAGCAGTGCCTATGAAAGATGGACTAAAATATTTACACATTTCAATGTGGAAAGCATCAGAAATGGAAGTACTCCCATTTGGAGAGTGAAGAGCTAGATACATCAGATAACAGGAAGCAAAATGAATGCAATATTTGAAATATTCATTTTAGATACTAGGGAAATGTACAAAGTTATTTTCTTGAAGTATTTGCAAAATACCGATTTCTCTATCGGATCCTGTCAGTGTTTCATTAAAATCAAGAATGGGTTCAGTAGAAGAAACTTTCATGGGGGGGGGACTTGCAATGAACAGCTTTTTCTACTTCTTAACTGACACAATATGAATGATAATGAAATTCTCTATAAATGCTAATTGGCAATTTCTGTGTAGATAATCTCATTTGAGCTTTTATGTTAAAAATATTTAAATATCTCAGACTATTTCCCCATGTACTTCAATTTTAGGATACCTTTACTCAATAAATTTTGCACAAGATCTTGTTTAAGGCAATTCAACTTAGATGCTTCAAATTCACTACCATTCTCCGTTCAAGTTCTTAAACTACAAATTTATCTGCTTAAAAATAGGACTGTAACAAGATTGAGGCTGTCCGTTTACTACAAAATGTAATTCTAGAATATTAAATTTAAATCTTGAATATTTGATTTCTCACCTATTATGTTAATTGTGTTTTAGGGACAATTGGCAGTATCTTGCAATTCAGAATTGCAACTAAATTACAATTTGCCCAAAACTTCATAAACTAACACTGTGACGTGCCACTCATTAGTAATCTGGTTAAAGATTTTCACTGATCTTTGAATACATGTCAAAATATAAAGAATTGTTAGCAAAGTTCAGGGCATCTTGCATATTGGACTGCATCAAACCAACCTGGTATGATGTGTGGAGCTAAGGGAGTTAACCTCCATGCTGATATTTCTTCTGTATCCCATGCCAACTTCGTCTAAAACTTTTGGAGTTGATTTTTTTCAGGTATGCACATACTAAAATATTTATAATCATTCTATATTTGATCAAATACTGAAGTTTATTTGGATGGACTTATGTGTATACACAACCAAATTCACCTGTTTCTTAACTTAGTAAAGACATTGTTTTACCACAATATTGTGCCTGACCACAATTTATATTACATGTTATCAGTAAAAACAAAACAGCACACATGAATTTCCATGTTGAACTTTGTGGAGATTTTATAACAGCATTTGTAATGTTTCACTTTTGGCAGAATTACCTTCTAAAGACCTTACTTTGTTCCTGTGAGCTGGATGAGAAAGTAGAATCATCCCTGAAATCGGCTTTTCCCTTTGAATCGTCTGAGCGCACTGATACAAAACTGGCACTACTTAACTCTGACAAGTTTTCCAATGCATCAACAGGGATTGCTTCTAGTATTTTAGGTGTATAAGCAAACCTATAATTTATAAATGAGCAAAATTATCTTGAATGACACCCCTTGATCTCCATGAAATATCATGTGTCATTGGATGTGGTGTGAAAGGAGCTTCCTAGAGCCACTGAACAGTATAGAGGCTGTCTCAAACATGATAGATGGCTTCTAACGCTGATGCCAGTGCTCCCTCACAAGCTGTGTCTGTCCTGGAGTTCAGGGCATTAGTGGCATTTCTCTAACATTCTACTGTGAGTGCATTTCTGAAGTTCTTTCCAGACCCCTTCCTTGAGTACTGACATAAAGGTTGACCATCTTGCTGCCACATCATTGAATGTGGAGTTGAATACAAACTTTGACACCTTTTTATTCATTGATACACAGAATACATTTTTAACTATATGAAAATCACCTTGGCATTCCAAGATATTATGAGCTCCTTCTGCAGAATGCTCTATAAAAGAAACTAGGATGGAGCAGCTCTTTCCACTGCTTGCCTTATCCTGGAGACTATCAAACAAGGATAGGAGTGTGACCAAACATAACTGTGGCTTAGGAAGGAAGACAAAACCAGGCGGTCTTTAGAAACCACTGAAGAAACAAGGCAAGGCTTCCATGTATGATGGAGCTGGCTCTGCAGAGCAAGACTCTTACATCCTCTGTCTACCGGTTGCTCCATTGTTGGAACAAATTTACTGCCACCAGGGCATGCTGACAACCTTGCGAGAAGCTTTGAAGGTTGAGAAGCAACTAACAACCCTCCTTTCCATCTCCCAAAAAACATTCACACACAGGAGCCCGCATGTCAGGGGCTAGAATTTGTAATTACAGAAAAGAGGAAGTGCAATATAATTCATGGTGGGCTCGAAGATACATTCATTTGTCCACCCTAAACATTTATTATCTCGTTCAAAAAGTACTTGTGATCACTCTCAATGGTCAGCTCCAGTTTGTTTTGGGGTTTTAAGGGTGAGATGAAACAATGAGGTGGTTAGGGAAAAATATTAGTCCTTCAGATGTATGCTAGGGGGAGTGGGAAAAATCCTATTCCACACCCCAGAGAAGGGGGACAAATGAGGAGAAAGGGGAAAATGGAGAGAGCTTGAGGCACAATGAGAAAGAAAGTTGACAGCATAGGAGTCCTCGCTGGAGCTGGAGGAGGCACAGTGCAGGTGAAGCATGGCACTTTGGAAGGAGGGGAAGGAAAGAAGCCCGAGGAAATGAGCTTAAACTGAACACTAAAGCTGCTCAGTGCTGGGCATGGTAGTGCAGTGGTTAAGCTACCACAGAAGATGCCAGTATTCCATAAAGTGCCTGGTGAGTGGTGGCTACTCCATCTCATCCAGCTTCCTGCTTAACATCCCTGGGAAGCAGAAGATGATGGAGCAAGCAAGTGTGTCCTGCCACCCGAATGAGAGACCCAGGTGGAGTTCCTGGCTCCTGGGCTTGGACTGGCCTGACCTTGGCTGTTGTGGGCATTTGCAGTGTTAACTAGTGCATGGAAGATCTTTCTGTCCCTCTTTGTCACTCTACCTTTCAAATAACTAATCCTCTATAAAAATTTGATCTCTTGGTATTGTATGGGTAGGACCTGTAAATAACTTCAACTATGAATATGATCAGGTGGAATTGTGCAGAAAAACTGATGGGCATTTTGAAAGGAAGAGAAACTTGTCATGGTTAGCTATACATTCTCTGCTCCTGCACCCTCTGCTCCTGCACCCTCCCCTTTCTTGGTTCAAGGTCAAATTGGAAACACAAGTAATGAACTCTCTAGGGTCAGGCAAAATGATTTGGACACCAAATACAACTGTATGATTAAAATAGATACTCGATGAATCCTAGATTATCTTGCACCAGAAATAAGTCAGGAAGTGAGGTCATAACCTGAATTGGGTCAGGTGGTGAGGTCATAATTGAGAAACAGGTGAGGAGACAGGAGCAACAGTCTGCATGTTTCAATACCCAGCAGAGCCAGGTGCATTAAAAGCAATGAGTCTTATAATTTTACATACTAAAACATCTTACATTAAAAGCGTCTTACATCTTTAAATGGCACTGTGTGACTGTAAGCGTAAATACTACATACATTAAGTAATACTGTACAAGTGGCCAGAAAAGACTTACATGATACCATTCTTCCCCCACTCCTCAATCCTTCAGGAGTGCCTTAGCAAGTTTTAAAATGTCAGTTGGCAAATGTTTGCAATGTGAACTTTTTCAGGAGCAAATCTACTTCAAAGAAATATATAAAAGTACTAGAGGGTAATTTATCTCATGTGAGATGATAAATTTGGGACTCCAAACGTGGTAGTCTCATGACACCATTTTTCCAGTCTATATTTTAATGTAGCTTTTCAATTTCTTTTAAAGAAATATTTACTTGAAAGGCAGGGAGATAGGATCTTCCTTTCACTGGTTCACTTCCCAAATGCCCTGAACAGCTAGGGCTGCACAAGGAATCAGGAACTCCATCCCACTCCCACATAGGTGGAAGGTAGTAAGAACTCGGGCCATCATCAGCTGACTTCCTAGCTTCAATAATGAGGAGCTGCATCAGCAGAGTGGCTGGGGCTCAAACTAGCCCTCCAATATAGGGATGCTAGCATTGCAAACAGTGGCTTACCCTGTTGCACCACAATAACCCCAGCTTTCCACTTTTTTTTACTTATGTTTATCAGTTTAAAGGGTTAACTACAATTGATCTCTGAATAGTCTTTACTTAGGTCATAACTGAGACTTCTTCAAAGCAAACCCCTTAGGTTTGTTGGTCACACTATTTGTTACACTACATTCTGCACACCCGAAGGAGAACTGGCCTCCTTCCCATCTGCATTGCAGGTATTGCCAGTGAAGGCAAAGGAAGGAGATGCTTTGGGCATCTCTTAATTCCCTAATCTGCTGCTGTTTGTGTTAGGGTAGGATTGATTTTTTTTTTTCCCTTCCAACTACAGAAAAGTGATTCTTTGAAAATTCCTTGAATTTAAGAATTGAACTGACTCCTGCAAGGGGTGTAGGCCCACCTTCACTCAAGGGCTATAGACTTCATCCTAGTCCTCTGCTCTTGGCATATCTTAGCTATTTTTGGTGGCTTATCGCTGAAAGCAACAGAAGCAGATAAGCTCTACTTCGTCTACAAGTAATTTAGACACCAACATAGTACATGGTATAAAAGTACAAATGGGGGCCGGCATCATGGCATGGTAGGTTAGTCCTCTGCCTGCAGTGCTGGCATCCCACATGGGGTACTAGTCCTGGCTGCTCCTCTTCCGATCCTGCTCTCCGCTATGTCTTGGGAAAGCAGTAGAAGATGGCAGAACTGCTTGGGCCCCTGCACCCACGTGGGAGACCCAGAGGAGGCTCCTGTTTTCTGGATTTGGATTGGCACAGATCTGTCCATTGTGGCCATCTGGGTAGTGAGCCAGAGGATAGAAGGACTCTCTCTCTCTGCCTTTTCTCTGTGTAACTCTTTCAAAATATTTAAAAAATGATAATATGCAAGTATATACATAAGCAGTAAGGAATATTGTCTATTCAGAAGCTTGCAGTGAAGCTAAAAGAAATAGACATGCTTTCTAATTTCAAACATGCTGATTGATGAGTGAGAATTGTTTTCTCCATAGAATCAACTCTGGATCAGAAGAATTGAGTGTATCAGTCCCTGGCTGGGAGTACGCTAGCTAAGTTTTGGAACAAGAGGTAGCAGAACAGGGCTTGGTGATGGCCAGGGCTTTCAAGGATAGGCAAAGGAATCTTTATGTTCTGGTGATCAAGGGTTTGGACCTAGATATGAGCCAAAGCAATAGGAAAACTCCAGGTGTGTCCCAGGACAGAAGTGGTTCAATCATTTGTGTTGGAGAAAAGATTGGAAAGATAATTATGACACATCATGGAGAGTAAGAAGTGCATGCTAACTCTACAACAGGAAGCTTGTGCAAGTCACTGTGTAAGGTGAGTTAGGTGGACAAGACTGGGGGTGGGGTGAGGTCTGTAGGACAGACTGGATTTCTGAGAAGCCTGTGTGTAACTGTTGCTATGGTGGAGAATTGGAAGTATGGCAATGGCAATGGAAGCTATAAGGGAACTAAAGAGGCCCAGTGGAAGACAAAAGATGCAGTGACTGAACGTGGTTTGAGTAACAATGAAACCTCACTGTGTGAATACTTGCACGTGGGCCACTTATCACTGTGTTCTCAGTTCTAACCCAGGGCGTGACAGAGTGAAGGCTAAATATTTGAGTGAGCGAATGGAAGGATGACATTGAAGACAGACCCAGTATTGACTTCAGGTGATTCCATCACCTAGAGGAAAAAGAGATGCTGAGGCATGAAGCTGGCTTTTGAGATGAACAATTTGGAACATGCTCAATCGGACTGGCCGCAAATGGTGGAGTTAGAAATGTGCCAGGGGATTCCAACACAATCCCATCAAGATGGCATGTACCAATGCCATCTTACTAGTCCAAGTGATCAATTTCAGCTCACAATTGATAGCTCTGATAGGTCTAAGAGTCAAAGAGATCACACAAACAAGACAAGTATCTGCTAATACTAACTGATAGAATCAAAAAGGGAGAGAAAGATCCAACATGGGAAGTGGGATACACAGCAGACTCATAGAATGGCAGATGTCCTAAACAACACTCTGGCCTCAGAATCAGCCCTCAAGGCATTCGGATCTGGCGGAAGAGCCCATGAGAGTATAGCAGGCATGGAAAGCCAAGATATCATGGAAAAAAAAAAAAGACCTAAATGAATGATCTCTGTGAGTGAGATCCCAGTGGAAAGAATGGGGCCATCAAAGAAGGAGGTACCCTTCTCCGAAGGGAGGAGAGAACTTCCACTTTGACTATAACCCTATCGGAATAAGATCAAAGTCGGCGAACTCTAAAGGCTTCCATAGCCCTGGCAACTCATGACTAGAGCCTAGGGAGATTACTGACGCCATGAACAGGAGTGTCAAATTGTTAAATCAGCAACAGGAGTCGCTGTGTACTTACATCCCATGTGGGATCTGTCCCTAATGTGTCGTCTAAAGCGAAGTGATGCTATAACCAGTACTGAAACAGTATTTTTATACTTTGCGTTTCTGTGTGGGCACAAACTGATGAGGTCTTTACTAATTACATACTGAAGTGATCTTCTGTATATAAAGAGAATTGGAAATGAAAAAAAACAACCTGGTGTTAAAATGGAAATGGCATAGAAAATTAATTAATTTGAAAAAAAATTATGTAGGATCTCTGTCTTTAATGTGCTGTACATTGCTATTTAATGCTATAATTAGTAATCCAATGTAGTTTTTTCACTTTATGTTGCTATATGGGCAAAATGTTGAAATCTTTACCTAATATATACTAAACTGATCTTCTGTATACAAAGAGAATTGAAAATGAATCTTTACATGAATGGAAGGGGAAAGGGAGCGGGAAAGGGGAGGGTTGCGGGCGGGAGGGAAGTTATGGGAGGGGGGAAGCCATTGTAACCCATAAGCTATACTTTGGAAATTTATATTCATTAAATAAAAGTTTAATAAAAAAAAAAGTAGGATTCAAACCTGCTGAATTGGAAGTGAGAACATTCAGCAGGCAACGTAACCAGAAGAGAACAGAGGGCTGCAGAGAGAGGATCTGCCAAAGATAATAGAAGACTCGGGACTGGATGATACACTCCAGGAAGAGAACAGAAAAGACAAATTCAGACTTGAGTTTCTATGCAACCAACCTTTAAGTTCATATGGTATGCCAGTAGATACTATCTTGTTTAATCGCCAGCATGATCATGTGAGATGAGCATGAAAACCTCACCCGGCAGAGGAGAAAGGGTAGCCGGGCTTGTTGCGCATTCCAGAGCTTGTGGATGGCACAATGCAGCACTCTGACCTTGAAGAGCAGCCTCCAAGCGCAAATGGAGGAGTGGTTATTGGACCATGAAGCAGTCCATCACAGAATGTCAAATGTGGTTTGGTGTGTCAGGTTTTGGTTTCAAAAGCAAGTAAAATCCAGGCCACAACTTTATACCTATCCTTACTGCTTGTTCCTTTCTTTGTTAAAGTTCTTACCAAAATGGGAAAGTTTGTATATTTTTAATCACTAATTTAGATCTTGATTTCTTTTATAACATGAATCATTAAAATGACTTGTAACATGATATGTGAATCTTTTCTTGGCAAGAAATCTATTTATGATTCTTAAAAATAAGGGTTTATTTATGCTTCTGAATTTCTTGTGATGTGCAATTTTATATCACCATTAGCAAATGGTGTCAGCTGCCAAATAATTCTTGGCTCTCTGCAGAAAAGTTCAAATATGTACTACTAAATCGCACTAAAGTTATTCACATTTGCTTATGTGTTTACCCATTACTATTTAACAGTGAGGTAATGAAACAAACTCTAGTCCAACACACAGAAATACACACAGTAAGGTGAGCAGAATGGGTTTATTAAGGAATTAAGTCCTTGAAAGCGCGGAGTACCTCAGGAAGAATCTCTCCCTTGATGAAGTTGCCCACAGGAGGTGAAGGCCTGAAGCCAAGTGTTTTGGAAGAAGGCTTGACTAGTTCAAGGATAGGAAGGAGTAAATTAAGCCTCTGCCACGAAGATCACACAACTTCTGGGCCTTTGCATTTACTGATCAATTAGTGATAATATCACTAAACATTGCACAAAGATATGAATTCAGAGAAACTCTGAGGCCAGGAGAGTTGAGTGATTTCTTAAAATAATTTAAACGTTTCCCATACCTCCTTTCCAAGTTAAAGCAGAAACCTACATTTTCTTTTGAATTCCAGCTACCTATTAAAACACAAGACAGCAAATGCTGCAAAACGTTGAATGAATGAGTGAAAAATGGAGGTGAAGTTCCAGAACTGAAGATTGACATCCAAGTCTCATTGACCTGTTTCCCCATTTGTCACACCAGGATGACTGTCATGTTCTAGGGTTTCTGTCATCCCAACCTTCCAAAAGACCCAGATGATCACATAACACAAGAGAAGTTGGAAGATAGTATTAAATACCAATTAAGAGTCTGCAAATTGAATCTTTGAGCCACAGAGCTTGGTCAACTAAATTAAAATAGAAACAAAATATGTAAGTGTGAACCAGTAGAGTTTCTTTTGCAGACCATAATTTTACTGCCGCTGTCTTGTCATAACTGGTGGTTATCAAAGTGATGCTTCTCATACCATAACTGAGCCCAAAATGGCTGCAGAAATCAACTTATGGGTTGGAATAGTGTTCTGAAAAATTAATACACTAGCACAGTGGTGAAGTGAAGAGGAAAAGAGAAAGTCAATGAGGAAAGTTTTGGTTCACACATATGCACAAGTGACTTGGTCAGGATCAAGTGTGTGTATGAAAAACACTGAAAGGGAATGCTAAAATAAATCACGGATTAGACTGAAGGCACTTATTTCCCAAGGTAGAGGTAAAAGGCACAGAACCTTTCTGCCTGTCTTTGGTGGGTCATTATGTAAACTGACAAGTTATAGCAGACCAAGGCTGTGAAATCCTTGACTGGATGCCACACAGGCATAGCCTCACCATAGAAAAGGCACTGGCGTGTGTGTGTGTATGTGTGTTTAAAACACCATAAACATCCCAAGTTTTTGTGAACTCGGGCTGATTGTGAACTCGAGCTGATTGTGAATCACAAACCCTGTAAATGCACAGATGAAAAGCAAAGCACTTCCATCACTTTCTCACTGTTTGGCTCTCAGGTGACAGGGAAAGACTTAAAGCACTTTAGTGCTTCAGAGAAAAACTTAATTGAAAGGAGCACTTCCATTGTTTGCGAATTTTAGCCAGGTTGGCTTAACAAGAATTTATTGACCTTTATTGCAAAAACTCCATTATCCATTTTCTTAGCAAGCCATGTAGAGATATGTCTTCTATTAAATGTTTCATTTTTTATTTTGCTACTGATGTTAATGGTATTAAGTCAGCTCCTCCATACAAGCTTTGGTTCACTTGCTGATTCATTCACATTTGTTGGAGTTTGCTTTTATTTCAGACGGAGATGTCCAGGAATAAGGAGAGATAGCTGTAGTTTAGTAGGGGAGGAGGGAAAGCCCACTGGTCAATACGGTGCTGTGGAATGGAATCGCTGATAGTTTGCTGTGGGAGTACCGAGGAAGGATGCCAAGTTCAAACTGGGGGCCCAGAAGTGACACACAGAGGAGATGCAGGCTCGAGTTGAGGATAGTAAAGGATGAAAAATTGCTCACCTGGCAATGGAGAGAATAACTGAGTCCAAGGTGGTGGGGTGGTCCAGGAAAGACCAGAAGATAATGCAACAGACTCTCATATGAGCTTTCTAACTGGACTGCTTCACTCCAGTTTCCTCCCCTACGATTTATTCCATGCTCCATGGCAAGCTTACAATCCCAAAATCTATTTCCCTTATTCCTAGAAGGTAACATGCTTCTAACATGAAGACCCCCCCCCCGGCTGGGCCCCATCTCATGCTGACCTTGAATGCTCACATGTGAATTCCATACATTGCTGTAGACTTCATGCTGCTTCCATGCTTTTCCTTATCTCAAAACCTGCATCAGAGAAAGTAGATAACATTCACTTGTCAATTCTTTGTCCTCTTTCCAGGTTACATTCTTGACCGCATTTGGACCCAGTCCTAGTTCTGTCTACCTGTTAGGGGAAAAGACAAACTTTCTTTTCTCCTGCTGCCCTCAGTGGGTATGCCCTGTGGATCTGTCCTCAGCTCATTCTTTTCACTGTGTATGAATTCAGAAATACGAGTTCACACAGCAAATGGCAGGTCCAGGACTCATTCAAATGCAGTCCTACACACTATATAGCATAACAGAACAGGACAGACTACAGAAATGAAGTTCTAAAAAATTGATTCTAATTTCTTAAATTTTATAAAGCTTGAAGACTGTGTGTTGGTTTTAGAGTATTTAACCCATAACCATTTTTCTAAGCTTATATGAAAATGAAGATAATACTGAAAATAGAGCTTGTTTGTTGACTTGTCACTTTTCTTAAGTGGACAACCTTAGTACTTAAAGTATTCTTAGTACATTATGAAGCTGTAACTTTGTGACTTGTTATCTATGATGGCAAAATGAAGTATTACTAAGATTTTTCTTTTTCCCCAAAAATGAGATCTAAGCTCCCATGAAAAGGCGGATAACATAGGCTCTAAATGTCAGAAATAACAACTTAACCTATCACAATGCCTTACAGATGGAGGCAAAGGAAAGATAATTTTGTCCCCGAAAGATCATTAAGGTCATAAAAATAAATGGTATTAGACCAATTGCTTAGGGTCAGTCCGGAGGACTAGATTTTGTTTCTTGTGGACATATATCTGGATCCTGATCCTGTGAACTCTCCCAGGGTCATAAAGAAAACAGCCTTGGCCCATGTTGACAAATAAAGTCTCTAAGAGAGTAACAGGAAACTATTAACTTTACCATTTATCATGTTATCAAACTTTTCCGGTGAAAGCCAAATCATTTATGGAAAAGTTTCTAGTGTTTTTTTTTTTTTTCTTTTTACATCAGAGCAGAGTGACAATTTCTCAATTTTACCCCAGAACTGTCATATTGAAAAAACATGCATAGTAATTAAATATCATACTTTACCAATATTTTTGCTCCCAAAGAAAACACTATTAAAGTTCCCCAACTTCTCTATTCATTTGCTTCCTGAACATTCCAGACAAGTTCTGGTTGAACCTGCTGTCCTTAGTCCCTGGGTTTCAGTCAAAAGTGTGGTCCTAGCTTTTGCTTTCAGCATTCTATTGGAACTGAAAATCTCCAGGTGACTTCTATTCTTGTGTGACTATGATTCATATTGCCACAGACTAATGCTTAATTGCTCAGGGCAAGTCACTCCTGAGCTTAAGGAATAACACCTGACACAGCCAGCCATCTAATAGTCTCATGAACAATTTTCCATACCATTGAGTAGGGACTCTGGCTGTGTATCTTGTAGCCAAATTGCCCTTGGAGAAGTTTTGTACTTCCCAACTCGCCTCATTTTAAAGGCATATCTGTCCCTCTTGATTATTTGAGAGACAGAAACACACACACAGTGCTCCCTTCAGCTAGTTCACTCTTCGAATGCATGAAACGGATCCCTGCTGGAGATGGATTGAGTTCCTAGAACCCAGCTACAATCCCCCACAAGGTGGCAGGGACTGTCACTCAAGCGATCACTGCTACCTCTCAGGGTTCATATTAGCAAGAAGCTGGAATTGGGATCAGAGCCAGGTATCAAACCCAGGTACTCTGATACAGGATATGGGTACTTTTTAAAAGGTTTGTTTTGATTTGACAGAGTTAGAAGGAGCAATAGAACTATCATCCACTTGTTCACTTCTCAAATGGCCACAATGACCAGGCCAAAGTCTGGAACCTGGAGCATCACCTGAGTATCCTGTGTTCCTGGGACCCAAGTGCTTGAGCCATCTTCTGCACACGCTTCCCACACACACTAGCAGGGAGCTGGATCAGAAGTGGTGTGTGCAGGACTCATGCTCATGTGGGATTTTAGCTGTTACCTTAACTGTCAGGCCAAATCCCTGCTCTCCCCCACCCCGATTATTAAGCATGTGTTTAAGTTGAGGATGGTGAAGGATGACTAGGACTCAGGTAGTGGAGTGGTAGATGGAAGACCATGTGCAATATCATGGGATCAGTTTGAAATGAGTTTTCAGAGGAAGTGGAAAAATTCCCCATGAAAGCCTTTCCTGAGTCCCTTCTTAAAAATAATAATCAAACTCAGTGTCCTGTCTGAAGTAGGCTGGGACCTAGAACTAGAAGAAAATTGTAAAAGTCGCTTGATCAGGAACTTTGTAAAGAAGCACTGGATTGAAATATTTCTAAAACCATCACAACATCAAATTGTAAAATTTAAGTTTTTATTTTTTAAAGACTTATTTTGAAAGGCAGTGTAACAGTGTCAGAAGCAGAGGGAGAAGTCTTCCATCCTCTAGTTCACTCACCATATGGCTGCAATGGCGCCAATCTGAAGCCAGGAATCTGGAGCTTCCTCTGGGTTTCACACATGGGTTCAGGGGCCCAAGGATTTGGGCCATCTTCCACTGGCTTCCCAGGCACACCATCAGGGAGCTGAATCAGAACTGGAGAAATGGGACTCGACCCAATGCCCACATGGGATGCCAGCACTACAGGCAATGGCTTTACCTGTTACATCACAGCATGAGCCCCAGCTTTTAACTTCTTAGAAGCTTAAGTTTCTAAAGCATTATTTATGATGAGTTTGTATCTGAAATGGTGCTGACATACGCTTGACATCTGTAATACCTACAGTTAGAAAAGTCATCACATCCTCAATAGTTACGACCATTAGAAAAAGTGTGAGCCCTCCCAGTTGGAGAATAATCCCACATGGGCTAGACACATTGTACCCATCATTTGTACCCATTTTCACTGGACTCATTAATGGTAAAGACGATTCCTTTAAATGGTCTCTTGAACTCCTTCACTGATTTGAGGGGGCATTTTCATTTCCTTAAGCAACATTTTAGACTTTTTGTGAATATACAATGACACATGCCCTAGAGTACACTCCAATATGTGTCTTAGGATACAGCAAGTTCCGTAGGTTAACCTTTATCTCTAACTCCAAAGTCCATCAGTTAACCATCCATCCATCCTACCCTTGAAAAGCTTGTGCTCTGAGAAGACTTTTTTATGCCTTTAAGGACAACTAGAAGCTAACTCAGTCCTGGAGGCTTCCCTCTGTAGCTTGCACAGCAACTTTGAAATAAGCAATCCCCCAAAATGGCGTGTACAGTTTATAGCCAAGAAAAGTAGATTCACTTGAAGTTCAAACCTAGGCATCTCCTTAGCTATTAACAGCAGGGTTTATTCACATCCTGTTGACCAAAGCAAAATGACTGTATTAAGAGCCATCTGTTATGGGCACTTAGCACATGTCGTCTGGAATTTCCAAACAGTCTAGCTAAGGTGCTGGTGCTATGTATTTCATAGATGGGGAGAAAGGGTTAGAAAAGTTTGAGTAACTTGCTCAAAAGCAGTTGATAATTTGAGTTAGGATTCAATCTCAGGACTGTATTATCATGAAGACCAACCTCTCAAACGTCCTGATCATTTGGTGATACGTGAACAAGGGTCTAGATAGTCTCATAATCGCTATTTTCCAGAGAAAGAAAACCAGTAGGGAGGGGTGTATGTGTGTGTGTGTACAGAAAGATGGGAAAGGGGGCTTTGCTTAATTTAGCAAGTGGGTTCCCATCACTGTAGGAGCTGATAAAATAGGAAATCTAGAGAGCAGGTTGCATCTCCAGGGAAGCACTGGTGTTATCTTGAGTTTGAAGGCCATCCAGAGGCAGAATTCCTTTCTTGGGGCTGTTAGTCTTTTTCTCCTAAGCTCTTCACCAGTTTGGACGAGATCCACCCATATTATAGAGGATAATACAATTTGGTTAAAGTTCATTGATTTAGATGTAAATCATTTAATAACACCTTCAGAAAGAAGGGGAGAGGGAGAAAGGGTAGGCAGGGAAGGAAGAGAATGTCATAGAGTTGTATCTTTTTAAAGTATATTGAATCTGTTCTCTTAATATCACATCAACATGAAGAAAATAAAGTATCAGATGGTAAAAACACAGATTTAAAAGATTTTCTCAAATTTCCCTTTAAATTCCAAAAATACAAGCAAACACCTTCATGTTAATATCTAGACTGGTGTTTGACCCCAAACTGGGTATCATAGCCTAGCCAACTAGACACATGAAGTTAACCACCATGATGGCCTTTAGGAAGGAATGCAGTGAGACATGGAGTCTGGTTGGTGATTGCCAGTCTGGGGGCCTCCCTGGGGGTCCGTCATTCTATTATTGGAGATGTGAAGCAAAAATAGAGGTGGAACAGATGATTGTAACCCAGCCAGGAGACGTGTAACCATTCACAGGAATTCATCATCAAATGAAGAGAATTATGAACACAAAGTCCCATGAGAGGTGAAGTTCACCAAGTAGCTTTCTTGGCCTGTTATAAATAGATCAGGGAAGTTTGCCAAAGTCTTCTGGGCTTGACCCCTTTCCTGAGCTGTGGTGGCCGGCCATTTCTCAGGATAAGGAAGCAGAGATCAGAAAGGTCAACACCATAACTCAATGTGAGTGAAGCTGAGCTGAGATGCGTTATCTGCTCCCTGTCTTTTTCCTGCTGTCTTGGTTTCTGCCTCTGCTTTATCAGTCCAATGCAGTTGGGTTAAATGAAGGATTCTGGGCATGAAATCAAGATTTGTGTAGAATACTGCCTTGGACTTCTCCTAGAATTGAGAGCTACTTAAATTCTCTTGGCCAAATGGCACTGTTTTAGGCAGCGTGCTATTGCTGCATGCTCAGTGTCAGGAGACCTGGGGGAAGGTTAATGCAGAAGGAATACATCGCTAAGAGGAGTGAGCGGTCCCCACCCTAGTGAGACCGATGTTGCAAGCAAATGACCTTTACATCCTTGACCTAACACTGGCCTGTGATGCCCCGGGAGTAACACTTGCGTGGATTTTAAATAGAAAGTCCATTTACACCGACTATGATTGAACATGTTTCCCCATCCCTACCTTCTTCAAAATTATTCTAGGAAGAAATCTCAGCCATAGCAGGAAAATAAATGATCCACTTTTATTTCCAGCCAAGTTTATTGTGCCACCTGGTTTACGGCACTTTCCTCTTGCTAAAAATCTCAAATCATGACCTAAAGAATGTCAACAAAATGTTATTAATGCAGGCTCTTTTAAACATCCTCAACTTTTAAAATGAGCAAGTCATTAAAAATCAAGATGGTTTTCTGAAAAAAATCGGCCCTCATCACCTAAGACTGTCTAATGTGAAGACCAGATTTTAAAAACCAAGTTACTTAAAAATCTGAACAGAAACTTCACACCTGCGGATCATCTTAGAAATGTGCAAAAAGCAGACACATTTTTAACAAATATAGAAATAACATCCACACATCGGAAATAGAAACTGAGAAACATGAAGTCTTACAAACTTGCAATAAACTTTTCAAATGAAAAAATTAAATGGCCCCCAAAAGAACAGATCAGTGACTTTTAATCATTTTAATGTTAAGATGGGAAGACATTTACTATCTTTTCTAACACATTAATTTTTATCAGAAGACATTTCAAAAATCATTTGACTGAAAATATAAATTTAAAACATTGGCGATTTTTCTTTGGAAGGAGGCTCTGCTTTGCAAAGTACTGTGTCCAACCTGAGTAATAAGATTGATTTAATTCCAAACACTACGCTGCTTTCCATTAACTTGCCTCCAAGCTAGGAAGAGGATCTTGTCCTCGTAGGGATTATCCTAGACATACCAAGTGCTTCATAGTAACGAGCACGAAATAGCCAGAAACGGTAGATGATCGAGTTTGAGGTGGACTGCTGAGGTCCGTAGATGTAGCAGTTGTCCATGGGCAGACAGGACACTGGGCCAGTGTGATCATGGCAAATGTGAAGTCTCCACGCAAGGAGATGAAGCATGCCCGGGACTCAACTGGTGGCTACAGATACCGCTCCCGACTTTGTATCTTTTAGCCTCACAGGAAGTAACATGAGGAAGAGTGAAATGCACTGCAAGTTTGTTTTTTTTTGTTTTTGTTTTTGTTTTGACAGGCAGAGTTAGAGAGACAGAGAAAGGTCTTCCTTCTGTTGGTTCATCCCCCAAATGGCCACTATGGCCGGCACGCTGCACCGATCTGAAGCCAGGAGCCAGGTGCTTCCTCCTGGTCTCCCATGCGGGTGCAGGTCCCAAGCACTTGAGCCATCCTCCACTGCCTTCCCGGGCCATAGCAGAGAGCTGGCCTGGAAGAGAGGCAACCAGAACAGAATCCGGCGCTCCAATGGGGACTAGAACCCTGGGTGCTGGCACCGCAGGAGGAGGATTAGCCAAGTGAGCCGTGGCGCCAGCCATGCAACCTTTTCAAATGTTCTCTTTATTGAATGGGAATCTAAGAATGCACTCTTCTCACGCTAATATCATTGAAAGGCACACTCTAAAGCAACGGTTACTTTTTAAGTCATAAGCCATAACACTTAAAAATCAGCAGCGTGAAAGACCAATTCATCTTCACTAAACAGCTACCTGGCTCCTGGCTCCTACTTTCACTCCCAGTGCCCTTTTGATAGTTCCTACCAAGGCTAGTGCTGTGCAACCCACAGAGGCCATGCCTGCATGTGTCCAGGTCTTGGTTCCCTGAGCTAGGGGAGGGGAACCTGCATGTGCATACAGTGGGGCACTGCCTCTCCTCCTGGGTTCCCTGGGCTGGGGGAAGGAACCTGGGGTGCGCACACTGGGGCACTGCCTCTCCTCCTGGGTTCCCTGAGCTGGGGGAGGGAACCTTCAGGTGCACATGGTAGGGTACTCCCTCTCCTCCTGGGTTTCCTGGGCTGGGGGAGGGAACCTGCAGGTGCACATGGTGGGGCACTCCCTCTCCTCCTGGGTTCCCTGAGCTGGGGGAGGGAACCTGCAGGTGCAGGTGCACACAGTGGGGCACTGCCTCTCCTCCTGGGTTCCCTGAGCTGGGGGAGGGGAACCTGTAGGTGTGCACTGGGGATTACCATCTCTCCTCTTGACCATCCCTCTGGGTACTTACCACCTCTCCTCTTGACCATCCCTTCTCTGGGCACTTGCTGCTACTTGATCTCAACAACTTCCTGTTTATTTTTTCCCCACTTCTATCTACTTGGCAAGCACATAAAATAGTTCTCATTCAAAAATACAGTTCTGATGTCACTCTTCTGTTTTAATTCCTTACGTCCCTCAGATTCTCCATCATTTATTCATTCATCAAATAGCCATGGGGCAAGCCTTTGGCCTACATGTTTAAGACATCACATTGGATTCCTGCATCCCATGTCTGGAGTTCCTGCATCCCATTTCAAGTCTTGGTTCCATTTGATGTCCCATAGTCCTGCCGATGGGCATCCTGGTGGGCAACAGGTTATGGCTCAAGTAGCTGTGTCCCTGCTCCCCACATAGGGGGTCCAGGTTGACTTTCTGGGTCTTGGATTTGGCATGGCACAGCCCTGGTTGGTAGAACTGGGGGAAGTAAACCAGTGGATGGGAGATCTCTCCCTTTCACATAAATACAGATTCTAAAGAATCCCACCATATTTCCACATTCTCACATTTTTTGTTAAATACAGTACTTCTCAAAAATAACATTTAAACAACTTGTCAAAGCTTTTAATTTCATGTCGACAAATATTTGATGGTTACGTGCCAAGCAAACTTGAATGTGAACCTCGAGACTCCCAGCTCGAGCAAGCTTGGAGGCGCTGCAGCTGTTGCTGGTCACCTGTCCTGCTGTCCTCTGTCATGCAGCTTCACCAGCCTCCAGTCCCGCTGCCAACATCGTCGACATCCGTTGGATGTTTATAATGTCACATACCTGAAGGCAAGGATTCTTGCTGATCACCAATGCATCTCAAGCACCTAGAACACACTTCTGGTTGGCACTCAGTAAATCATTGGATGAATGAGTGGGCCCAGCCATATTGCCTTCCTTTGGGAAGCACCGGAAATTTCTGAAGACAAACACTCCCACAGCTGCCAGGACAGACACCCGACAGGTGCCCCAGGAACCCTAGGGGTTTCCCATTCCAGGAGGGCAGGGCAGCTGCCAGTTCCTGCCCCAGAAACCTCTCCTGAGGAGCAAATTCTTTGGATAAGAAGGGGAGTGGCAAGATCAGGTGTGGAGCTCAGGGCCTGCAGGTGAACCAGCCTTGTGACAATCTGCACTTCTTGCTTGCTTCATCTTTTTATTTCACTCCTCAATGATCAAACTGACAACTCGCAAAAACCATGCTTTTGTCTGTAAGTGGGATGTAGACATGTAAAATTGAGCGGAAACGCAAGGAATGGGTAAAACAAACCTGTGAGAACAATGCCAGGAAAGGCTCAAATTCAAGACAAATGAAGTTCATGAAAAACACTGGGGAAAAAAAACAGCTGTTTTTGTTTGAAGTAAGAACAGAGTAGACCTAGGCCTTGGGCAGTGTGATGTAATGTCGGCCAAAGGCAAACAGGGGTGATTCCCATTGGATTTTATGCCTCTGTCTTAGAGAACAGGCCCCAGGCCCAAAGAATAGTGAGCATCTGTTAAACAAAGCAAAACTCAATTCAGCTGCAAAGACTATTTGAAACAAAGAGGAAAAAAACCTCCCTATTTAAAAAATTCTGTGTCGTGAAATTACATCAAAGTTCATTAAATATGTGTAATGTCAAATTATCTCAATAGGTAGATTATCCAAATGACTAGGAAGTAATAGAAATCTTCTGGAATTTTTGGAAACTACAGGCTGTTGTAAATTTGTTAATATAGTTGATTTTGGGTGTGTATGTGAGTGTTTAAAAAAATCTGTCTGGATTTCCCAAGAACGTATGGTGCCCAACCAGATCAGCTTATGTATTTGTCGGATTTTAAGACACATGCTCTCGATGCACCTGATTCAGTTGGCAGTTGCCTCATATCACTATGAGTATGATAGTGAAGTGGTGAATGAGAGGAAGATATTGGGACCAGCTCAAGGTGTAACGGATCTGGATCCTACCTGCTGTCTAATTATGGGAGGCAACTGTAGAGAAGTTCACAAGTTCAACACACATCCATCTCAAGATGTTTACTATCTTCAGTGATGGCATAAAAGATAGGCAGATCCGTCTAATGTTGACAAACTCGAGTGATGTCTAATATACTGCACTGTAAGCACGATGCTCATTGCAGAATACCTGAAACACAATAAAGGCATATTTGGGGTAATATCTAATGAATTACACTAGATGATAGGTAATGTTTAATATTTCTAAACACTTGAAATGCTTTTATTATAAGTATTAATAAGATGTTTCACTATGGTATATTTTTACAGGCTAGAATAGAATCTATTGATAAGAGACTCAATTTCCTTTACAACTAGTGACAACCATTGTGTGCCTCTGTCTCTGGGTACAACTGAAAGACATTGTGTACACTTAGTTTGTCTTATCCCAAATTCTAGGTTCATATGTCCATTGCAAAGCATTAGTAATAATATCATAAAGAAGCTGAGAATTCTAGAAACAATATTTAGGTACCTTTTAAGGACCCACTTCTGTAATAGACCATGGAATTTGGTAAAGCATCCTGAAGGGTTGATAAGTCTAACATCCGGAGACTCATCCAGTAATTTTGCATCCCAAATCATGTTTATTTAAACATTTCACATTTCTTGGTCTGAAATGTTAGTAATTCTGGAATAGCATCACATCAGAAGATGTGAAATATCAGTACTGACACATAAGCTTTTATTTTCCCACCTTAATGCAATTTAAAGGCAGTTTTCTCAGACTGTTTAAGATGAATTCCTGGTAGCTGGCTTTTTTTTTTTTCCTGTCCAGTTCCACCTAATTTCACTCTTCAAATTTCTGACCCAGTGTTAAATTTCCAACTCGAAGATTGTTTCAGCAAACAATGTATTGTTCACAATTTTTTCTTCAACAATCTTCTAACATAGTTCTAGAAAAAGCTACCACTGGCTTTTCAGTGGCTAAAATAGCAAATCTCTAGAAGGTTCAAGTAGAGGCTAGCATGTGCACATACAACTTTAAAATACTTAAACTATTTAGCCTCCCCATTCTCAGATGTATGTATGGTGAACTCTTTGAAAGAGGTCAGAAATTATGTTCTGAAACTAGATTTTTTTCCCCATCTGGAGGGCATTTTCAACACGGGGGAATTTCAGCAAACACATTCTCAGATCCTTTCAACCCCCTGGTCTCAACGTTTAGTGAGTGAACACATACGTTAATGTATGTTTACCACCAAAGCTGACACTGAAATAAACCCTCTGTTGCCTTTCCATGCTTACTCCTACCTACAATGCTGGCTCAGCCATGCTGTGACTTTTATTTCGGTGTTTCGGTATCTTTTTCCTCTACCCGAGGAGAGTTCATTCTGATACTACATTGGCCCATCCCCGTTCTACCTCTTCGTATGTGCTCCATGTCTTCCGCAAGTCCTCTTTCCCACGGCCTATCCCCTTGGCTTCTACTTCTCAAATGTCACATCTCCAGCTGATACTCCAAGATGAATGTCACACAGTGATTTGGCCAGGGCTTTCATAGAGACAGATGGCATCCTCTATAGGTTCAATAGGGCGAACTCAATGAAAAAAATTCTGCTAAAGCAGAGGCGGAGTTAACCAGTGTTGCATCCTGCAGCTGGCTCTAGTGGCTAGATGTTATCACCAGTAGGCCTAAAGAAGTAAGGACTTGGAACCATATTTCTGGAAACTAAAAGTGATTGGAGCCCTAGAGAAGAGTCTCAGTAGATAGGGTTAAGCTTATGATCATAAAATAAACTGAAAATGTTATTGCAAAAATTAAAAGAATAAGGAAAGAAGAGGGAGGATGGGAATGTGGGCGAGAGGGTTGAGTAGAAAGTATCACTATGCTCTGAAATCTTCATATGTGAAATATGTGGAATTTGTTCACCTTATAAATTGAAAATGATAACCCAACCACTGAGAATTAAAATCGCAGAATCCATGGGAGCCGGAGGACTAAAGGATCCTGGGTGACTTGGAGGTCATTCCCACTTCTGAAGCACAGAGCAGGGCAGGACGGGATGAAGGATGATCTGGGTACAGTGGGGCCAGTAGACCGTGAATAGCACATAACAAAAGAACTCTTGCAGGTAGGATATTTTTACCACAAGGAATTCAATTCCCTTAAATGTGAAGTTGGGGGCCATAAAAGACCTGCTCACTGGGAAAGAACACAAGCAGGACCAGACTTCAATAGTCCCAGGGTTTGCATGAGGCATCATAGGATGTCAACAAATCTAACGTAGCCAAATTCTGGAATCGCTCAATTCAGGTGGCAACTGAGTTCCTGTTGGCTTCACCCCTGATACTAAGACCTGGCCATCATGAATTATAAGGAGCAGCACCTTGTTCCTCACTATGGGAAAGGGAGATTATATACCATATTTATAATAGCAATAAAAGCTTATTTTAAGAACTGCACAATACAAGCTCTGAAGTGATTGAATTTCCCCTCCCCCAAATCAAATTTCCTTGATTGTGATATTTCAACATGAGTCAGAGACAACACCATCCAGTTTTAATTTTGAAACAATCTGCTTGTACAGAGAAGTCACAAGGATACTACAATGAATCTTTTCTGAGTTATCTGAGAATAGGTTGCCAATATGTCCCACTTACTCCTTAGTACTTTCCTGAACATCACCAATAAAACAAGGATGCTCTTTGATATAACTACAGTGCAAACAAAATCGAGAAAATAGCATTCACACTATACTGCATTGCAGCCTCAGAGCCCATTCAGATTCTAATTGAGAAAAGTTTCTGTTCTGAATTGAACAATTCATATAGTTGTGGTTGTCATAGCCTTTCGCCACTGAATCTGGAAGAGTTCCTTAATCCCTCCTTGACTTTCATGACCTTGAAAGTTTTGAAGATTACAGCTCATTATCTTATAGACGACCCCTAAGTCTGGGTTGATCTGTGGTTTCCTCATGAATTCAGGTTCTGTGAGTATCTGGGAGTATCTCAGAACCCGTGTTGTGTCCCCATCATAATTGTAGCCTATGCTTTTCAGTAGGACAGTTTCTTCAGTTTGTCCTATTGTTGGTTAAATGAACTTTGATCATTTGATTAAGGTGGTGATAAGAGGGCATCTCTACTCTGAAGTCTTTCCCTTTGCAACTGATAATTATTGGGACTATGGGGGACTGGAGTAAATTGAGGCTATACAAGACCTCATTAAACTGTCATTTTAGTCCTCCTTATATACTCAGTATGCATTCATAGATTCCTATCTTACTCGATGGCTTACAATGTGGTGTTTCCATTATTTATTCCAGTTGCAAAATGGTCCCAGACTTGGCCAGAGGGAGCCTGTTTAAGAAGCTTCCTTGTCTTTTTGACATCTTTCCACAATGTTCTCAGGGTACTTATTTTCTGGCACAAGATTCTGAAGGCTCATTGTGTACTTTCTATGCCCCAGCCTTACAACTGATTGTTTCTCCCAACAGCACTGACTACTTGTGGTAGAGAATGGTGTCGGAAGCCAAGGTCTGGGCACAGGATGAGATCCCTGATGTGTGGCATTGCTTGTCCCAGGTCCTCTTAGTGGACCCAGGCAAGGACTCCGTGACAGAAGTAACTAATGAAGGGTGGGGAAAAAGGAATTATAAACACATACATGTTTGCATGTGAATTATTTCTGTTTGTACTGAAAACCTTTGGTTTACTCTGTTACCTCCCCATCCAATCTTCCAGGATTCCTTCTGGTTTTCTCTTTTCATGTTTAATTCTTCTCTTCTACTGATAAGGAACCTGTTTCATTGAATCCAGAAGTGATTTGTTCACACAATGCAATTTTCTTCTCGTGGTCCATCTGCCACTTCTGGTCTTTCCTCACTTGCTCTTGCAACCCCATGTGGACACCTCACACGACTTGAGCTTCAAGACCTATCCTCACCAGACCAGCTCCTCATGTAGGAGCCACCCTGCCTCCAGATGGGCTCAGACCCTCTACGTTGGGCTGCCCGTCACCTGGAACCACCTTTCCCCATGTTGTCCCCAACTGCCCTCTGGACTGTAATCTCTAGCTCCCAGAGTGGGAGTCTTCTCATGCAGGACTTTTGGGTAAGACTTTTCCTGTTCTCTAGGAACTCGGCAGTATGAGCAGTGAATGTTACAAGTAAATATTCCCAGGAAATGTCAGAGCACTAAAGGGTCGAATCATTGGATCACTTCATGCAAATTCTCAATTTTTGCTTTATGCCTGATGACAATCATCAAAATTCCATATTATGAACCAAAATAACTTAAAAATCTACCATCTAATAATGGTTGTAGAAGGTCTTTATCCTGCATCTTTAAACGGGCAGCTGAGCATTTTGTTAAAGTATATTTTTAGCCTTTGGATCCTACATTAGTACTTCAGGATGCTATTACCAGACCGTGGGGATAAACCAGTTATGCGGCTACTTCTGTTGACTTAAAGCATTTACTTATTTGAGAGTAAGAAAGACAAAACTTCTATCCTTTGGTTCACCTACCAAGTGTCTGATGGCTGGTACTGAAGCCAGAAGCCAGAAACACCGTCAGGTCTCCCATGCGGGTGTTAGAAGAGGAACTTGAGCTAATGCATCTATTTGGTCTACATTAGCAGGAAGCTAGGGTCAGGAATTGGAGTCGGGAATAGAACCCAGGAACTACAATGTGGGATACAAGTGTCTTTACTGCTAGTACATATACATTTTCAGCTGGCACTGCGGCTCTACAGGCTAATCCTCCGCCTTGCGGTGCCAGCACACTGGGTTCTAGTCCCAGTTGGGGCGCCAGATTCTGTCCTGGTTGCTCCTCTTCCAGTCCAGCTCTCTGCTGTGGCCCAGGAGTGCAGTGGAGGATGGCCCAAGTGCTTGGGCCCTGCACCCACACGGGAGACCAGGGAGAAGCTCCTAGCTTTGGATCAGCACGGTGTGCTGGCCGCAGTGCGCTGGCCACAGTGGCCATTGGAGGGTGAACCAATGGCAAAAGGAAGACCTTTCTCTCTGTCTCTCTCTCTCCCTGTCCACTCTGCCTGTCAGAAAAAAAAATATATATATATACACATTCTCATTTCTCCTGAATTATATAAAAATCAATCTTTTGTTAATATTTCAAAGTAAACTTTACATTTTAAAGAGATTCCTTAAAATTTTACTTTCAACAGAATTATTTCTTACTCTTGAACTTTGACGCAGAGGCGCTTCCCGATTCTCACCCATCTATATAACCTTGTGTTGAAAGACATATGTGGCATGTCGCCATCAAGTCTCTGGAGTTTGGAAATGCTTTCGCCCAGATTCTCTACTTAGTTACCTCAAGTAGCTAAAAGACACCTTAAACAATGCTGGCCAAAAATTTAGAAAGTAGTTTCTTGTACTTTTTTTTCCCCATGTACTGTAATCCTTCGGATAATGGCCTTTATTTTTTTTAATGGAAAATTCAACTAGTGTCATTGCAAGTGTGGTTATCTTCTTAAAATATGAAGATTTTGTTGTACTTCCTTATTTTTTGGCCCAATGTGTGATCAGAAATCCATCTCGGCCAGTACTTTTCTGTTACATGGAAAAGTGTTCCTTTGCATGTTAGAAGCACACCTGAACTTGTAGCTTCATTGTTCAGCCAGGAAATCGCCTAATTTCCCCACATTTTACAATTTTTTTCTTCCAAAGCATCTACTTAAAGTGGATTTTTACAAACGGTATCTCACAATCTGGCTTCCACAGATGACAAAGGCCTTGGGGGAAGTTACTGTTTTGCTATTATTAACTTATCAAACAGCCACAGTCCCAAGCATTCTCTCAGGCAAGAAACTGTTCCTTTTGTTGTTGGCTCAATCTTTATTTTTATGGCCCATTAACCAGTGCTGAATTAAAATCAAATTTATATAAATGTTATAATACTTACATAGTCTTGCAAACTAGTTAGTCATATGAATACGCGGTACATTGCAATGCTAAAATAAAGTTATGAGTCAAATGCAAAGATAAATTTTAAGTGCTTGATGGTGGAAAAAACCTTATTTTAAAACTGACCAGAAATGGGAGACAAAATACTCAAAAGTGCCAAATGAGATAAATTGCACAGACTGTAGAAGACATTTCATTTACACAGCTGAGTAGGAATTGGCGGCTGATACTGACGCTCTGAGTTGGCAAAAGTGCAGAGCACTCTTTGGTGCCTCTTGTTCCTTCATGTTGCCTTTTGTTGGCCTTTGGCAGGGTGGAATGTTCTGGACTAATCTGCCCACTTCTGCATGCTAATGCCATCGGGACCCATTGGAGGTTTTATTTGTGACTCCATTTGTCATCCTGAAAAAAAAAAAGACAATTTTCAAGTGGGAAATTTCTGTGGTTTTAATGATGGGCTTGGAGTGCCACAAAACACTAATTATAATGAGTTCATTCTAATTTTCTGTTTCAGATATTAAGCAGTTCTTATTTTGGGGAGATGGAATTTTTCCCAATCAGAGGAGGTGAGCCTCTCAACTCCTATGCAGCTGATCAGAGGCACACCCCATCCCCACCCCCACTTCCTCCTTAGCACACACATAGCCAGGAACGGGTGGGAGAGGTTGAAGATGCCCCTTGAAGTCCCTCTCTGCAGTTGCATGACCACGTCAGCACTGAGTAGAGGATCCTCTGGGACTGTGTAGTACTCTGATACCTTCTGCTCTGCCATCGGGAAGGTGCCTTCTCGCTGTCTGTTTCCACAAGAAATCTTACCCATGAGACATTCATTTGCATTGGAGATGCTGCACCTTGCAGCAGGGGAACTTGTGTGGTACAGAGGCAGAATCTTGGCATCAGAGAAATTTGGTTCCTATCCTATCGTTGAATCCACTGGCTCGTTGAGCTCTTCTGAAACAAGTCTGATGCTATTTATGTGGGGTTCATGGTAGGAATTAGAATAATACACACAGTACAGTGTGATGCCTGGACATATTCATCTCTGCTTCTGAGCTTCTGCTATTACTAAGATAGAAACAATGAGAGGATGAGAGACTTGGGGATTGAAACAGATTGGTTTCCTTTGTTACTCTTCTGAGTTCCCAGCAATGAACTGAGTGAGGGCAATTGAAAAGTAAGAGGCAATGTTTCCAAGGCAGACAGACCATCGCTCAAAGCTTTGTAGTGCTGCAATTATTGCCTTGAAATGCTTAGGTAAACTGGATACAGCTGACTTTTAAGTGACAGTTATAGGGGGGAAACAAAAGCAAAGAAAGTAAAGAATTAACTAAAGCATACTATTCTGAAGCAAATGATAGTCCCATGCCCTTTGCTTGCTGTGACCCTAAAGGTGTGTTCCTCCAAAACTCATTTTGAAGTCTATCCCCAGTGTATTCAGATTAAACTAGGGCCTTCAGGAGGTGCCTAGATCATGAGGGCACAGTCCTTATGATCTTAGTATTCTTGTAAGAGGCCCGGAGTGGGGAGACATTTAGTGTAGCAGATACGACTTCTTTGAGGACACCCATGCTTCATATTGGAGTGCCTGGCTTTGATGCCTGCCTCCAGCTCCAGACTCCAGCCTCCTGCTTACGTGGTCCCTAGGAGGCAGTAGTGATGGCTTCAGTGGTTCCTGCCACCAACGTGGACAACCAGGATTGAGTTTCCAGCTCTGAGCATTAGCCCTAGCACAGCTGCCTCTATTGTGAGCATTTGGGAGTGAAATAGGTGGGAACGTTCTCTGGCTCTCAATGAAATCCTCTTTTCTAAAAAGAGATCCAAGAACTTGTCCCTTTGCCACGTGAGGACTCGGCCAGAAGGCACTGTCTTTGAGGATGGGGCCCTCGGCAGATACTGAATCTGCTGGCTGGTTGATCTTGGACTTCCCAACCTGCAGACCTGCAAGCAATAACTTCTGTTCATAATGTGATCAGTCTAAGGGATGTCGTCATAGCATCCCTGTGTATAAAACTTCCATAACCAAAACAGATACAAATGCAGATCAACTCAGATGTCTCATGCTGTGAGTGAGATCCCAGGGGAAAGAACGGGCCACCAAAGAAGGAGGTGCCCTTCTCTGAAGGGAGGAGAGAACTTCCACTTTGGCTATGACATTGTCTAAATATGATCAGAGTCAGCGAACTCAACAGGCTTCCAAAGCCTTGGCAACTCATGACAAGAGCCTAGGGTGATTACTGACGCCATAAAAAAGAGTGTCAATTGTTAAGTCAACAACAAGAGTCACTGTGCACTTACTCCTCATGTAGGATCTCTGTCCTTAATGTGCTGTACATTGTGATTTAATGCTATAACTAGTACCCAAACAGTACTTCATACTTTGTGTTTCTGTGTGGGTGCAAACTGTTGATCTTAATATATACTAAATTGATCTTCTGTACATAAAGATAATTGAAAATGAACCTTGATGTGAATGGGATGGGAGAGGGAGTGGGAGATAGGAGGGTTGTGGGTGGGAGGGAGGTTATCGGGGGAAAAAGTCACTGTAATCCAAAAGTTGTACTTTGGAAATTTATATTTATTAAATAAAAGTTAGAGAATACTTCAGAAAGCTAGTGTGGAAAACGGAATGAAAAGATAAGTTTACAGGGCCAGCATTGTGGCGTAGCTTAAGCCACAGCTTGAGATGCTGACTTCTCATGTTGAAGCGGTAGTTTGAGTCCCAGAGGCTCCACTTTCCATCCAGCCTGCTGCTACTGCACCCAACTCAGCAGTGGAAGATGGCCCAAGTGCTTGGACCCCTGCCACTCATGTAGCAGAGACACTCATTTCCCACAATTCTTCAGGCAGCAAAATCTAAGGCCAAGGAGTTGACAGGTTGGGTGTCTGCTGACAATCTACTTCCTGTCTCCTAGGCAGCAGCTTTCTCATGCACCTTGCACAGCATAAGGAATGAATGAGCTTACTTGGGCCTCTTTTTAAGGGCACTAAGCCCATGCATGGAAATCTCAATGTATACATCTCAGAGGGACGCAGTGGGATGGAGTCTCAGAAACGAGCACTGAGCTGACTGATCACAAGAGCAGATGGCCCCAAGAGGGCGAGCAAACCAGATACTGCAGAGGACTCATGCAAGGCCAGTCCTGGGCTGCTCCCTGTTGTGGAGTGCAAGGATAGGGCTTCCTGGGCTGTTTCTGTATTCAGCCCATTCCCTAGCCCAGCACTGCTCTCCATCAAAACAAAAACTACTTCCGTACCAACCACTAGAATTGTTCTGTCCAGACAGCCTGGAGACACAAACGGGTTTCTTCCAAGTGGATCTAACTTTTAATGTATTTTTTGAAGTCCTGGAAAGAAAGCAAGCTGTTTTGTGCTTATCAGCATTATCTTTGACTTTGATTCTTTTTGTAACATTCTATTAAACTTCTCTGTGAATGGCTTAATTGGGAATTGGAAAGATAATAATTGTTAGTGTAAATGTTTTAGAACTGTTGGTAATATGATTATGGCAGTCTTATTGTGTCAAAATAAACCACAGGCACAATGATTTGGTTCTTGCTGTTTAACATGTACTCCCTAATGTAAATTGTACTAAGAAACATTTTACAAGGAGAAATATTGGAACAAAAGGCTTATTTCTCTCACCAGGGCTCAATACCTTCTAGTTACAAATATTACTTACCCTTAAGAAAACTGGATAATGACCAAAAACTTTATCTGGAGTCTGTATCCAGGTGTGTATAAAAGTTAGCACATTGGTTGTATTGATCGACAATGTCTAATCCCTGAGAGCTCAGCTGGCTGTGTTCTTCTACACACCTGCTCATGCTGTAGGACTTGCGGGTGTCTGTCTTAACAGGAATTCTGCAGAATGCATCTGTCAGGCTGGTGTGATCTGCATCACAGACCTCATGCATTTACCCTGTTCTTGGGCTCTGTGATTACCAGGAACTCGATGTATCATCCAGCCCCATGCACACAGCCTCTAGAATAGAGTCAACATAGGTTAGGGTACTTATCTAGCTGGTCAATAAACTTATGACAGGAACCAATTCTTCAAATGTATATATGCATCTTATTCAGTTTTCCCACGCCATCTGTTTATATTTTTAACAGGTTCATTGAGATATAAATCACGTATGACACAACTCATGTTTTTGCATTTGAAGTGTATAATTCAGTGTTGTGTGGTATAGCCACGGTTATGTGACCACTACAACCATCACTTTTAGAACATTTCCATCACTTATAAAAGACTTCACCCGTGAGCAGTCATTCCCCACTTCTCACAGACCTTTGAACTGTGACTACACATGCAGATCAATGGCACGAGGGACATCTACAAACACTTTAGCATGGAGAAATGTCTTCCGTTCTCCTGGGTACATAGTAGTGGCAGTAGAATTTTGGGATTGCAGTAATATGTTGACATTTTGAGAAAATGCCCAAATGTGTTCCAACTGATTGTACCACTTTAAATATACATGGGCAGTATGTAAAACTTCCAACTTCTTCATTCTCGCAACACTTGCCATCAACCACCCTTATTGTTATTCTATAGGATGGCATCAGTATTCCATTGTGCTTTCTGATTTGCTTTTTCCTAAGCATTTTGTCTTTTCATGTTTTGTGTTGGCCATTTGTGTACCTTCTTTGAAAAAGATATATACTCAAATTTTTATTTTTACTTATAAATTCCTTTATTCTAAATATTAGGCACTTATCCGATGTAAGATTTGAAATACTTTCTCCTATTAAATCTTGACAGTGAGGCCGGCACCATAACTTAACAGGCTAATCCTCCGCCTTGTGGTGCCGGCACACCGGGTTCTAGTCCCAGTTGGGGCACCGGATTCTGCCCTGGTTGCCCCTCTTTCAGGCCAGCTCTCTGCTATGGCCCGGGAAGGCAGTGGAGGATGGCCCAAGTCCTTGGGCCCTGCACCTGCGTGGGAGACCAGGAGAAGCACCTGGCTCCTGGCTTCGGATCAGCGCGATGAGCCGGCCGCAGCGGCCATTGGAGGGTGAACCAACGGCAAAAAGGAAGACCTTTCTCTCTGTCTCTCTCACTATCTACTCTGCCTGTCCAAAAAAAAAAAAAAAAAAATCTTGACAGTGATCTTTGGAGCACAGTTTATTTTTGAGGAAGTCCAGTTTACAAGTTTTGTCTGGTGGTTTGTGCTCTGGTGTTATATCTAAGAAGCTATTGTCTCATCCAAGGACACAAAGATGTTTTTCTTAATTTTTGAGCACTTCTACTTGAAAGCAGACACAGAGAAGCAGGTGGGAGAGGGTAAAAGACATCATTCAACTGCTGGATCACTCCTCAACTCCCAAAAGCCTATACAGGAGCCAAGGCTGGGCTAGGCTGAAGCCAGAAACCCAGAATTTCATCTGGGCCTTCCCTGTAGGTGACAGGAGACCAGCACTTGAGCTATTATCTGCTCCCATGTGTGCAATAGCAGGAAGCTGGATCACATGTAGAGTAGTGGAGACAAGTTGGCACTTGGAGACAAGTTGGATGGGGAGTTGGGCATTCAAAGCGGTGGCCTAACCCCTGCACCACAGCACCTGCCATTCTACTAGTTTTATAATATCTTTTACTCTTAGGCCTTTGATCCATCTAGAGTGAAGTTTTGAATGCTGCAGAATATAGTGTCAATTCATTCTTTATGTGGAAAATTAACTTTTTCAGCCCTTTTGTTCAAAAGACTTCATTCTCCACTGAATTATCTTTGTACCTTGTCAAAAATCAATTGACTGTGATGTATGGGTTTATTTCTGGGTTCTCAATTACATTCCATTGATCTACGTTTGTATCTTTATGCTAGTACTACACGGTCTTGATTACTGCAGGTTTGTTGTGAATTGTGAAATAAGGAAGGATGAGTCTTCCAAATTTGCTTATTTCAAGATTGTTCTTTGGGTTTTTTGAATTTCCATATAATTTAATAAACTTATCAATTTATCCAAAAATGGCAACAGGGATTTTGACAGGCATTGTGTTGACTATATAGATCAATATAGGGACTGTGACCATTGTAATTAATAAATTAGATGTATTTTCTTTATTCTTAAATGCCATCAATTATATTTAATAATCTTTAGTGTGCAAGTTTTGCATTTCCTTTATTAATTCCAGTTATATCCCTTGGAATTGCAAATAGAACTAATTTTTACTTATTTCTGAATCATTCAATTCTGTTGTATAGAAAACACAACTGATACAGGTCCTTGTATGCTGCAGTGTTAAACTTGTTATCTAATAGATTTTTTTATGGATGCTACAGAACTTTCTATGACAAAATCCTGTTATCTGAATATACTTGAGACTGTTTAGAGAAATAATACATGAACTTGCCATCTTAAACATTTTTATTTGAATCTGAGACACATTAGTCTCAACTAAGAGTACCTATTTAATTTTGGAATTCGTATACACTAGCCCTTCAACTAGTATAACTTGAAATGAACTCATTCTAAGTTACAATCTAGTATTAATAGAGGATGCTGGGTGTGGTTTAGACTGTGACAAATATACTAGTAGGGGAAGCTGAGTGTGGGGTATATGGAAACTTTGTGCTATGTGAAGTCTTATTTTGTAAATTTAAAACCACTCACATTGTAAAAATCATTCACCCAATCCAAATATATTGACTTGACTTATGGGAACCAAATGTAATCTGTTCCTTATCATTTAAGATTTTAGAAGATACCAGTATCTGTAAGGCTAGTGATTAAAGTGGTTAAGTTTCAACTTTCAATACGGAGCAAGTCAGTGATAAGTCACCTGTCCTTATGTTTTACTTAAATGCATTAATATTTTCCGAAGGTTTTGACCCATTGGATTTAGGGTAAGTGGAACCAGAATAAGTATCATTTAAATAGTGTTTCTATAGCATGAGCACATATAAACATGCTAGCATATGATTTCTAAATCCTCCTTAAAGTCAGTTTTCATCAACAACTCTATCATATGTGTCTTTGTTCTAAGCAAGGTGATGCTCACTATGGAGGAATATAGAGAAAAGGGGAACCTCTCTCCAGTTTATCTAGGTATTAAAAAAAAAAAAAGTAAAAGGACATAAATGATGAGGTAATTTGATTGATACCTGAGAAAACAAATCTTGAAGTACTAAGCATAGACTGGGAAAACATAAGAGTTGCCTGAGGTATTTTAAGAGGCTGCTCTTCCCTGATGGAGTTAGCAGGTACTGCATGCGTGGTTCCATCGTGAATAGTTAGGACAATGGGTGTAAACTACGAAGGAGTAAATTCAAGGCATCCAGGAAAGAGGTTACTGAATGGTCAGAAATTGACAAAGATGGGAGAGGTAGCGAGTTCTGTCACTGCTATGTTCATAACCTTGCTGGAGGAAGTTCTCACATCACAAATAGACACTCGAGCATCTTGGCTTTCAGTATTCCTGCAAATCCAAGGCCCTTTTCACCCAACAAACTACTGAGAAATGTTAAACTACAAAGCTAATTGAGGCGCTGGCTCTACAATGTAGATCTCAAAGAATGTGAGGGTTTAATTGGTCCTAGCTGAATAAGCTAACGGGGCATTTGCAGAGGCCTTGGAGAATATTCAGCAGTGGTAGGATGTCTGAGAAAACCTGTAGCGGAGATACATGATTGTCAAATATAGGAAGGTTTGTGTGAAACTATATAAAAACTAGATCCAATGAGGTACAGTGTTAATTCAAGGCATGGAAGGGGGAGAGTTTGTTGGCTGAGATACTGCGTGGGCAGTATTCTGTTCTTGACAACAGACTTGAACCAGGTTATAAACTCCCAGGAAGTCAGGCTCCAGTTCATGTTCAGATCCATGACAGACCAGAAATGGGACTAGTAGAAGCAGAGAGCTATAGTTTTCAGGAAATAAGATGATACAGGCAGTTGGCACCAAGGGGCAGGACTCTAGACCCCTGTGGGGACAAGTAGGAGTAAGGCAATCCCTAAGTTCTAAAAGTGCTGCATCTTTAACAAGTAACCAGAATATGAACTCTGATTTGACACTAAATACAAAAGATCACATAGAACAAGTCAGAGGCTGGTGAATACCGCTCATGTCTAAGGAACATTGTAGTGGCACCAATAAGGCTACTGACTTGTTTCTAAGTTTTGAAAAATACCAATCTGAGGTTTTTAAAAGTTTTTATCCTTTCTGGAAGTCTGGCCTCCATGAGTGGGTTAGAACTAAGAGACAGCAGTCAGGTGGTCCTAGCTACAAGGATGGAAAAAGGGCTGAGAAATGACACCAAAGAACAGCAGATCTACTTTACTTGCATTTTCCCCTCTGTTCAATTGCTAATGGTTTCCTGGAACATGGTGCTGAGAAGTCTAGAAAAAATGTGTTAGAACTGTACTCAATGAAATAACACCATAGTCCAGCGACTGCCCACCATGGGCAATGGACACACGTTAACACTTGTGTCTCATGTTCATCATTCCTGCACAGAACTATTCCAGATGAGGGACGGGGCTCTGGAATGAATTGGAGTCTGAGTGATGGACACTAGTCTACCGACTGGAGGAGCATGCAAATCTCTAAGATCTTCATCGATAGAGATGTGTGCCCATGGTGTTGAATGAACAGGTTCGCAGAGAAAGATGGCTTGATCAGGATGGCAGTGATTCCTCAACGTTTGGATTCGCAGCTCTCAGTTTTCATCCTAGTGTGAGAAATGGGATTGCGTACCCTCATGTTAAATTTTCTGTGCAGTGA
The DNA here is from genome assembly GCF_033115175.1 of Lepus europaeus. Classification (NCBI taxonomy): domain Eukaryota; kingdom Metazoa; phylum Chordata; class Mammalia; order Lagomorpha; family Leporidae; genus Lepus; species Lepus europaeus. The sequence continues at coordinate 5,529,404 of NC_084832.1, read as the reverse complement.
ATTGTAAAAGCAATTGCCAATAAGAATTATTTCATGTACACATAATCCCCTGTGCAGCATGCTGCAAATTTATTCATGGTCTTTTCCAGCTAATATGAGGAAGCTCAGCTGTGGTGCCAAAATGACAGGATGATTTATATATACAACTGAAATCCATATTAAAATTCATCCATTTGATCTGATGCTCTGAAAGGTGAAGGGGAATATAAGGGATGTTTAAAAAATAACCCTTCCTGAGGTAAGATGTGCAGGCTGGAGATCAACATCATTGCCCACATAAAGTAGAATTTATGTGTTGCCTATGAATGTCTGGGATAGACACTGATGAAATGACATAAAACCTAATGTGGAAACCAAGCAGAAATAATAGAATTTTAATAGAAGATCTTAGTATATATTCTATTTGAAACCCATTTTATAGATGAAGAAAATGAGGCCCAAGAAATTGAAGTTTCTATAGCTGTTGGTGACTAGATCTGACAACGTGCAAAGCTATTGTATCTGTCTCATTAGGAGGTATTTTGAGTTTTCTGTTTCTTAAAGCATTATCATTATCCTCTTATTTCTAAGATCAAAAGCCAATTGCTGTTACTTGAACTCATTTTCTGTTTCCTACTATTCTCCTTGGTACCTTACTAGGTGCCAACTTACATCTATCCTTCTGCTAACTTTAAAAAATTTGAGAAGCAGAGAGAGCAAGAGCGAGTGAGCGAGCACTCTCCAATCCAAATGCCTGCAATGGCCTGTCTATAGCCAGGAGCTGGGAACTCAAACCAAGTCTTCTACATGGGTGGCAGGAACTCAACCACTTGACCATGCGTGCTGCCTGCAGGAGTCTGCAGTTGCAGGAAGCAAGAATTGGGAGTGGAGCGGGGAACTAGCACAGGTACTCCAGCATGGGATGCAGGCATCTGATCAACACCTAACTGCTAGATCAAATGTCCAATTTTTTCTTTCATCTTTATTTACATTTAAATTTCCAACAGTTTTTAAAGAGCATCCTTATTAGCTTAGTGGCTTAGATATTTTTCTTATATCTCCTAAATTACCATCAAATTTTATAAAACACATCTAATATCTTTCCTAGGACTGAAATCCTCTAGTGTCAGTTTTCTACTGGGTTATATTCAGCTTCTTAATAGCCTTGGGTTCAACGATGGCACTCCAAAAATGAGCCCTATCTTCAAACTCGGCTCTGGAGAAAATGACTTTTCAGTGCCTCTGTTCATGTCACCTATAAAGTAGATGTATACCCACATAATACAGATACAGATGCTTGTCACTTTGCAAACTTGTGCATATTATTACTATACTGAATTCTATCTATGGTTTACATATGAGCCTGGCTTCCATTGTGGTAACAAATTATCTGAGACTTGGTATTTTGTAACAGCAGGAGGTTTATCCACTCTGCTTTGAGGCAGAGAGGCTTGGCTACATCCCATCCAGGCAGATGGCATCTGACAGAGTGCATGCAGGAGGGAGAGAGGTACCTGCTGACACGGGGAGCCAGAGAGCAACCCAGGAGTCAGGCACACTCACCAATAAGAGCTCCCTCCCTGCAGAAGTAACTAGAGGTCCCATGAGAACTATTTAATAACCTTCCAGTAGTTCCACCTCTTAAGGATCCTGTCACGTATCACCATGCTAGGGGCCAAGCTTCCACAATAGGGAGCTCTAGAGGGCCCAGTGGAAGCACACGAGGCCACAGCAGTTCCTATGCTGCCCTCTTCCTGGAGCATTGCTTTCACAGAAGACACAGGTGATCTGACGCACTGTGCTACTCGGTGCCATGACTGCTTCATTGCCAGGGCCTGGGCAGGTAGTGAGTGAAACTTCCTATTTGATCGTCCCACCCTTGCCAATCTGAAGCACGTTTACTCCAGCTGAGTTGGGCTAGTTTCTGCTCTAAGGCCACATATTTTATCCTATCCCTTGTCTGCCCATTCTTCCTCACCAGTCTGTCCTCCCAACTGGGTTCTTTCCTACCATCTCGCTCCTTGTCCATTCTACTCAAAGACCATTTCCTGTATGTAGCCTTCCTTGGTTCTTGCATTTGGAAGGGCTGTTTCCTACTTCAGACCTATCAGTTAAGGACTGCAGATAAGTGCCCAAGTGCTCTGGGTTGCAAGTATTTAGTTGCTGTGGGTAGCATGGGTGGTCTTACCAATATCCGTATTTCCTAGAGCAGTTAGTGCCAAATGAAAGAGCAAATATGGAGTGCTACTTCAAGATAGGGCACTGATTATATGACTTGGCAGAGTCGTTTTGGTTATTATTTTTGCTAACAAAAATGATATCAACAAACTGAAACTGAAGAATTTCTGTAAAAGTAGGTAAAAGATTCAAATATAAACTGGACAGTTTAGGACTCCACAGATGAAGAAATTATTATATTTAAGAGCAATTTTTAGACAAGCATGGAACTTCTCATTAGCAAAATCTAATATTTGACAACAATGGAGTCATAAAGCTGACGAAAGTCACATTAGTTTTCTAGCAAAAAGACAAAGTTAAGGTGCTAAAAGAAACAATTTATTGGTTCATGTAGCTTTTTAAAAAGACTAAATAGTAGACAATAAAAAAACTAAGATATCCATTTCAAGAAAAGTAGAATTAACTCGCAACCAAGAAAATTGTAAACTGACTTTACTTCTTGGCATGGGCTACGTGAAATTGTCTTTAAGAAGAAAATAGATCATACAAAGTGAATATTTTTTCTGTCAAGAAAAGACAAGGGCAATTATACAGTGAGGTTAAAAAAAAGATGAAGGTAAATCATGAGTCCCAAATGAAGTTTTGACATAATTTCTCAGCAACTGATGAAGCTTAAAGAGCAATGTCTTTTGAAATAGCAAAGTCAAATAAACACTATTCAGGTAATTCGTAGGAAAAAGGAAGGCTGGCTGGGCGTCTCCATTCAAGTATAATCGCTTTGGATTTATGATAGCCACAAGCTATAACTACTTTACCATGGTTTTCTTTTCCAGAAAGTGATTTATCACTTATATAATACACCTTCTCAAGGTTTTGAAAAATATAACTTTATGGGGATTGTTAAGACTATATTTATTATTGTTGTTGTTGAATTTTTTTAAAAGCTTAAGAGGCAGAGGGGGAGTGCATTAGCTCCCATTTGCTAGTTCTCTCCCCAAATGCAGCAATTGCCTCTGGCTGGGAAGCCAGGAGCCAGGATTTCAATTGAGGTCTCCCATGTGGGTGCCAGGATTCCAATCAGTTGAGCTATCAGCACTGCCTCCCAGGAACTGCATTAGTAGTAAGCTACAGTCTGAAGTCAGAGGTGGGTATTGTCTGGTAAGAGACATGGCTGACTTAACCCAGCCAGGCCAAATGTCTACCTCCACTCACATTTTTAATTCTAAGTTCAGCCAGTTCTCCCATTTCATTCTTGTCTCTAATAAACTTCTATAATCAAATGTAATACTTAGAGTTGATCTATATTCTCTATTTACAAACTTTATAACACTCATTTTTAAAGCAAAAATACAGCATATTATTTTAAGAAATATATTGGAAGTAACCAAAAGTAGGTTAGAGATTAAAAGAGATGAGGTGATGTCTTGGCCTACATCGTTGTCTATTTCTTCTACTTTTATTTTAAAGGCAGAGATAGAAATAGGTAGATATAGATATTCCATCAGCTGGTTCACTCCTCGGATGCCTGCAATAGCCAGAGTTGGGCCAGGCTGAAGCCAGGAGCCTTGGGATTGTATCCAGGTCTTGGAAAGCAGGGACCTAAAGACCTGAACCATCATACCTGCCTCCCAAGGTATGCATTGTCAGGAAACCAGAATTTAAAGTGGAGCTGGAACTTAAACCCAGGCACTTGGATATAGGATATAGTCATCCCAAGTGGCATTTTAACCCCTGTGTTAAACATCCTTCCAGAGTTCTTCTATTTTTAAATAAAACTATCCTATTTTCCTTGAATTCAGTCATTACTTCTGAGTAAATCAAGTGCATACTATTTCATCCAGTTACTTTTCCTTTTATTAAACTCTATATTTTTTTCATGAGATGCATCAAAACTCAATAAGAAAAGGCCAGGGCAAGGGTAATCTGTGATTTAAGCTGTTCTTATTTTACTGATTAAATATAATTGTGTATTGGGTTCCTTTTACTGATTAAACATAAGACATTGAAGCATAGGCCAACCTAAAGTAAAGTGAACTCAGAATCGTGGAAATCATTCCATGATGTAGAAAGCCAAGTACATCTGGATAGGAGAGAGGCAAGCAGTAACCTGCTTGTGGACTTAACCCTCTTAGAGCTCAGCTGGGCTGTGATGGCATCCAGGGGGAAGGCCAGACTGCTGGAGAACTGTAGGCCAAGCACTGGTACTTAGAGGACTTAGATCCCAGTTTGTGGAAAGGAAGTTGTAGACCAATGCTACTGGCTGAACCAGGCAAATGTGAGCTTTGGATTCAGAAAGGCCTGGGATGAAATCCAGTACTAGTTCCACACAGTTGTTGAACTTCAAGTTTTATGTTTCTCATAATCAAAATGGTGATTTGTTTTGTACACCTAACTCTTACCTTCCAAACTTGCCATGAAGTCAAGAATGATTTGTGCGAAGCATATGGCACAGTTCATGTATGTAGCACACACTTAAGAACATTGATGTGACCATGTATTTTGAGAACTGGAAATTAGGAGTTCCAGGTAGCGGCCATCCCTGGACAGGTGACATTATGACCCCTGGGGGTCCACGCTTGCAAAATGGAGGAATTGGAAGATGAATGGGTGTTCAGAGAGCAACTTTCATCCTCATAGGCAGAGCTGAAATGCTCACAGAAAATGCTGCATGAAACAATGGGTATGAGATGGATGCCCACAGAAATTTTGGGGAACAGGCTGGGCCTCACTCACCTTTGGGATGCGTGGGGTCACTGTTGAACACATAACGGTGATGGTTGGCTTCAGTTTGCATCTGCTCAGGCTCGGTCACTCAAAGAGCTCCAGGCTTCATCCAATCTGGCTCAAAATCCAGCTGAACTGAGTGCATAGGCAATGACTTCCAAGTGTACATTTAAATGGTAAAATTTAAAGTATTTATACCTGAGCCCTACTTCCTATGATTTTTATTTAATTGGTCTAAGGTAGCCAGGGTTGCAAATAGCTGAGCTATATTCATTAGTGACTTTGGCTAAAGGAAGTTGAAAAATTGGCACTGAACACTGATTCCTCCATGACGGAAAAGTTCTCCTAGCCCCTTCCTCTTGATTCTGGTTCTAGAAATGATAATTCGGCCTTGGTTCAATCTCCAGTTCTAATTTAAGCTAGATATTAGCTGTGCATTCCACAGTTTAGAGTCGATTTGGCAGCTCTTTATGTAAAGCAGTCTTCTATAATATGTCCTCTTGAATAAAATCTTAATACAGAGCAGTAATGGAGAAAATCTAGTGTTAAATGAGCATGTGGAGCCAATGTTAAGATCTAGGCCATATTTGCCAAGTATGTCAACACACTTTACGAAGTTTTATGCCAAAATAATCTCCTTTGTCCAAGACTGCAGAAAAGGCTGAGCTTATGCCTTGGTAATGGGAGTCTTTGCTTAGGTTTCAGTAGACTTTGCCTTCCTGAGGGCACCCAAGGGGCTAACATCTGTGACGTTAGTAACTCTGCAGCTTTGCTGTCATTTCATCCTAACATACGTGACTTTACTGACTTATTAACTTATTATTCCATTCAACTCTCCAATAAAGGTTAAGAGAAGATGGTTTCTCGCCATCACCACCACCCCCATCTCCCAAAGCTTCCCTTGCTGAGTGAATCGCAAGGCTCTGGCGTAGGGTGAAGAGGCCAGTGAGTAGTGTGTTAGTTTGCCTATTTGTGCCCCGAGTCTGTGATGTGGCTGCAGTCTGTTCATTTACTTGTCACTCCATATGGCCCATTGACAGCTGATAGCAACTTTGCTCATCATTACAGCTGGGTGGTTGACAGATGACAGATGTCAATTGGAGATGGCTCTCTGACACACCACCAGCCAATCACCACGCACTCCCCAAAGGTGGGGACAAGATCCCAGCCAACAGATGGCTTGGCCTGTCTAGATTAGACAGTAATTACACATTTTGGCTCAGAACCACCTTTTTTTAGGGTTTCATTAAGAAGTTGTCACTCAATTCCATATGCACTGATTTTCTCTTCCCCAAACATCCTTTCACTGTCATTCAGGCACTTGTCAGAAGTTCACACAAGCACATTTTCAGAGACTCTGATCAACCATCAACCATACTCCAGAAAATTGAGAGCTGAAGCCAGTATCGTTCTATCATCTCAGATAAATGAATTCTGTCCAGCAGCTTTGGGGAAGTCAAAGGGGCTGTAGGAAAAGACTTGGTGCTTCCTGTAGAAAAATGGCATTCTAAAAGGCAGTTTATTTTCTTATAGCTTTCTGCATATTATTGCTCATGTTTGCATTTCAAGAAGATTGTTCTTTTTCCCAACTGGGGTTCTCCATCTGATTATTTATGTAACAAAGTCCCATGTGTTTTGGCCTGGGGCCTGATATTTCAGTTGGGTCCGATCAGCTGGTTACAGAATGGAGGGCTGATTGAAAGGAGCCCTCGATCGGATGGCTAGGAAGCTGCCTGCCCAAGGACACTCTTCGTCTGGGTGCTTCTTCCATATCCTGTGTTAGGATTCTGTGCCCTGTAGTTCTTTCTCCACTTTCAAAGAATTTTCTTGTGGGAGAATCCTTGTCTCATTAATATAAAAATATTTTAAAGCCCTTTGTGTATACCTAACAGAGGAATACAATTCTTCATTGAAAAGGTTAGAAAAAATCCTGAGTAAAAACACAGAAGATAGAACTAAAGTTCTGTTTGTTTTGTTCTTGTCTACCAGGAAAGGAACTTTTTCCAACACAAGCGTAAGATTCTTTTAAAATCATTTTGAATTGAAGTTTCCCTAAGGGAAGGAAAAATATATCCCCAGAAATCTGATATCTTTGTCTCAATGAGTGCCATGGAGAAATACATTCATATATGTAAAATAAACTCATAGCTATGAAATATTGAAGGCAAAACCTGCTATTTATTTATTTCAGAAAGAGCACCAGATAGAGATCTTCCATCTGTTGGTTAATGCTCCAAATGCCTGCAATGGCCATTTGAGCCAGGTGGAAGTTAGGAGCTGCAAAGTTGATCCAGGTCCCCACGAGGGCGGCTGGGGCCCAACCACTTGTGCCATCACCAAGGCCTGCATTCACACACAGTTGGAATTGAGACTCGGACCCAAGGATTCTGGTATGGGATACGGGCATCCCTACAGGTGTTTAGCTATTACGGCAAATGCCTTTTCCCAACTCATTTGTTTTCATGAAATTTCCTGTCTTAGAGATCTAATTCAATTTTTTGTTTTAATTTATTTACTTGAAAGAGTTAGAGGTAGAGACAGAGAGGGGTCTTCCATCTAAAATAGCCTGCAATGGCTGGAGCTGAGCCAATCTGGAGCCAGGAGCCAGGAACTTCTTCCGGGTCTCATGTGGGTGCAGGGGCCCAAGCACTTGGGCCATCCTACGTTGCTTTCCCAGGCACATTAGTAGGGAGCTGGATCAGAAATGGAAGAACCAAGACTTGAACCAGTACCTGTATGGGGTGCTGGCACTGCAGGCTGGGCCTTTAACCTGCTGTGCCACAATGCATGCCCCTCAAATTCAGTTTAAATAATTTTAGTCTTTGAAGAAACACAAGGGACCATGATCAAGAAAAAATATATTTCCAAGATTGGGTTGTCCACCACTGTTTCTGCACAGTATTGCTACTGATGACCACACACTCGACATACACAGCTGCACACCATTCCGCTTGTCATGGGCACTTTGGAACTTCACGGCTTCCACAGCTCTTGCCATGTGTGATGAGGGTACGTGTCCATGGATCAGACGGAATATTGAAAAGTACACTTTGAAAAATCTGCATCACCCCAAGCCAGGAACACTCTAGGGCCTGTGCAGCTGTTATACATAATTTGTACATTGCTTATTCTGTTTGCTTTGGAGTTGCCTTCATTCTTTAAAGCTACTCAGAAGTTCCCACCTTCAGGCTAGTATTGGAAGTTCTTATAGCTCACATTAGTAATGGCCTGGGTAATCCACATATTTGCAGTCCACATACTTGAAAATCAAATCGTTTGAAATTGTACTGACAAATGTGCAATCATTCTGTTTTTAAGAGTCCATAGAATGCACTTTATGTGAATAACTGCTAGATGCTCATCTTCTACGGGGGCTATTATCACTCCACGTGTAGCTGTTGGCTCTTGTCCCCTAATGGAGCCAGAAATCGCAGATCAAGCCCAGGACTGGTAGCTGGCATGACTGTCAGCTGTGGGTGCTCCCAGAAGCTGTTCTGGGGCAGTCCTTGGGGGAAGCGATCTGCCAGATGGCGCTCTTGGCGGTCGAAGGCAGCATGGAGAAGCGAGGTTTCAGGTGAAGACAGTGTTGGCAGGATTCAGCAGGGGGCTCTGAGTGTCCTGCCTCGGGTCTGAATGTCTGCGCCTCCACAGCTGTACCTGCCTGAAGCTGATGGTGGTCTGTAGAATGTGAACACACAGGTCCTCGGGCCGCCAATCACTGCCCAAAGCTGTCTCCAGAGGGGGCTGACGTGAACCAGTGGCAGGAGATTCTCAGGTGCTAATGGTCAGAGATGCAGAGAGCCGGGGCGAGACAGATTCTGGTTATGTTGGAGTAGAGGTGGGGAAGATTCTGACTGAACTGATGGCTTTGGGAAAATATTTATGCACTTGTCCCATGAGGCCAGATTGCTTTGCTGTAACTAAAGAGGTTTGTTGGAGCCTGTGCTGTGGTGTAGCAGGTAAAGCTGCTGCCTGCAGTGCCGGCATCCCATATGGGTACCAGTTCAAGTCCCAGCTGCTCCACCTCCGATCCAGCTCTCTGCTATGGCCTGGGAAAGCAGTAGAAGACGGCCCACGTCCTTGGCCCCTGCACCCACTTGGGGGCCCTGGAGGAAGCTCCTGGCTTTGGATCCGTCCACCTCTAGCCTTGCAGCCATTGGAACCAGTGGATGAAAGACCTCTTTGCTTCTGCTTTTGCCTATGCCTAACTCTGCCTTTCCAATAAATCTTTAAAAGTGTTATGCATGGTGGGGACAGATAAAAGGGGAGGATGGGAGAAGTAAATGACAGAATAGATGCAAATACCTGGCACAGTACCTCATGTACGCTAATTAATTTGCAACTGTTACTTTCTCTCCATGCTACTTATATTTAAAGTGTCATTTCCCTGCTTAGAAATGCTCACTGTTCTTATTTCCTACAAAAAATATTAACTTTGGCATTGAGGATCATGTACCAATGTCCATCTAATATCTTGACCAACTACTCCACACGTGAAACCTGATGAAATCATTTTTTAAGGATTGACTTATTTACTTGAAAGTCGGTTACAGAGAAGGAGATCTTCGAACCATTGGTTTACACCCTGGATGGCTGCAGCAGGCTCATGCTGGGCCAGGCTGGAGCCAGGGACTTCCTCCAGGTCTCCCATGTGGGTAGTAGGAGCCAGCACTTGGGCCACCTTCTGCTTTTCCTAGGCCATTAGAGAGCTGGATTGGAAGAGGAGCAGCTCACACTCAAACTGGTGCCCACATGAGATGCCATCATGGCAGGCAGTGGCTTTTCCCAGTGTGCCATGATGCTACCCCTCTACCCACATCAAACCTCTTTTACCCAAGGGTGATGGTATTCAGGAAGGCCCATGAATCCTCTGAAATGGTGGGAGATACAGAAAGCACGCGTTTCTAGAAAAGGCTCCCGTCCCTGGGAGACAGGATGGTATTTGAAATTCCAGCCTACCCTTTTCTTGCTGAGTGACCTTGGCAAATCTTTAAGCCATTTCCCTTTCAGTGTTGTCACCGGTTGAAGATGAGATACCTCATGGCATTGCTGGGAGGATTATGCTAACATAGGCAACACCACTGTGTGTCAAGCGGCTCAAGGCACAGAAATCGCACATGTGTTGCCATCCTACTGCCATTGCTGTTTGCATGGCAGTTTTCACCCTCCTATCTTCAGCTTCATGGGGTCTGTGGCCAGAAACTGGCAACTGCTACCCCACTGATCTGACTGGCTCTTCTCGGCCACATCCCCGTCCCTGTGGCCTTGCTGGCACCCCCTGAGGCGTAACTCAAGTGTGCTCAGCCTCCAGCAGTCCGGCTTCCTACCTGTGAATTCCATACTTGTCAGCTTGCTCAGCCAGTGCACTGTAAACCAGCCCTTCTTGGGGGTACTACCCAGGTTTCCAACTTGTATCTTCTTTCTTCTTTATAAAAAACTGTAAGCACTGGGAAAGGCAAAGCCTTTCATAGGTGACTTGGTGTTCTACTCTCAACAGCCTCAGAGTAAGTAACCCTAACTGAATAGATGCTCAGATATCGCACATCACGTGTGTCCTAATGCTGCTCAGCCATTGCCAGAGTACATGCCAGGTAATGGGTGAGTCCATCATTTTGGGAGGGATCATTTGTTGTGGATACCTAGTAGAATACTTGGCATGATTTAGGTGCTCATTAAATATCGATGGAATGGATACATAAATTAGCGGCAAAGTTACGTTAATGTGTTTGGAGTTGATATCAACATAGCTGAATTTTATGATTTAAGTTTGGAGTTAAGAGAATAAATTTTTCCAAAAACTACCACTTTTGAAGTAAGTAGCAAAGGGTAGCCACCATAGGGAGTACTACAAGGCACTAAAATAACTGCTGCAGTGGGGTTGGTTAATAGAACCTTCTTAGTGTAAGAGGGAAAGAGAGAAGGGCAAGATTCATTGACCTTCCCGAGGCTTTTGATTTACTAAATGACACTCTTGGATGAGCTAATTAAGGTTGGCTTTCCTGCTGCAGTGATAGCTGGCTTCTGATCTCATTTGATTAGCAAGAAGAATCAGGAGCTGTTTTAAAGCCATCAGCCTGATTTACTACTATACCTATCTGATGATGCCTCAGGCTCAAGAACTGTTGGCCTTATTTTAAAATTATCTTTCTGATGTGAGAGAGACGCTAGACATTCATTTATGGAGCAAGGGTGATGCCTTTTCAAATGATGCTCCCTTTGTGAGTCGATACATTCACCAAGAAGGGAGATTCTGAACCAAGAGCTCCCTGACAGCGGAAATATGACTTGGTGGCACACTTCCTTAATGTACACGAAAGCCAGCAAATCTGAATCTCAAAAAAGCAGAGAAGTAACATTGTGGAAACAGTCTAGTTAGTCTACCTAATTGACAGTTCCCAGGTAATTTGCTAATGTCCATGCAATTCTATTTCAATGGTCAGATCTTGGCATTTTTTTCAATAGCTACTGGTTTGGCTCTGCTAAACCATGTCCTACATTGAACGACAGACTTCTTAATAATGGGAGAGAACAGCTACATTTATTTTTTAGGCTGAGACATAGATTTAAAGTGTTTTACACCTACAGAAAGCTTTTCATTCTGTTCTTCCTTGAATGTGAATTTTAATTCTATTCTCCATTGGCTGCAGTTAAATATAAAGCGTGGAAAGCAATACTCTTTTTAAATAAAAGAGTATATTTTTTAGGAGCTGAAAATGTAGATTTATTTCCCTCAGACTTTTGAAGACAGACTATAAACAGTTATTCAAAAAGTTGAACTGAACTCTAAGACAGGTAGAATTTACAAGAGGATGATGAATTGGGCTGTTGACCTTTCTATTGCATAGTAGAGAACAGCACAGTTTAAAAGCCTGTTAGCCACATGCACCTACATATGACTCAAACCATTCTGTCAAGGCATTTACCCAAGGGAATGGAAGCATATGGCCATACAGTCTTGTGTACCAGTGTCCATAGACTTATTTGTTTAGCCCCCAACTTGGAAAAACATCAATGTCCATCCATGGGTGAATGGGTAAAAATAAGTGGCTTGGTCGTACTCTATAAAGCTACGTGACTTAACAATTAAGAAATGGATTGTTGATGCTTACAATGACACTGTTGAGTGATGGAAACCAGACAATGAGAGTAGACACTTATTTGGATAAACTTCTTAAAGATGCAGTCAATTGTGATAGAATGCCAGTTGCCTAGGGAGTGGTGTGGAGGTTGAGTGAGATAGGCATGGGGAGTTGAGGAGTAGATTATTAGTTCTGTTTCTCGGAGAACCTTAAGTAATGAGGTATGCAACTGTGTGTGTGTGTGTAACAGAGAAATGGGGTTCTTTTTTAAGGAACTGGTTCACACAAGTGTGGAAAAAGAAGTCCAAAATATACAGGGTAGACCAGCAGGCCAGAGAGATCCAGGAAGAGTAGCTGTTTGAGTCCCATGGCCATCTGCTGCAGAACTTACTGTCAGAGGAGGACAGTCTCCATTCTCTCGAGGCCTCTACTAACGGTGATGCCCAGACTCATGAGAGGCAACCTGCTTTACTCAAAACCTGAGTTACATGTCCATTGCTCCAAAGAGTACCTTCACAGAAACATCCAGACGAGTGTTTGACCAAACTTCTTTGCACTGTGGTCCAGCCAAGTTGACACAAACAAATAGAAATAACACAAATAGGGGGAGAGACAAGGATTATTACAGAGCTCAGGAAATTTGGAGGACTGTATATATGATCATTATTGTAACTGGAGCCTGGCTTTTAGAGGATCGATCATAAGTTTTATTACACTGTATACTTTACATATGCAGTTTTATGTGTAGCTACATTTCAATAGTTTCAAAAATTGATGAATGATTTTAATGTCTTCACTACCAAAAATAGTTGAAGTGACAGATGTGTTAGTTCGAATCTTTCCATGATGTACACATAGATTAAAACATATTATGTTCTCAATATAATTACTAAAAATTTTAAAAAGGAGCTTGTATGTAACAGAATCCACAAAGAAACAAAAGTTGATTTTACCTAAAGGATAAAAAGTGAGCCACTCTGCTCCGAGCAGTAGAGGGAGAGACCTCCACAATCTCATTTATGACTTAAATGACTTCTGAAACACTTGTCAGCGGAGAAATTCAATTTTTGCACATGAACATATGGACACTATCTAAGTTCTACTTTTTGGATATTTCACACTGGAAGAAAAAAAAACATGAGATCAACAGTATTTTTAATACTTCTTGGTATACATAAAGACTTCACATTTCTAATATTCACTCTTCTTTAACATGGTTTTTAGAAAGAGTCCATTCTTTGGTATGGGGTGATCTGGGCTTATGAAATGGGTGATGGGCACGTCACTTTCTGGTTTACAAATGCATGCTGACAGGAGCGATGTGTCCCTGTGCATGACGACTTCTGCAAGATGATGGACCCCAAATGGAACATCCTGCTTGCTTTCCTTTCTCCTAGACCCTACATGCAGCCCCAATAATAATTGGCAAATAATGAATTTGGAAGCAAAACAAATCTTCAGATGATGCAATCTTGTAAAAAAAAATTCATCTCATTATAAATACTAATGAGAGCCTATAAATTGTGCCATGGGAAAGTCCAAATACCAAGTTGACACTGTCTCTGGGCCTATGAATCTCAAGGCCTTCAGAAAGAAGGATCACTCCTTCTGGAAACAAAGGGAATCTAAAGGAATAACTTAGTTGAATTTTTTTTTTTTTGACAGAGTCATTGACAGAGAGGTCTTCGTTCCGTTGGTTCACTCCTCAAATGGCCACTACAGCTGGTGCTGCACTGATCCAAAGCCAGGAGCCAGGTGCTTCTTCCTGGTCTCCCATGCAGGTGCAGGGGCCCAAGCACTTGGGCCACCCTCCGCTGCCCTCCTGGGCCACAGCAGAGAGCTGGACTGGAAGAGGAGCAACCAGGTCTAGAACCGGTGCCCATATGGGATGCTGGCACAGGCCCCCTAAGTTGAATTTTTTAAAAGATGCTTTTAAGCATTTTCTAGTCCACAATGTTGGCATCTGAAGCTGGTGCGACTACAAGATCACAAAATAGTTCCCTTTTCTGCTTCTCTTGGTGACCTGAGAAGACTTGGGAGAAAATACCTACGGAACTCATGTAGGGCACCAGAGTAGAGACAGGGATCCTTCCAGAGAGCCTGCAGACTCTACTCAACAGTCAACTAGGAAACCAATAACAGTCAATTGGAAGGGGACGGGGGACAAATTTATTATGGCAAATGGCACAAGAAGCATAAGGGAGCTTCAAAGCATTCATGAGAAAATGGAATTGATAAATAAGCTTTTATTCAACATAGGCTCCATAAAGTTCTGAACACATTTGTAAGTGATGATCCCAGCCATTTAATTTGTCCCTGAGGAACTGAAGGTCTTGGCAATTCAACTATGTCAATGCGGTCTTTTTTCACATGATTGGCGGGGAGTGCTTTCAAGATTTTAAGACTACCGAAGAGTCAGAATGAGTCAAATTGATGCTACATTGGGTACCAAATGACTTCCTTGTTCAGTGGGGTGGAATGAGCACTGAGGTGGGAAAGCCTTTCCAAGTGTTTGCTAAGGCTTTGGCAAGCAGATGTCATTGTGCACTGGCTCTCCAGATGGCAACCAATAAATACTGCCTCAACCATTCCAAAGTCCAAATGCTGTGACATTTGCTCTTGATTGGTCTGTTTGTGTTTTGAATGGACCACTTCTACCTCTGAGTAGCTATTGCTTGGTTTGTGCTTTGTCCTCAGGATAGAGGCTTTTTAGTTATTTTCATTTGAAAGGCAGGGAGAGGGAGCTTCCATGTGCTAGTCCACTCCCCGCATGGCTGCAATGGCTGGTGCTGGGCCAGACCGAAGCCAGGAGCCAAGAGCTTCTTCCAGATCTCCCATGTTGGTTCAGGGGCCCAAGCACCAGAGGCATCTTCTGCTGCATTCCCTGGGGCATTAGTACAGAGGTGGGTCGGAAGTGGTGCAACCAGGTTGTACACCCATATGAGATACCAGCGGCATTCCAGGCAATGGCTTAACCTGTTTTACCACAGCACTGGCCCCAGCGTAGTTCTGATAAGGCCTGTTCCAATTCTTTGAAGTAATGTTTTAGGGTTTTAATCCCACTTGTTTAAAACTTCACTTCAAAGTTCTGTTGTCTGCAGCTGATCTGGGTGCAACAGGTTTGACACCCATGAGGCAGAAATTTTGCTTTAATTTTTCTGTAAAAAAAAAAATTGGACCATCTTGGAGCATCTTGTACTGTTTTCCCAAACACATTTTCAGGGAGCTGTATTGGAAGCAGAGCAGCCAGGATTTGAACCTGTGCTCATATGGGATGCCAGGATGGCTTAACCTGCTGAGGGATAGCACCAGCTCTATCTCTTAACACAAGTTATCCATTTCGAAACTGCCATTTGCCTCCCACAAATTCTTTGCAAAACATCAATGATTTCACCATTCTTATTCCATTCAAGATTCAACTGCAAATTTGGTCTATGCTTTTTTCAGTTTTGGCAGAATTCACGTTGGCCTGAAAGAGGCACTTCTCAAACCGACATGTCCTCCTTCTTAATGCCTCAAATACTGCATCTGTTCAGACACATTATAAAAAGTCGGTTTATTATAAAGCAAAAATTTTTAAATCCATGCACAATGTTTTCATAATACACATTTTCCATGAATGACTTGAAGACCCTTGGTAGAGAAAGACCAACTCTGAAGACGGTGGAATCCGATATGAAATAGTCATACCAAAATGCTGTTTCCACTTGGAACCCTTCCTTGGCTTATGCATGTGTAAAAAGAAGGTGGATCTGTTTGGAAAAATTTCTTTTTCTGGGTAGAGAACTATGTATGCGATTATTCATTCAGCCCTTGGGTTCAGATGTCAGAATCCAGGAGAAATGGTAGGGGGTTGTGACTCCTCATCAGTATTCTCCATAGGATAGTGCAGTCACTCTCATTAATAACCCACAGGGGATATTCACTTGTGAATCTTAAATACTCTTGTAGTTATTGAATAATTTATATTTTTTCATAGCATTCCTGTAAAGGAGTTGCCGAATGGTCAACATCATTACTCCCATCTTACACTTGAGGGAGCAGAGCCAGAAGGAAGTTAAATGATGTGGGTAGGTGCAGACTGGCTTAGGCAGAAGGAGAGCAATACCTTGCCTTATATTGTTGCAAATGAGTTCAGTTCTCTAGGGGAGTCCAGTTCCCTTAGTCTCTCATCCACTACTCTCCGGTTTTCTTTTACAGAAGAAAACCAATGCTTCTCCCATAAATATTTGTCTTCCCCAGGAACATCATAAGTAAGACTTAGAAAAATGGAACAGAGACACTTATTTTTCTCTTGTAGCAACCCAAATGTCTGTTGCTGTTTCTTATAGCCACAGTAGGGCTTAGGTTGTCTCTTAAATACAGGCATTAACATTCTATATGCTGGGCTGGGTGGGAAGCTAGAAATGAGGGAGGAGAGCCATTTGCTTTATATTTTTCATCACTAGAGGGTAGAGATTTCTCAAATGCTTGTTTGGTGTCCCGCATATTAAAAGCTGTGTCTCTGAACAAGCTTTTCCACTCTACCCCTGCACACGTCTCCTGTGATCTCTTCATGTGCAGACAGGAGAAAACAAGTGTGGTAATTGCTAACTTAATTGGTGAGCATGTATCTCCAGGCTGCATGTACGTGCCTTGTTATGTCAGACTGTTCCACAATTCTCAGTTGCTCCAGAATCTTGCTAATCCCAAGGTGGGCAGGGTGCATGACTTCATTTTCAATCACTGCACTAAATCCTATGCTCTAGGTGGTTGAAACTGGTGGGAGTAGACTTTGAGGAAACAGAGGGGATGCACTTACAGCATGTCAAAAGGAGGCTCCCATATGTGTTTGCACATCTGGTGCATGTAATCAATCCATTGGTGATGTCGGCAAATGGAGCAAGGTGCCCCTTAGGACTACGGACAGTGTACAAGCCCCGCAGTGTTGAGGCCAGGGAACTGAGGCTTAGAATTTATCCTAAGGCTGAAGACAAAATTGCTTATAGACTCTGCACATAAAAATGATGAAACATAAGCTCACAGAAATCCAAAGATTTTAGAGTTGACAGCATGGAGAATATGCAACTTGATTCCCTCTCCTATGATAAAATGAAACCGAGTTCCAGTTAGGTGAAAAGAGTTGAGAAAGGGATCATTTCATGTGCTCTTTCTTCCTCAAGGACTTGGAATACTTTTCGTTCTGGCGTTTGTGTCCTTCAGAGTTAACTCTTAATGAGACTTGACATTGAGATGAGAAAGGTCGCTAAAAGGAAGATTGTTAATGTCTTTGTTTTTGGACTTCATATGTGATTGTGTCATGTCCCAGAATTCAGAGTGCTACATATTGAAGAATATAGTCATTTCCTTATGACCACCCTAAAGTCACAATATGAGTTAATTGGAAGTCATTTCTTATGATGACCTCTGTGCATATTTACATCCTAGCTTCTTTTGTTCCCTTTCATCCCAAGTTAGAATGTTAAACTTAATCCCACATGACTTTTTTCCCTAAACCCTCTGTAAAAACCATATACTTATGCTAATTTAACAATCATATTTATATACTATCATCGAGGCAAGCCAAATCAGTCAACAGAGGAAGTAAAAATATCAAACTTTCAAACATCTGTTTTCCTCTCTCTGTTCCTAGTTCAGTACCTATTTCTAAAATATCCTCTTTTGAAGTCAAATTCTAGGGGGTCTGATGAAGATATGAGCCCTCAACTAGGAAAAAATGACATATCCACATACATAAAATTCCATTTACAGCTTCTAAGGAATATAATGATTGGGTCAAGAGTTACCATTACCGATTACCTTTAAGAAACCGATTCTGTGTTTTAGGGTGAGTTAGCTGAACTTAATGTTTAACACCCCCCCACACTGTACAAACTGCAGAGCAAACAATATTAAGATTACAAATACATTTGAGGATTTATAAATAGAACTAGTGAATGAGCCCAATGAAAAAGCCATTAGACAGATACAAAAAATTTGAAATAACTGAAACCTGTTGCCAGTTGGCACAATGGAGAGTTTTCAGTGAAAAATTGAGATACTTATGAGAATTACTAAAACAGTAAGGATTCAGAATACAAACCAGATGAAGAGCTGCTAGTGTTTAAGTTTTATTTCATATAGAACCAAAAGTATTGGGTGCTGGTGTGGTTACAATGAGGAGTTCTCTAAAACAGCCATCCTAGCAAAGTGAGTTAAAGGTCAAAATAATCCGTGTAGAATGTGTATATTTTAAGAAAAGCAGGATTATGTGATGGTGTTGCAATGCACAGTTAAAATAAATGTAGTGCACTGGACCTTAAATTCCTCAATTGACTCTTTGAAGAACCACTTTAGGGGTAGGATCCTCATGAGGAGAATCCATCAATCAGGACTCTAGGAATTCTAGAAAGTGCAGTGGGTGCACATTTCATTGAAGGGTGCACATACTTTGGTAACTAAACACAATGAAGATGGAACTGCAAGTTATAAATCTAGAGTTGTAATACAATTATTCATTAAAAGCATTATTTTGAACATGAGACTGGACAGGACAGAGGGAGGACAGTATCCTCAGTTGAAGAGAAACCATGATTCCAGTACTCAGAGCGCTGACTGGGAAGAAATGGTGTCCATGAAAAGTGTTAAATGACAACATTACACATCACTTGGGTATGGGCAGCAGGAACAGTTTAAACAATGTAGGAAATGGATGGGAACAGTGAAGACATGTTTGTGGGAAATTTTTCTGGGGGATAGGGAGTTTGGAATTGGGTTTTTGTTGTGGGAAAGATTTAGAGAATTGGATAATACAGGGAAGAGGTGCCTATTTTTCTTAGTTTTACCTGCTGCTGTACTAAAGTAGTATCCCACACTAAGTCGTAGGCTGAAGGAGGTGGTCTAATCAGTTTACAAGTTAGAGTAGCACTAATAAATGAGTGGATCAGAGCTGACCATCCAAGACTCCCTCAAGGCTGTGTGTGGTGAAACCCTATAACATCAAGGAGTACCTGCTGTTGTAACAGGGGAAACCAATTAACTCTGTGACAATGCTAGCTAGTGGGGCTGTGTAGTGTCACCTAGACAGAACAGCAGGACTCAATATACCCTTTCTATCAAGCTCTTACTCAGAAGATGTGTAATTACTAGTCTGCCTTCTTTCAGCTGTCTTTGAGGCTACAGTCTTAATGAGAATATAAGAGATGTTCTGAGAGGTGGAGAGGATGCATCTCCTTAAGGAGCAGGATTACCTTCTCGGTGGAAATTCTTGCACACTCAAAGACTTGAATAAAAGGACAGATTATCTGGGGAGGGTACATTTGTGAAAGGAATGGTTTATGGGATATATCCCAGAATACATTCTGGATGTGCCCAAATGTCAAACAAATACATGCCCTTGATTAGTGAGTTTAAATGCTTTCAAGCATGAAAATACCTTATTTAATTTTTTTTTCCTGTTGTGGCCTTGTAGAAACTGTGGTATTTCAGTTTGGACTTTCTGGGAGCAATCAAGTCTGTCCCTGTTCTGGTGAACATAGAGGGAGGGCTTATATTTATTTTTGTTTTTACTCTTTAAAATCCTATTTCACTTCTGGTAAACATAGAAAAATCCTTCTATAATATCATTTAATTTGTGTATTTATAATTTCTTTGGCAATCACAAAGTTGTATTGCCTTTTGAACCACTGGGTCCTTGGATATTCACAAGTACCTGATAAGTGACTTGGACCCTCTGAGACACCCCTATTCATCTCTTTCTCACACTTTCAGGTGGATCTTAAGTTCAAAAATGCTGCCTTGATTGAAGGGTAGCAAATAAGAGAGAAAGGGAAAGCCAATAGGCACCTACATATTCAAAGAATAAACAGCAAGTTCAAGTAAGAATTTGGCAAATAGGGGTCTTTGTGGGAGACTTAAGTTCTGTCTATAATGCCAATAAGACACATCTAATTCTGGAGGATCATAATCGGTATAGAATCTGTTTTCTGGGCTCTGCTAACATCTGGAGTGAAGGAAAGACATTGAGGGGCAATATTGACAAATTAGATGCCATTCAGACCAACTTTCATCTTAAGGATGGTGGAACCCCTCCAGGTTTCTAGAGTGAGAAAGACTTAATACGAAATGAGTAAAGAGAAAAGGTGTGTATGTGTAAAATCTCTGAAGGACTCCATTGCCCAGGGGAGCAACATGTTGTACCCATGAACAGGATGAAACTGGTCTAAAATACACTGTTTCCCATCCCATGGTCCCCACCACTCGTGGGGAGTCTGCTGCAGAAGGGAGCAGGGGCCTTGATGACAGGACAGATGTTGCCAATAGTGGGAGGCGAACCATAGCCTGCCTCCTGGGTGTAGCCACAAGGAAAGGACCAGCTGCCAAAGATCTGCATGAGTTCCAAGGGGAAGGGAAACCCCCTGAAGGGGTGTGGGCATCTTATGTGATACTACAGTAACCCCTGAATCTCTGTCCAAGTTGGAAAGGACTTGAGGGATTTGAGAAAGTCTCTCAATTCTCTCGCTGGGGGCTGAGCCAAGGATCTTGTTATTGTTACCCCAGGAAAACACGGGGCAATCCTATTCTCAGTCTAAGCCAGAGCTCTTGGAAAAAACTTCCTCATGTCTCATTTCCACTGAATAATAAACCATTTTGGTTTCTTTCAGGTCTGCCAAGAGTGAGTCTCCAGAGTTTGAATTCTAGCTCCCGCTGTTCACTAGCCATCTGGCTTTGGTCGTGTTATTTAAGCTTTATGATCCCGAGTTTTTTTTTGTGTGTGTGTGTAAACTGTGGATAAAGTGCCACATAAAATTGTTGCTACATTAAATGAGATGTGTAAGATGCTTATATAATGCCGTTTGTGGAGATGGTGGCTCCCTTTGTGCATGTTGGAGGACCATGAAGTTGGGATACTCCTTTGTCTGTACCTGCACTGTTGGTTGTTGCTTTACAAGGGTGGGGAATCGTTCGGTCTGGCCCTGCGTAGGCAACCTCAGGCAGGACTTGAAATTCAAGAAATCTACATTTTTAAGTTGATAATTTTGTATACCCTGTGAATGTCATAAATATCCAAGGGGCCCTTGGCAAACAAAGTTCCCCACCCCTGCAGTTCTCTCAGGTTGACTTGCATCTTGGTGCTGATGCCCTCCCTACTACATGGTTTTGTCCAACCTCAGCCTTGTGTTCTAGACTTGGTGACCCAAGGATGGCAGCCTAATGGAGGGGATAGGAATACCTCTAACATTTTCCCTCCAGTGCTATGTGCAGCAGGAAGAGTTACTGCGTGCCTCACCTCATTTTATTTTTTCAACTTTTATTTAATATAAATTTCCAAAGTACAACTTTCTCCCCATAATATCCCTTCCATCTGCAACCATCCCATCTCCTACTCCCTCTCCTATCTTGCCTCATTTTTGAATTGGCTAATAACAATACTTATCTTTAGTGTGTTAAAATTCAGTGGGCTGATCTGTACATTTCCTGACTTATGAGGTTACATCCAAATCCCTAAAGTGGAAAATATTGTAGATCAAAATGCTTTTTTTATATTTGACAGGTAGAGTTAGAGACACACAGAGAAAGGTCTTTCTTCCATTGGTTCACCCCCCAAATGGCCGCCACGGCTGGCACACTGTGCCGATCTGAAGCCAAGAGCCAGGTGCTTCCTCCTGGTCTCCTATGCAGGTGCAGGGGCCCAAGCACTTGGGCCATCCTCCACTGCCTTCCCAGGCCACAGCAGAGAGCTGGACTGGAAGAGGAGCAACTAGGACTAGAACCCGGCGCCCATATGGGATGACGGCACTGCAGGCAGAGGATTAACCCAGTGACCAGCGGCACTGGCCCCGATCAAAATTCTTTTAATACAACTAACTTACCAAATATCATGGCTTAATCATGCTTGCCTTAAACATTTCAGAACACTTACATTACCCTACAGTTGGGCATTGCAAGACAGTATTGTACTGCATATCATTAGTCCAGGAAAAGATCAATATCAAAATTCAAAGTATAATTTCTACTGAATTCCTATTGCTTTGCATCACTGCAAAGCTGGAAAAACTCAAGCCATCATAAGTCATGGACCATCTGTATATATAAAAGTTCTCTAGTATATTTGGTCCATAGGAAATACTCAGTACATTTCAGAACTGATTATGTCCATTGAATTTCTAATAGGTATCTAACACATCTAACAGAACCCTGGATTCCTGCCTGTCCAGCTTCAGTCATTCAAGAAACATTCATAGAGCACCTGCTCAATCTTGAACTGAGGTTCCAGGAGTTAAGGGGTCAAATTTTCCAACTTCTTGCAGCTGATGCTTTAAGGGAGAATTACACTGTCCACAAGCAAATGTGTAATGAAATTTCAGTCCTGCATGTGATGGACTCTCCCACTTCCTTTAACATATAGCTTCTTCCTCTCACCCTATTGAAGCTTCCCTGGCCTTCTTTCTGGTACTGGAAGATTCTAGGCTGGTTCTAGACCCTGGACAAGCTGTGAAACACACTTGACAGAGTTCCTCATAGCTGGCTCCCTCTTGGCATCCAGAGCTCTGTCCTAGTAACTTCCCCTCAAGAAGGCCTTTCCTGCCCACACTCATCCCTTGTCTATCTTTACCCTGTTTATTCTCTCTACAGGTGAGCCCACCCTGAAGTCTTCTATGTGTTGCCTGTTGTTATCTGCCTGCCCTCAGCATGAACCTCCCTTATCTGTCTTAAGTATCTCTGTGTCTCCTAACCTAGGACCATGCCTGGCCTTGAGCAGTGCTCAGAAATGCTTGCACTAGAATGAACAGTGATTAGATTACACCCAGTTGGTACTCATTCCTCTCAATAAGTCTAATTTCTATGCCTATTTAGATCTCCTCTTAAAAGAACTCCTCAAATTTAGACTCTAAGAGAATACATTCATGAATTGTATGTTAAAATATTAATGTTAAGAGAAAGCTTTTAAATGGGACAAATTGTATAATCTTTTTGGCATTTCCTCATTTTAAAATCTAAGTGGCTCCAAGCCTTTCTCAATGTCTGAGATCCTGCCACTCTTCTCAGTTATCTTAAGTGCTTGTGACATCTCTTCCTTCTCTGGCCTCTGCAAATCTTAGCTTTGCTGTCTACTTCTGGAGAGAGGTTTGGACAAGATGTTTCCCATCACCAGAAAGGAAGAACTGGGATTTCACAGTGCACATGACCGCTTGCTCCACGGCAGAGTTCTGGTGACATCGGGCATCCTCGTGTCTGGGTGACCACCAGTGACTAGTGCCCTGCACAGTTACGGGTTTTGAAAGCTATCCAGTTGCAGTCACAAATAACTCACCATTCCCAGTCTCAACAGAGTCCTGGTTTGGTAGCAAGGGAGGGGAGAAATCTCCAACCTCCACCTCTTTCTAACCCATTGAGACCATGACATGTCTGTCTCATCAAGCTCTATTTGTGTGAGATAACAAAAAATGCATAGATTTTGTGGTAGTTATAACTCCCAAAGGAATCAAGTTGGGGAAACAATGGGAGAATTATGCACCCACATCAGCTATGGGGAGAATAAAGAAAGCAGTTACTGATGGTTTTCTTTTTTCCTAAAGAAGTATTTGAAAGGTAGGATTATAGTGACTTTCCATTTTATCACTCCCCCAATGGCTGCAACAGATAGGGTTGGACAAAACAGAAGCCAGGATCATGAAACTCCATCCAGATCTCTCACATGGGTATAGGAGTCCAAGGATTGAGCCATCTTCCACTGCTTTCTCAAACATGTTAACAGGGAGCTAGATTGAAAGTGGAGCAGCCAGGCTTCAAACCAGTGCCCGTGTGGGATGCTGGCATCACAGGTGGTGGCTTAAACAGGTACACCATAACACTGCCCCTTTTTAGTGGTTTTCAGGAAATACTCATGCCTGAACAACCAATACCTGGGTTTATTTCACTGTTATGCTGGTTTTCCAAGTTTCTGAATTTAGCAGTTCCACTCTCCCCCTGTGGATTCCTCCTGAGACATTATTCAATTTTATATGTTGAGTTCCAAGTAAGACTCACTTTAGTATAGAGACATCTTGATGGCTCTTATTCCCATATGTGGTGGTGCTTATTTATGTCATTTCAGTAGTCGTAGTGAAGACAGTTTGAATTGCCCTAACTAGACCGTGCACAACTGTATAGAATCAAAAGGAAAAGGAGCAGTTATCTTGTGTTGGACAACCTGAAAGGAAACCGAACTATCACTTGATCTCAATGTAGACCCACTGACTGTATTACCTTTTTATGACTGTAATTGAAGGGAATTACATGAAGGAAAGAGGCTTGTTTTGGCTCACGAGTCTGGAGGTTCTTGGCCTAAGATCACCTGGATCTAGTTGGTGTGGCCTCTGATCAGGGTGGCACACAGCAATGGCAGAGTTTTCTGATGAGTCTGGAAGCACAGACAGAATGGCTAAGGTGATAACACTCATATAAGAAACTTCCCCTAGGACATGCCCCCAGTGACTTTGCGACAAAGGTCCTATTATGAGATGTTAATAGAGAAAATAGGATTGGGGTATATGGTAACTTTTTATGAACAAATTTTTTTTAATTAAACTTTTATTTAATGAATATAAATTTCCAATGTACAGCTTATGGATTACAATGGCTTCCCCCTCCCATAACTTCCCTCCCACCTGCAACCCTCCCCTCTCCCGCTCCCTCTCCCCTTCCATTCAAATCAAGATTCATTTTCAATTCTCTTTATATACAGAAGATCAATTTAGTATATATTAAGTAAAGATTTCAACAGTTTGCACCCACGTAGAAACACAAAGTGAAACATACTGTTTGAGTACTAGTTATAGCATTAAATCAAAATGCAGCACATTAAGGACAAAGATCCCACATGAGGAGCAAGTGCACAGTGACTCCTGTTGTTGACCCAACAAATTGACACTCTAGTTCATGGTGCCAGTAACCACCCTAGGCTCTCGTCATGAGTCGCCAAGGCTATGGAAGCCTTCTAAGTTCGCCGACTCTGATCATATTTAGACAAGGTCATAAAAGACAGGGTGAGGATAGTAACCAATGATCCTAAGAGTGGCGTTAACCAGGTCTGAACAATTATACAGCATTAAGTGGGGAAGAGGACCATCATTACATACAGGTTGGGAGTAGAGCCATTGGTGGTAGAGTAGAGGTTATGATTACAAAGGAATGAGGCCCAAGTACGCTAGACAGGGTCTAGAACAAAGGACAGAGTCATTATTAGAGGAGCTAAGAAAGGTGCTGTCCAAGCTACAATTAAGTTTTCTGATTGAGAGGCAAATAGAACCTGACAGAAGGGGCCTGGTAATAATCTGTTGGGCTTTAGGCCTTGTGAGTTAAGAGGCCCAGACCTATTTATCTCTTCACATGGGGTACATTCTAAGGGAGGTGTGAACCTCCTGGGGAAGGCACCCTGTTGACTTTCATTACTTAGCTGGCCTGGGAGGAGAGCTGGCCAGGTAAAGGCAGGTGGCATCTCTAACAAGAAATTTACAGTTCTGCCTGCAATGTTGCTGACCCTACTTGGCCGTCCCCTCAGCTGCAGTGGTCACTTTGGAAGTTGGGCTGAGTGAAGGGCTTTTCAGCTTAGAGCCAATAATATGAACAAAATTTCTAAGGTAGTAATACATTTTTTCTGAGAGGCAGAGAGGGAGGTCTTCCATCTGCTGGTTCACTCCCCATATAGCCACAACAGCTGGAACTGTGATCTGAAGTCAGGAGCTTCCACTGGGCGTAGGGGCCCAAGGATTTGGGCCATGGTCCACTAATTTCCCAGACCGTAGCAGAGAGCTGGATCAGAAGAGGAGCAGCCAGGATTCAAACTGGTGCTCATGTGGGATGCTGGCACTTCAGGCGCTGGCCCCATGTTTAGTAAATTTAAAGCTTTTGAAATAAGATGCTTATACATACATGGTACAGTGTTATGTATAGTCATCCTACTCCACAATAGAACATCAGGATTTCTTTTTCCTACATAACTATAACGTGGTACCTGTTAACTGATATCCCTCAGCCCTTCTCCTTCATGCTCTTGGCAGCCTCTTGTAACCACATTTCACTCTCAACTTCGACCATTAACTCTGTAATGAGCTCTCCTTGTCTTCAAGATGACTGACTGCAGACCTCAACAAATCTTTCCCTGCCCCTTGCCATGTAATGTAACCTCATAATGGGAGTGGTAGCTCACCCATAGGTGCAGTTGCTACTCATGCTTAAAAGGAATGAATGGATTACATGAAGTATGTACACTGGGAGTCCCGAATCTTAAGCGCTATCATAGGATCAGGCCATCTCGCGTTTCATTCAAGAGAAATGAAATTATTGTAGTCATCTGTAAAATGACCATTACAACATTTAAATCTGAGGGTTATTAGGATTAAGTGAGATAAACCTTAATGAAAGTGACTGGTGTCATGGTCACACACACTAACTTATTCATCCCACCAGGGAGCTTGGCATATAGCTTATTCCTACCAAAACTTCATATATGCCACAGCCATAGTTGTGCCCCACTTCTGCCCTTGCTGCCAGGACTGTCCAGGCAGACAGGGGATGAGAGTTACCTTGGGATTCCTGCAGTCGATGAGTGACACTTGGTACATTTGTGGGTAAAAGGCATGTAAGATCTAGTGATCGTGAGTTGGGGTTGGGCACCTAGAAGCCAAAGTCCAAGTATTTAAAACTAGAAAAGCCATGGACATTTATCAGTAAAAAGCAGACCAGGCTGATGTATAGAGCTAGACCTAAAGCCTGTTTGTTGAGCTACATGTTAGCCTCTTCATTGATGGGTAGTGGGAGTTTCCATAACCTTAATGATGTTTCCTACTGTTTTTGAGTAGCTCCTGTTTGCCAGAAGGCGTGGAGACATTTGCACGTTGTGTCACTCTCTATATGCCTGTTGGCCTTATTTGTAGTTTAAGGATATTCATCTCCCAAAAGTATTCCTGGGAGAGGTGATCTGCATTGTCAGCAAATGTAGGCAATGAAACTCATCTCACGAGGAAAAGCTGTTTCACGGGAATGTGTTGATCTGGCCCAGGTCTTCATGGAGGTGAAGGGAGAAGAGACAGTGTTCCTGCGTCTAGCCAGTTCTCCTCCCCTGCTTCTTGTTCTGTTTCCAAGAACACCTCTAACATCTGTTTCCTACATCAGTAACACAGCTACAGAGCCCTGGTACCACACTTACATACACAAAGCCTTTGCGAACTGGCTTTATTAATTACAGTGCTTGCCCAATGGAACTGTTTGCTTCCATTCATAATTCGTTGACACCATTGCTAAATAAATATTAGGATATTCACTCATCCCAAGTAATTATCTAAAGGAAGCTACATCTATCACCAGGGTTCATAAATTGGGAGACTCAAGTATAAAAAATTCCAATTAAAAGAAGCCTGCTGTTAATAGCAAATGCCCCTGTTCTGATTCACATGCACCAACTACTTTACCAATACTGGAAATGAGAGGCTAGCTCAGAAGACACACGGAAATACAGCACTAGACCTCTCGTGTCTGAGGATTGTGTCAGACCATTCAAATGCCTTCCTCGCCTGTTGTGCAAGGAACAGAGGAGGTTAGGGCTGATATGCACAGAGGGATGACGCATCTTCTCTCCTGTGTACAGCAGGATCAGTTAGGACAAACTCGGCCCCGGCATTGGAGTCCGTGGGGCTCAGCATTCTGGGATGCCATGACCTGTTCACAGCACTTAGCTACCCGGCAGCCCTGCCTCCTGCTTTCAACAGTTAATGAAATTCAGGAAAGGGAGAAAATCTGGAGCAACACGTGCTGCAGGTATCCAAGATCAGAGGTGTTCGACCGGAGATTTCAGTCTCACTTCCAGCCTTCAGAGCTTTGAGCTTTGAAGGGAATCTTAGCACCTGTGCGGCCCTCGTACATCATTCTTTTTGAACAGAAAGCCATTACACTTGAGCTTGTGTTGGTTCCTAACTTAAATTATGCAGGGAAACAAGCAGTTTCTCACTGCTCTTACCCACTTCCCTGGGAGAAATCAGGGTTCTCCTGTGCGGTAGCTGCTGGCTTGGGTATTGTAACACAATCCCCCTGTGGACTTGATGTAGACACTTGGGCAGCCATTCAAATGGGCTCTTTCGTTTGCCAAAATTCTTTGCCTTTTATCCCTATGGAAAAATGGCCCCTTTATCATTATCCTTAAAATTGTTATTGGTACTGAGTTACACACAAATTGTGCCACAATCACTCCTGGAGATTGTTTAAAGTACTTCTCACTCTGATATCATCACCTGTGGCTCCACTGCTTAGTCAATGATTGGTACGACAGACATAATGAAGTCCTGATGTTGGAAGGACCTTTGAGCCCATCTACTACCTTGCATTTTACTGAACATTAATGGTGATGTGGAAACGACGAATCGAGCATTCCACCTTCCTGAAGAAAAAAAATCGGTCAGGATTTTTACTTCTAAGCTTTCATAGAATCCTATGAAACTGAAAGCAAATCGGACAATGTT
Organism: Lepus europaeus; assembly: GCF_033115175.1. NCBI lineage: Eukaryota > Metazoa > Chordata > Mammalia > Lagomorpha > Leporidae > Lepus > Lepus europaeus. The sequence goes on along the minus strand of NC_084832.1, from coordinate 5,500,969 downwards.
TCCTAGCCTGTATAAAAAGCTTTGGACTTCTTTTGGGCCAAAATTTTTGTAAAGCATGAAACAATGATGGCCTTAGTTGTTTGAAAATAAGTAGTCCTGCTTGTGAAAGGCAGATGAATTCTAATGGAATCATGTTAATAGATTTTCCAAACAGAAGGTGACAACTAATCACAGGTGACTGTCACCACTAGTCAGCCTTGGCTCTGCTCTTGCAGGTGTCTTTGTTTCTGTTTTCCCATCTTAAGCAGTGACATAATAGTGTCTGCCAGCAGCCTACTAAAGGATTAGTGAAATCTACTCGCTTGTCTTTTGGAATTTTTGCATAAGCTTGATCTAAGTGCTGAACAGTCTTATGTATTCTATGTGCTCAAAATAATTTAGAATTGCAAACGCCACTTCTTGGAATTTCTTCAATGGTTTCACTCTACCCTGTATTGTCAATTACAATTAGTGAGTTAAGAGATGGTTTGTGAATGTGCTGAATCCTGCACAAGAGCAGTGCTGTGCGTCCAAGTGATGGAGCAGCGGTTCTGTTGCAAATCCTTTCATTCTGGGGGCAGCTATCATGGCCTAGCCTAGCAGGCATTTTCCATAGAAAATGGCGAATAAAACGCACGTGGAAGTGTCTGCCATTTATCAGAATTTCCTGAGGCATCCTCTGAAGAAAGAAATAGTGTCAATGGTAGGAATGTTTTTCAGAAACAAATGTTCTTGAGAAAGCATGTCTTTTGGGTTTCAAATGATGGGTATTACTTTGAGTAATTGCCAGGTGTCAATTGCTTGTACAGCACGATTCAAAGCAATGTAAGCAAAATAATTGTAATAGCATCTTGAAATTACCTGGCATTCATTCTGAAGAATATCTAGAGCTATGTGATGTTACTTAGTTGCAAGACCTCTGAAAGTTAGTGGGATGTGATATTCTGAACAAACACTGGCAAGAAATTGAATGTAGACTCACAATTTCTAACTCCTATACAACTACTCCATTTAGCCTCACAGTTAAGATTCTTGAGTTTGAAATCAGAGTACCTGGGTTTGATGTCCAGCTCTGACTCCTGAGCCCAGCTTTCTGCCAGTGCAGACCCTGTGAGGCAGCAGCAGTGATGAGTCAAGTAGTTGGGAGGCCTTGACTGAGGTCTAGATCCTGGCTTCAGCTTCAACTAGGGGCCATGGCCAAGAGTGGGGAGTATGGGTCAGGTGTTGTGCAGTGGGGTTAAGCCATCGCCCGCCATGTCTGCTTCTCACGTGGGCACCAACTCGTATTCCAGCTGCTCCACTTCCAATCGTGCTAATGGGCATTTTCCAATCCTCCTCTCACACCAAGTGTTTGGACCCACTGAAACCCATATGGGAGAACTCGATGAAACTCCTAGCTTTGGCCTGGCCCAGTCCTGGCTGTTGTGGCCACTTGGAGAGTGAGCCAGCAGACAGAAGATCTCTGTCTCTCCCTCTCTGTGTAACTCTTTCAAATAAATCTTATTTAAGATTTGGAGTGCGGCCGGCGCTGTGGCTTAACAGGCTAATCCTCCGCCTTGCGGCGCCGGCACACCGGGTTCTAGTCCCGGTTGGGGCACCGGATTCTATCCCGGTTGCCCCTCTTCCAGGCCAGCGCTCTGCTATGGCCCGGGAAGGCAGTGGAGGATGGCCCAAGTCCTTGGGCCCTGCACCCCATGGGAGACCAGGAGAAGCACCTGGCTCCTGGCTTCGGATCGGCGTGATGTGCCGGCCGCAGTGGCCATTGGAGGGTGAACCAACGGCAAAAAGGAAGACCTTTCTCTCTCTCTCTCACTATCCACTCTGCCTGTCAAAAAAATAAAAAAATTAAAAAATTTGGAGTGCATCATCACTCTTCCAAGATATTTCTTTCTGCCTCTCAAAATATAATTGCTTATAAAATTCTTCGAAAAAACTGCCAGATTCTATGAGGCTGCCTTGTTTTTATTCTTTATTCCATTCATTCTTTCTCTGCCTTTTACAAGCATTCATCTTATTTGTATGCTCAGCCATATTTTCATTCAATAAATACTAAGCACCTGCTATATGTTGTATGTTGTGCTCTGTGCTAGGGATATAGCGGTAAATCAAAGAACAGAGTCTTAGAATCATTGAGTGTGCCATCCAGTGGGTTTAGATAGGGAATGAATTCTTTGTTTCTGTGTCTGTCTTGTATTTCCTCTTTTCTCTTCACACATGCACACATGTATGGATTCTATGTGCATATTTGTATATTACATATGTATATACTATTTGGGCAACAACTATTGGAAAGAAAAAGCAGGAAAGCAGGTAGGCAAAGTCTTACTTGGGAGTAATTAGCAATATCATAACTTCAAAATAGTGTCATGGAGGGATTCATTGGGATGATGTAGCCAGGCCATGAAGGAGGCAGGGGGACGAGAGTGAAAGCTGCTCACTCTAGATGAGGTTATGGTACAATGAGGGAGAATCACCATGGGGGATGTTGGTGTGCTGAGAGATGCATGTGGCAGACACCAGGGACTTGCTCTCCAAGAGGCCTTTTAATCCATTTCCTTCCACCTTCCTCTACTGTAAAGACTGAAAAGGTAAAGTCCTTAACATTCGTGCTTTACTTGCTCAGTGGGGTAGTCGCATGGCCCAGTTCTGGCCCACAAGACTCACGTGGGCTTCCCTTCTCAAATAAGGAGATATATCTTGCAGGAGAACAGTCCTGACCCTTCCCCGACCTTTCCAGGCCATCTGGAATGCTGAGGGGGCTGCCTGAAGTTCACTGGCCAGCTGTGTCCCTGAATGTAGAATGCAAAGGTTCGCAAATAACAGAGAATCTGTGTGCTGGCTAACAATCACATTCGGCTTCCCAGGGAGGGCGGAGCCCCACGTCCTCCTTAACACGATGGACTCTTCAGTGGAGAGCAGTGGGGTGGCAGCAAATGCTTCCATCATGGGACTGACCACCAACAGGTCACACTGATAGGGGAGCACTTCTGGAGGGATGGACAGTTCTCTGAGATCTCAGAGAGCTGGTCTATGTGGATTATGACTATGTATAGCTAAAATACTGCTTTAAAATGGAGAAAACATTAATGCCTTCATTTAGCATAGTTTTTAAAATAACAATAATTCAGCCACTATATGTTTACACAAATAATAGATACATATGAAAGTATTTTCCAGCACACAGAAAGTGGGAAGGATGACATTGTTTTACATTTTGTGAATCTCCTTGATATCTGTCTCTATAGAAGACAGCTGGACTCTCATGTCTCTTTTTCTGCATCTATTGTGAAGTTGCACTGTTTTATGTTAAGGATAGAGGAAAAAGTCTAGCCACAAAGAGATCAGGTTGAAGAGTATTATAATAGCCTGACCAGAAAGATTATTGCGCTTGTTTTTCCTTTATTTTAGTAAACAATCTACAAGTTGACTGTTTCTGAAAAGGCATGTGTGCTATGAGCCTGAAATCAGATCCTTGAACTTCCCAGTTGCTGTTACCTTACAAAGAATTGATCAAGCTTGCATTTTGCATAATTTACCCATGTATAATTTGCTAAATTATTCAGTTAAAACATATTGATATATGATTTCTGGAAACTACATTTGTTATCACCAAACCAATCAGAAATTGATGTGTTGAACCTGTATAGTTCATAGTAACAAAAACAATGTTTCTTAATTGTTGCTGGAAACTCAAGAATTGGCAGCAAACATTGTCACTTGTTTTTCTTTTAATGGCAGCCCTTTGTACTTCTGAAGAAAATGCCTGCCACATGCCCTAATCTGAATAATCATTGATTGTCTTTCAAGTAAAGATATTGTCCCATGAAGGAACTCCTGATTCCATTCTCAGCTCCAAGCCTATCAGTAGAATTGTTCCTTCGACAGCCGTCTTCCTTTGGTTTATCCATTTCATCACCCAGAAGAGCTAGAAGTAGCCACTGGAGGGTCACATTGTAATAAAGTTGATTGTTTTGTGTAATCAAGAACATATTTAAATAAAAATACCGACTTTTAAAAAATTGCTTGCTATCAGTTCGGTGGTAAAAATATACTGCCTACCAATAGTTTGCCACTGCCTTGATTCATGAGATGGCATTAGCGGTGCTATTCATTCTTGCTTCTGTACCCAAGGGGCAAGTGGCAGCACTGAATTAAAGGCAAGCAACATCTTAGTATTACTATAAAAGTAGTTGCTATCACAGTCTACAGAGGTTTCAGGGATCCCTGGGGCCCTAAGTTGTATTTTCAGAAGTATTTTCTAAAGACCTGTGATTCTCAAACTTCAGTGTGCATCAAAATCATTTAGAGAGCTTATGAAAATGCAGATTGCTGGACCTGCAAGAATCTGATCCAGCAGAACTAGAATAGGGGTCCAACATCTGCTTTTCTGACAAGTCCTTGAGTGTTACTGCTGGTGCTCTTCTAAGTCCACAACCAAGAACCACTACTTTAGAAGGAGGTGCCTAGTGCCTACTGAAAGTTGAGATCTTTATTTGTGCAGGTTTAAGCATGTCCTAAATCTTATCTTGTAATGCTTTTTCCCCCAAGCTGACATTAAATCAATAATTTGGTAATCAAAATAACTTTAGTCTCACTGCCAAAAGTCTTTTTTTCAAACTGTCAACCTAAAAGCTGATAGGGTATGCAGATGCATTGCAAACACCTTGATAGGTGTTGGCTTATTTTACAAGTGGACTGGGCCACAAGGTGCTCTGCTATTGGTTAAACATTATTTCTGGGTATGTCTGAAAAAGTGTTTCTACATTAGATGAACATTAGAACACATTATCCTCTCCTACCTGAGAGGGCATAATCACTCTGCTGAAGGTCTGAATAGAATGAAAGGGTTAGGAAGAGTTCTTGTCTCTGCTTGACCAGCTTCAAGCCTTTGGACTTGGACTTGAACTAGGGCTGGAAATGTCATCAGCTTTCTTGGGTCTCTGGCTAACAGAGCTTGAAATTCTTGGCCTCCATAATTGTAAAAGTCAATTATACATATCCATCTGTATCTTATTGGTTCTATTGCCTTGGAAAGCAAGGCTAATACATATGGTACTTGATTAATTACTCTTTAAAAGTGTATTTATTTGAGAGGCATTTCAAGAACTACAAAGTCTTTTATTCTGTTTCCTGAAATATTTCTGGAATGGGGTCAATGAGGAAACTGATTATGTCTACAAGCCCACAGCACTCAGCCCTTGAGGAAGGGTTCTTCATGGAGCAGAGTCCAGACCTCTCCCAATGTCTTCAGTTTCCGCTGAAAATGACTGTGCCCATGATCCTATTTTACCCATCAAGAAAATATCACGGAAAGAAAAGGCAGTTTATCAAAGTTTTAGAACTGGTCTTCAAGGTTACTATGTCTCAGTAACTCTAAGGTCATTTCAAGTAAAAAAAAAGTTTGATGGATGAGGAGTGGGAAAGCAGACAAGTTCTCATTTCAAATATCAAAATAACTCAAAATGTCCACATTTTAATTACTTTTGTCAAACCACATATTTCAGATTCATTGAGTTCAGGAAAGGATGGTTAAATGTTATGAAAAATTGAAAATGTATTTTTATTTCTGCAATGATGAAGTGACATTGCATTTTTCAGTGCTCTGCTGTTAGCTGGTTTTTCAAAATTTATTGGCATGATATCCCAGTCAGTCCTAATGTCAATCAACTTTATTAAATATTTATTTTCTTCTAAGGAAAAACACCATGAAAGTGAGTTATACTAATAATCAAGGGCATGCATGAATACCAAAAGAAGTAATTTTGAGTGTCGGGTATCAGATGTGTCATTTTTCATTTCACTTATGTTCAGTATTTCTAGATTTTTTACACATTTTCTTAAACATAAAATTTATATTAGAATAGTACAAATACATATTTATTATGATTTAAGTTTCGAGACATTCATTACACACTTATGAATTACAGAAGGATTTAAGTATAACATTTAATAATATGCCATCAAAGAGGGTGCAGAGGGATGAGGTGTTGGTAAGAGAAGATACTAAATCACACATTTTAGCTGTAGTGGCTGAACAATTCTTAGGAAAGAATAATGTCCAAGTTCTTAGGACCAATGAAGGTTTTATTTATCTAAAATTATCACCATCAGCATTGACTTTCAGAAAGTCACAGAACTGCAGTAGGTCATCCTATGCCACTCCTAATGTTATCAAACTAAAAGCTCAATATTCTTTCATTAAGAACCTATCCCACTACCATATCTAATGTAAATTTCTACAGTTGGTACCATTAATACAGTTCATTTGTCTTCAACAGATTTTCTGCCCTGTGTGAACTTTCAAATAAGTGTTGTGCTAACCCATCAGTACCCCTTCAGTTGACCTCAGTAGCACACCTGTGCCATTTATGGGAAGACCTATTCAAACTTTCTCTAAAATGAATCTTTAACATGGAAAGGGTAAGCAGAATGTGCTGGAGCTCTCATGTCATTTTGAAGTGTCATTCCTGGGTGGGCTTTGTTCCCCTGAAAAGGCAGAACACTTAGAGACCCATGGCAGATAGCTAATGAGGTTGAAGTGACTTATGGTAACAACTCCAGAGAACTGCTCAATGCCAGTAGCTCTGACCTTGAACAGAATGGCTGGAACTGCATGTGTCTCTCTTCCAGTCTACCCCTACGTCATCTATCTTCCTTCTGAGGCTTGAAGACATTGCTTGGAGGCTGCACGCAGAGGGCACTGGAAAATTGCTTGGTGATGGTGGTTTGGCTGCATTAGCTTTGTACTTTTCTACCTTTGGAAGATTGTGACCAAAGAATATTGATGTAGAGAAACAAAATGCTTTCAGGTAGAAAACGCGTGAGGATTATCATGAAAGAGTGCTATGTGAAGAGTCGCTAGGACTTTCGGTGACTGAATCCCAACATCAGACATTATATTTCATGCTGATCACTGGGTTTAAGGGGAAAACTCCTTGGTAATGAAGATTCACTTTCATAGAGAAACTTTTAAGTACTTCTTTAATGTGTCAGCAACAGGAAACAATTTTTTGAGAAAGTATATGCCTATGTGAATCAGAAAATAAAGTCAAACTAGTTAATCCTATGAGAAAAAACTACTGCATTTAGCTTTTGGTAGACCTTAATGGATTATGCCTTCAGTTCTTTATATTTGTGCCAATGATTGCCTGCATTATCTCATGCTGAGAACTGTGGTAGATAGTACAGAGAGCATAGATCGGCTGAAAAACTGCCCCTCTGCCACCGAGGTTCCATGAATATGGATCTATAGTACTGTGACCCTAGGAATTACAAGCAACCTAAACCCTTAGAAATGAACTAGTGAAAATTAGCTTATATCTAACCACAGATGTCATATTAGGGAATGGGTATTCTCTATTACAATCAGAATGGAGACCTAAGGCTGAAATGATTAGTAGTGCTTTCTCTGAGAAAGAGTATTCACTTTTAAGAAAAGTATCAAAGAGGAGATCTATAGTAAGTTCAGAAAAATGAAATTCAGTAAATATAATCCTGCTTCAAAAAGAAAAATAGTATATCTTCCATAATTAAGTATTTAATCACTGGAGATTGATTATAGCTTTGTATATGATGTGGGAAAATTATTGTTATATAACTTGTTCTCGTACTACCTATTTTTTGTTTTCTGAAACTGGGAAAGTAGATTTTACATAGTAAATACAAATGTTTTGATTTCTATAACTTTCTCTCCCTTAATATTATGACTTGAATGTTTAGATGTACATTGATTTCTTCTTAATTTGGTCAGTGTAAGTCCTCCAAATCTATTTACTTCTAAGTTTACTGGAAAAAAAAATCCAGTTTCTGGGTATGGAATTTGAGAACTCAATCCTTTCTCAGGTGTGCCCACAAAATATCTTGTAACCAGGAAAGAAAGACTTTGCTTCATTTACAACCAATCACTGTCCTTGACTTGACTGCACCTTTGCATGGATGTTTGCTCTGAAGCTGTTAATGCCAACGTCTAATTTTATTTTATTTTATTTTTTTTATTTTTTTTAACTTTTATTTAATGAATATAAATTTCCAGTATACAGCTTATGGATTACAATGGCTTCCCCTTCCCATAATTTCCCTCCCACCCGCAACCCTCCCCTCTCCCGCCCCCTCTCCCCTTCCATTCACATCAAGATTCATTTTCAATTCTATTTATATACAGAAGATCAATTTAGTATAAATACTTCAACAGTTTGCACCCACATAGAAACACAAAGTGAAACATACTGTTTGAGTACTAGTTATAGCATTAAATCAAAATGTACAGTACATTAAGGACAGAGATCCCACATCAGGAGCAAGCGCACAGTGGCTCCTGTTGTTGACCCAACAAATTGACACTCTAGTTTATGGCGCCAGTAACCACCCTAGGCTGTCGTCATGAGTTGCCAAGGCTATGGAAGCCTTCCAAGTTCCCCGACTCTGATCATATTTAGACAAGGTCATAAAAGACAGGTTGAGGATAGTAACCAATGATCCTAAGAGTGGCCTTAACCAGGTCTGAACAATTATACAGCATTAAGTGGGGAAGAGGACCATCAGTACACACAGGTTGGGAGTAGAGCCATTGGTGGTAGAGTAGAGGTTATGATTACAAAGGAATGAGGCCCAAGTGCACTAGACAGGGTCTAGAACAAAGGACAGAGTCATTATTAGAGGAGCTAAGAAAGGTGCTGTTTAAGCTACAAGTAATTTTTCTGATTGAGAGGCAAATAGAACTGATAGAAGGGGCTTGATAATAATCTGGTGGGCTTTAGGCCTTGTAAGTTAAGAGGCCCAGACCTATCTATCTCTTCACATGGGGTATATCCTAAGGGAGGTGTGAACCTCCTAGGGGAAGGCACTCTGTTGACTTTCATTACTTGGCTGGCCTGGGAGGAGAGCTGGCCAGGTAAAGGCAGGGGGCATCTCTAACAAGAAATTTACAGTTCTGCCTGCAATGTTGCTGACCCTACTTGGCTGTCCCCTCAACTGCAGTGGTCACTTTGGAAGTTGGGCTGAGTGAAGGGCTTTTCAGCTTAGAGCCAATAAGATCTGTGGCTCTGACCTGGGCATCCTTCGACTCCAGGGCAGGTCCATTTCCAGTGATCCAACTCTTGGCAGAGCTGCCAGGGCTCTTCACAAGCTGACTTCTGCTGAAGCCCACGCTTACCACATTGAAAGCCACTGCAGTGGACTGGCCTGTTGGGTCTCCTTGAGGGCAGATCACTGTACAGATCAGCCATGAATAGGCCTGCCACCCATTGCTTCTGATGCCTAGCTTTCTTTTCCTCCTGGTTTGTGTTAAAGCAGACCAGACGATGCAAGTCAAGGTCTAATTTTATATCTGCTCGATATAATCTCTGGACTCCAGGACTAAGAGTTGAATGTGCACTGCTCCCTGGGATTTGAATGTCATCTATGTCCCTATGCTTCCTGGGCTGTGATTTGGGGTTATGCCTACTTAGTCGTTCCCTATGTCATTGCAAAGACAAGTCTTCTCTGCATTTGCACTTCATGGAGGGCAGATTCTAGGACAGTGCTGCCATGAAGCACAGCATAGGCCTGTTCTCCAGTAGCCGTCCAAGGAGAAGGCTCCTGAAAGAGCCCTTCCCCAGTGTAGCCCTTTGAAAGCACTCTGCTGTTACCTGTCTGTCATGGTGAGAGGTCAACTTCATCAATCTGGTCACTGAAGAGCTACAGGATCAGTAGCTGAATATGTTGCTTCCACTAGAATGAGACGAAAGGTATTTTTGTTTGGTGGATCGCAAATAGTGGCTTCTTGTTTTTTTATCCTGGTTTCTTTAAAACTGGAGAAACCGAGAATTAAAGGAATGAACTATCTCTCTCGTTTCTCTCTCCACAATGAATCCTCTTGGAAAGATAAAAGAATCACTGAGGACTTCCAAGATGGCCCAGCATTCACCTCCTGCTCTGCAGAGGAGAACCCAAACTATAAAGGAATAGCCAGTCCTAGGGTGAATGCCCAAGGCAGGACAGGGGAGCTCAGTAGGGGAGTAACTAAACCTGAAGGGACACGGCCAGGGGCGGAGACCCCCACCCCACCCCACCCCCACCCCCGGCCCAACACGGCCAGGAGCAGAGACCCCCGGCCCACCACGGGAGAAAGGGTAAACAGGACAGCCTCAGCAATGCCCATCTGCACAGTTCCCTTATTACACAATCTAGCTGCAGGAAAACAAAGATTAGTCAAAGTTAAGACATTAAAGGAACAAAACTAATAAGTTTGAGTGTAAGTGGAATAAATTCCCCAAATTAAAAAATACAGACTGGCTGAATGGATAAGAAAAAGTCAATGATGTATGTTGCCATCAAGAAATTCCCTTTATCAATACAGACACACGCAGACTGAAAGTGAAAGGATGGAAAAAGGTATTCCATACAAACGGAAACCAAAACTGAAGACAAGCTAGACTGAAGTCAATGTTAGATGAAAACTGTAAAAGGGCAAAGAGGGTCACCACTTAATGATCAGAATCAGTTCAACAAGGAGATATGATTGTAAATGTTTATATACCTAATGCCAGAGCACCTATTTTTATAAAAGAAATATTATTAAATTTAAATAAGTTCCAATATGATAATAGTGGGGGCTTCAAGACCTGCCACTTACTAATGGACAGATCTTCCAGACAAGAGAAAACTCAACAAACACCAGTGTTAGGTTCATTTGGTCTATTTGCCCTAACAGTTGCTAAGAATTCCATCCAACAGCTGCAGAGTGCTGGTTCTTTCCAACACATGAAGCATTCTAAGATAGAGCACGTATGAGGTCAAAAAAACGCCTCAAATTAAAAAAACTTGACCATGTGATGTTTCTTTCATGACAATGGGATAAAAAATATAAATAGCAAATTAAACACTAATTAGCTAAATATGTGGAAACTGAATAACATGCTCCTGAATAAAGAACAGGGTATTGAGAAAATCAAAGGCGAAATTAAAATTCCTAGAAACTAGTGAAAATGGAAACATAACATATAAATCTTATGCAACACAGCAAAAGCAGTATTAAAGGGGAAGTTTATAGCAATGAGCACCCATATTAAAATAAATCCAGAAATATGTCACATAACTTAGCAATGTATCTTCAGGACCTAGAAAAATAAAAACAAATCAAGCTCAAAGTTAGTAGAAGAAAATAATAAAAATTAGAACTAAAGAAAATAGAAGCTAAGAAAATATATTTAAAGAATAACAATGATTAAACCATTACTAGACTAAGGCTCAAATTAATAAAATCAGATAAAAAAGGAGAAATTACAATTGATACTATAGAAATACAACAGATCATGAGGAATTATGTCCAATGCTCCAATAAACTGGAAAACTTATGAAAAATAAAAGCATATTTCCAGAAATTTATTCTAAGTTATGAAGACATGCAAAGCCTGAAGAGATCAATAGCAAGTAATTAAGTCAGTAAAAAGAATTCTCCAAAGAAAAGCTCAGGGCCAAATGGCTTCACTGCTAAATTTTAGCAAACTTTTAAGAACAAATACTAATTCGTAAGCTATCTCAGACATAAGAATGGACGGGAAACCTTTCCAAACTCATTCTATGACACCAGCATTCCCTTGACTTCAAAACTAGACAAGGACTCATCAATATTCCAGATGAACATAATCACAAGAATTCTCAACATGGTACTAGCAAGTCACACGTAACACCTCAAATAGATTGTTCATCTTGATCACGTGAAATTTATTCTGGGGTTGCAGCAGTGACTCAATATATGCAAATGAATATACATAATACAGCATGACAGAATGGAATATAAAAACCATAATCATCCTGATCTACAAGAAAAAAAAAGATTTGATAAACTCAATACCAGTTCATGATTTAAAAAAAAGAAAAACTTTGATCAATTGAAGTACAGAACTAACAGACCTTAACATAATAAAGGCTCTATATGACTTTATTGAAAAGGAACTGAAAGCATTTCCTCTAAGTTCTGGAAATAGACAAGGATGTTCACTGCTATTCAATATCGTATTGCAGCATTTAGCTAGAACAAAAAGGCACGAGAAAGAAATAAAAGGCACGCAAATAGGAAAAGACAAAATCAGACTTACAGATGACATGGTTCTATATTTAGAGTGAAGAACACCACCGAGTGACTGTTAGAACTATGAAAGACAAATAGTCATTACTAGAGGTCGAGAGAGGTGGAAGAAGATTGGATAATGATCCCAACACATAATGGGTTCTGGTATTTTGTAGCAGTGGGTGAATACAGCTGATGATGATGTATTAGCTTCTGTATAAAGAACAGGCTTGGAGGAGCTGACTCAAACATAAAAGATAAGGAAATGGAAAGGTTCGTTGCCTGGTCTGATCAGCTTATGCTGTGTATATGTTTTGAAAGGCTCACTCTTCATAAAAATGTGCAAGTATTACATGTTAATCTAAAATTTAAAAATTGTACCAAAATAAACATTTTAATCCCTTCCCCCACCAAAGAAAGAATCGTTGATTTCCCAACCTTGTGGATAACTGATTTTTTTTTTATGATCTTCACTATGAAGAATTAAAAAAAATCTGACCTTAAGTGAGATTATGTTGAAAATCCAACACATCTGATTTAGATGTGGTGTACTTCTAAAAGACATTAAGTTATAGCTTGGACCTAACTCTTCAGAAGAAATATTTTGCATCTAATAAATGAGCAGGATTTTTAATTAAGGTCCTACACATTATTAAAAGCAGCAAGGGCTATGTAATGACAAATAGGGACAAATTTTTAAACTTTGTGTGGAAGATGTACTTGATGAAGGCCTTTGAGAGTCATGGAAGATCTTGGAATCAGTCATGTGAAGCTATTTCTCAATTTCTGGCACTATCAGCCCAAAATGTCTTTACAATTTTTGTAGCTTGGGGCCATGTGTACCTTAGGGGACAAAATAGTCTCAGTTGAGAATCACTGATCTAACCATACTAGCACCTAGACGCCTCTGGGAATTTTTAAGGAAGCAAGTACATGATGAGGCTAAATGGAAGATTTATCTGTCATCTATAGCACAATGGGTTACTTAACCTTTAAAATCTATTTACGGGGCCAGTGCCATGGCTCACTTGGTTAATCCTCCACCTGTGGCACCAGCATTTCATATGGGTGCCAGATTCTGTCCCAGTTGCTCCTCTTCCAGTCCAGCGCTCTGCTGTGGCCCAGGAGGGCAGCGGTCGACAGCCCAAGTGCTTGGGCCCCTGCACCTGCAAGGGAGACCAGGAAGAAGCTCCTGGTTTCAGATCTGCACAGCGCTGGCCATGGTGGCCATTTGGGGAGTGAACCAATGGAAAGAAGACCTTTCTCTCTGTCTCTCTCATTGTCTATAACTCTACCTGTCAAAAAAACCTATTTACATGAAAATTTAACGCCTTATACAAATAGTCAAAAGAAAGAGAAAGGGGTGTTTAAAGATTTCAGAGACGGATGAAGAAAGGAAGAGACACACATTCTATTTTTTTAGGTCACTCCTTAAGTGGGTGCAATGACCAGAGCTCGGCCAGCCTGAGCCAGGATCTAGGAACTCAACCTTGGTCTCCCACATGGGTGAGAGGTTCCCAAGTACTTAGGCCATTCTCTGCTGCCTTCCCTGGCAGAATCAGAAGTGGAGTAGCTGAAACTTGAACAAGCGCCTATTTTGGATGCACAGATTTCTGGGCCCCACAACTAGAGCTGCTGGTGCAGTAGATACGAGTGGAGGCCAGGGAATTGGCCTTCTCCTAAGCTGCTGGTGGCACTGCTGCATAGACCTCAGAGTCTGAGAACTGACACTAGAGTATTTTGTGATGAGTCCAGCATTAGTTGCAATGGGAGTATGCATGTGAGCGGCCCTGAAGAATGTGAATAAGAGGGAGCACAAGACAGAGCCAAGATGGTTTCAGACACAGGGCCAGAAGTGAGGACCAATGTGGCTTGTAAGATAAGTTTCACATTCTTAACAAAACTATTCTAGAAGCATGTGATAGTATGTCAGTGTGAGACATGGCATGGGCTTTCAATTTGATACATATAAAACTCCCTTGTTTTTGTAGGCATGAAATCAGAAATATTAAGAAAAACATTTATTATTGATCATAGTGTATTTTATCTTATGTTTACATTTTTTAATTGACAAATGTTTATGGGGTAAATGTGATATTCTGATATATGCATACATAATGGAATGATTAATTTACCCTAGCAACATAATTTACCTCACATATTTATACCTTTTTAATGGTATGTTTAACTCTACCCTCTTAACAGTTTTAAAATCAATTATGTGGGGCATTTTGAGAAATTCATGAACTATGCATATTATAAAAGTATGCATAGATTTCAAAATTTTTGTACCAGAATAAACTCATAGTAACTTTATAACACATGTGACTATGATGTGGTTTGAGACACTAAGAAAGACATTTTTTTTTTTGATGGCCCCGTTCATTCCACTGGGATCTCTTTCATTTAGGTCATCATCATCTATTTTTTTTTTTTGGACAGTGTCTTGGCTTTCCATGCCTAAAATACTCTCATGGGCTCTTGAGCCAGATCCAAATGCCTTAAGGGCTGATTCTGAGGCCAGAGTGCTATTTAGAGCATCTGCTATTCTATGGGTCTGCTGTGTCTCCCGCTTCCCATGTTGGGTCGTTCTCTCCCTTTTTGATTCTACCAGTTAGTATTCGCAGACACTAGTCTTGTTTGTGTGATCCCTTTGACTCTTAGACCTATCAGTGTGATCAATTGTGAACTGAAGATAATCACTTGGACTAGTGAGATGGCATTGGTACATGCCACCTTGATGGGATTGTATTGGAATCCCCTGGCACGTTTCTAGCTCCCCCATTTGGGGCAAGTCCGATTGAGCATGTCCCAAATTGTACAGCTTCTCCTTCTGTCTTTCCCATTCTTATATTTAACAGGGATCACTTTTCAGTTAAAATTTAAACACCTAAGAATAATTGTTAATTACAGAGTTCAACCACCAGTACTAGAACAAAAAAATACTAAAATGGATAAAGTATTACATTGTACATCAACAGTCAGGACAAGAGCTGATCAAGTCACTGTTTCTCATAGTGTCCATTTCACTACAACAGGTTTCCCCTTTGGTGCTCAGTTAGTTGTCACCGATCAGGGAAAACATATGATATTTGTCCCTTTGGGACTGGCTTAATTCACTCAGCATGATGTTTTCCAGGAGGTACCTTTCTCTGAAGGGAGCAGAGAACTTCCACTTTGATTATGACCCTATCTGAATAAGATCGAAGTCAGCGAACCCTAAAGGCTTCCATAGCCTCAGCAACTCATGACTAGAGCCTATGGAGATTACTGATGCCATAAAAAGAGTGTCAAATTGTTAAATCAACAACAGGAGTCACTGTGTACTTACATCTCATGTGGGATCTGTCCTTAATGTGTTGTCCAATGTGAAGTGATGCTATAACTAGTACTGAAACAGTATTTTTACACCTTGTGTTTCTGTGTGGGTGCAAACTGATGAAATCTTTACTTAGTATATACTGAATCTATCTTCTGTATATAAAGATAATTGAAAATGAAAAAAAATGGTGTTAAATTGGAAATTGCATAGAAAATTAATTCTTAAAAAAATATCATGTAGAATCTCTGTCCTTAATGTGCTGTACATTGTGATTTAATGCTATAACTAGTACTCCAACAGCATTTTTCACTTGGTGTTGCTATGTGAGGGCAAACTGTTGAAATCTTTACTTAATATATACTAAACTGATCTTCTGTATATAAAGAGAATTGAAAATGAATCTTGATGTGAATGGAAGGGGAGAGGGAGTGGGAAAGGGGAGGGTTGCGGGTGGGAGGGAAGTTATGGGGGGGGGAAGCCATTGTAATCCATATGCTGTACTTTGGAAATTTATATTCATTAAATAAAAGTTTAAAAAAATCATTTTGTATAGGGCCACTATCAGAGCACCATGAATTCTGAAATTGAAGCAACAACAATTATGGTGTAGCCTGAGAAAACCAGTGGTGAAATAATTGATCTCTGAAAAGTTTATGGAGATGACACCCCAAAGAAATCAACTTACAAATGAATATCCTTTCCTAAAATTTTGACTTAAAGGAAACACCTGCACATCTTATGGAGTAGACTCCAATATCTCACACATTAATACAGTATAAAACGATCAAGTCAGTGAACTAGCATTCCCATTGCCTCACCTTTTCCTGCCAGCTCCTCTCCAGCTTTTCCTGGGGTACGTGATGCAGAAGGGACAAGACAACGTTCAGAGGAAGCCCACAGTGCAGACCATCCACTTCCATTTGACAGGAAAAACAAACTCACACTTAATTGAACAGGATCAGTGACTTGTAGCAAAAAAGGTGGCCAATGCCACAGACACCTCAATTGGTTCGACTTACGTGATTCTGAGTGAAAAAGGTGAGTACAATAATGGGTGCCAAAACTGTTGTGCCCAGATCTGTGGGTAAGAGTGGTCACTGTGCACTTATTCCCCTTGTAGGACCTCTGTCCTTAACGAGTTGTACTATGAGAATTAATGGCAAAACTTGTTCTCAAATAGTACTTTTTACATTGTGTATATGTGTGCAAACGGTTGAAATATTTACTCAGTAAAGAGTTGGTCTTATGTATATAAAGTTAATTAAAAATTAATCTTAAAGAATCGGATGGGAGAGGGACTAGGAAGTGGGATGAGAGTGGGGGAGGGAGGGTGAGTATGGGGGAGAAAAAAACCACTATATTCCTAAAGTTGTACCTGTGACAATTTTATACATTAAATAAAAGCTTTAAAAATATGGAGAAAATGAAAAAAAAATGGTGCTTTCAATAGACATCTTAAACGAGTGGTGTCAAGAGCCTAAAGCATTTCCTCACAGAACTGGAACAAGAGGTAAAACATGGCTGTGTCAGAAGGATCCTGAAGACAAAGCCCAAAGCGATAGCTACCATGAGAGAGAAGTGGTCCACTTGAGGCCAAAGCAGACCAGGCGAAGACAGCAAAGGTTGCAGCAGCAGGGTTTTGGGAGGTGCTAGGTATTTTTGCTTCCCGACTTTCTGGAGGTCCACAGAAGGATGGCGTCTGCTCATCAGGCAACTGTCCTGAGAAAGTCCATCTGGGAAAGCCTCCCCAGAGAGTCGTCCTCCACCATGATAGGGCTCCTGTTCACTCTGCTCATCAAAAAATGGCACTGAAGAAGACCTTTGACAGACTGGAGCCTGACGATTTCCTGACAGTCCTGATCTGGCTCATTCTGACTTCTCTGTATTCTAATCTTTAAAAAATCTTGATGTCTTTTTCTCTTCAGTTAATAACATAAAAACAACTGCATGACATAATTCACCGGGCCATGACTTCCCTAGTGGTGAACTGCCTGACTGGTACTGTCACTCAGGTCTTGAACTTGATGGAGTTTATGCTGAGAAGCATGTTACGTTCATATGTCTAATATTTTAATCACCTTCATGTTAGTAACTATTCTCACAACACTGCACAACAGCTCTCCATGAATTGTCTAATTGAAGCTTTTTACCCTTTGACCAACGTCTTGCCATTTTCTTCCTCTTACTGGCTAGCCACCAGCAACTACCATTTTTCTACTTTGAGTGATTTTGATTCTACACATAAGTGACTTCGTGTAGTATTTGTCTTTCTGAGCTTGGCTTATTTCATTAAGCATAATGTCCTCATTCATCCTTGATACTGTGACATGATTTTCTTTGTAAAGGGAGAATGACATTCCCCATTGGATCATTTTTTGAAATTGTCTATATTTGCATTTTCTCTACTGAGTAGAGGATTTGGGTTTATTATTTTATCCTATTACACAGGCCAATACCTGGAAAGCCCACATTGGTCATCCATTTTCCCTAAGACTTGGTTCTCTAGTATCTAATATTCTTATATTCTATGTATAGCTCTGAATGTTCTTACACAGTCATGACTTTCTGAA